>NC_083761.1:56251009-56851009 GCF_963514075.1 Conger conger
CTCACTCTTGTATCTAATGTGACTGACAGTGATCTAACACATACAGTACACCTCACTCTTGTATCTAATGTGACTGACAGTGATCTAACACGTACAGTAGACCTCACTCTTAGATCGCTGTCAGTCACATTAGATACAAGAGTGAGGTCTACTGTACGTGTTAGATCGCTGTCAGTCACATTAGATACAAGAGTGAGGTCTACTGTACGTGTTAGATCGCTGTCAGTCACATTAGATACAACACGTACAGTAGACCTTACTCTTGTATCTAATGGGACTGACAGTGATCTAACACGTACAGTAGACCTCACTCTTGTATCTAATGTGACTGACAGCGATCTAACACGTACAGTAGACCTTACTCTTGTATCTAATGGGACTGACAGTGATCTAACACGTACAGTAGACCTTACTCTTGTATATAATGTGACTGACAGCGATCTAACAGTACCATCTTGCAACAAGTAGAGGGAGAAGCGCTGTTACAGATGGGCCCACTTGACTCCCTCCATTTTAATTTGCATTTCAAAGGTACTTTTTAAATGAACACAAAATGGCTTTTCTCCACAGAAGACTCAGAGCCAGGGCGATCCCCCGCGGGCCCTTTCCACACAAGCGAAGCGGCACGGCGGTTCACCGGCGCCCGCGCCGAGTGGAGCGGCAGACCGTGCCAAGGACGATAATCGTTAAAGTGGATCTGTATCCGGTTCCCAGGGTCTCCTCTCCTGATAGTCTTAATCCCATAATCGGGTTCATCATCCCTTTCAGCGACGTTACTGCAAACCGCGAGATTATTTGCATCTGCTCTCGGCAGATACCGCCGCTCCCACGACGCTCGATGTTACCACGCGGGCCATCTGTTTCAGGGGCTCCGGCAACACGCGCTTCAGATGAAGGTTCTGTCAATTACCATCAGCAGCTGATGAACACACTAACCGGCACCTTGTACGAATGGCCTCAACTCATGCGCCAACGACGTTTCAGTCTCCTTTCAGGCAGACGAAAGACGGGCTGTATTCACCAAGGTTCACGACAGTTTGGGTTCACCGCCATTTACGTATGAGATTCTTGCACAGATACTGAATATCCACCCGATAGAAATGTGTAAAACTGATTAGAACTGAGTGCATTTGTTATGGCTTCGTTATGGAATGAGGAACTGGTAAAGTAATTCTATTGTATCTCAAGCTGAATGTAATGACAGAATTATAAAACAGTCTTGATAACCACAGGTGAACAAAAAACAAAGGTACAAGGAAAATTACAGTGAGCATGCCCAAAAACAAAGTCTGATACCCGATTGAGTTGGTTATTTTTGGTCCAGGAATTTTAACTGAAATCCTCCATTTTGTAGGCCACAACTGCACTGAAGCAAACTCTCTCACATATACAGAAACACCCCCCCCCTCCCCCGCAAACACACACTCATAAAGGGACCTTGATATAAGCTCCACTGTGCAAAACTGCAGGCTTTGCAGAGGTGATGGGGCAGCACATCTCTGGTGGCCTGAGAGATCTCTGGAGTGCAGGGGTAAAGATGGACACCTCCTGCCGTCAGGCTTACCCGTACTATGCGTGCTGGACTCAGCCCAGGCCAGAGATAACACCCTTTATGCCTGTACTGCATCTGAACCGCAGGAATAGCAGGGAGAGGAGCCTTAGAGGCGTTTACTGCACTGCACTGTGAGTGAGTGTGTGTGTGTGTGCACCTCTGGTTTTCACACACAGACTGAGGCTGTCCCATTTCAAACTGGATTACCGCTTGTTTGTTTTCTATCTGAGATGAGTCAAGGCCGAAAAGCCAGTGGGGCCGACTGGCTGTTACTTCTCGTCGCTCGGTTCAGTTAGCAGAGCGTCCCTGGGCACCGCAGGACATTGGGAGGCATCAGGAATATGAGCTGCGTGCCTCTCTCTCATTCCGGCTCCCGTATTCTCTCTGCCGGTATGCCTTAGGGATTTTCCGTACCTCTCAACCTTTAGAATTATGTCCTTACAGCGGCCGGTCAGAGCCTTACACAGATATTAAGCGATCACCTTCACACAACCACTGTTTTATCACATTCTCGTCAAAACAACCAGGGCCGGCCTAACCCCAGGGACTGGGAGGGGAAACAGCACAGTCTCTGAGGCTCTCCTTTATTTCTCCCGTAGATAACATTCCTCCACTGACTTTGTCAGCATACATTCCTGGAGCAAAACCAAAACAAGTATTAAAATATTTATAATTACTTAATAAAGGCATCCATCTCATTGGATAAGGGATTTTACGGCACCGGTGAAGATAACGTTTTTATGTAGCTGTGCTACAAGGTCATAAAAATAAATGGCACGTATAGATGAAGCTCGCGCTAAAAACTGGTTAATGGGTGCTAAGGAATTGAGTCCTAAACAATAATAAATAGAAAGTGATGGCAATTTGTCCTCGAAAGGATTTAAGATTACCTCCGTAATTGCAGGCGAGAGGCTTGCATTGCAAGAGACCATTTAAGCTGTTCTAAAAAATAAATATATATATATTATTAAAAACAAAAACAAATAAAAACTAAGCAATATATATTTAAAGTACATTTTAAATAAATCAATTTTCAGTATACAGCTCTAGGGAGGTCCACATGCTAATTTATGCTCGCAGACCTCTTAGAAGTGTGAAAGGGCAGCCTCGCTTAAAGAGCAGCAGGAAAACAAATCCCACAACAGCAGTCGAAACATTACACGCGCTCGAGGGCTCTAGAAACCGGTGACAGACGGCGGGATTTTGTTGCTGGTGAAGTTTTTACGGCCGGCCCGAGTGTATCGCTTTAATGGCGCCGAGCAGGTGCTGACGCGCTGACCAAAGAAAGCAGGCGGCGCGTGCTGTCGAATCGTGAATGACAGACGGTGTCATTTCCCCTTCAACCCGACCGTCTCGGGCGGCTATGACACTAACCCGCACTTCCAGCGCCTGCATACAGCCCCGCACTTCCGCGAGTAAAATGGCAGTTAAGCGGAGACGGAACAGAAGGCTTATTTACCGGGCCTCTCTGGATGATGCAACGGCAGGCCGAGCCGGCTGTTATGACACATCACGTAGGAAGGCATCGTGGCGGGGAAGGGTGCAGTTATAGAGCCGTTCTCGACTACGTGCGAGAGGTGACAGGAGAAGACGTTTCGAGAGACGGGGAGAAAGGAACGCTCAGGTGAAGGGTGCTACTTTGCATCTTGTCGACTAGGCAAGAAGCGCGTCTTCAAAGGAGCCCGTATAAATAGTCTGTCAGTACTCCAGAGCTGGAAGTGCAACTTCAGTGCGAGCACCTCAGGCAGAGCGTTGGGAGCCGTACAGGAGAGCCCTCACAGGTGGCGAGAACGGACAAGGTGAAAGGAAATGAATGGAACCACCCATTCAAGGTTGGGTACTTCAAAAGTTATCCCCCCTCAATCAAATATTATAATTTGTTCCAACTTTGCTAAAAATGAGTGATTACACTTGGAATGAAAGCTCATTTTATGGAATTGCATTTTAAGTTTAAGCCAACCCAACTGTAAACTGCGTTTCTCTTATCCAATATGATTCCCAGGATCCGGGGACATGATTGATGAACTTGGCTTCTCTGACTCCGGCGAGCCTTCGGAAAGCAGGTGCCGGGAACGGGCTCGTGTGATGATTCAGCGAAAACCACTACCCAGAATTCTCTGCACGGACGGATATCTCATTTTGTACAAATGGTGCGATATAAACCCGACAGGCATAGCCCTGAGCCCTGTCCTGAGTGGCAGGGCCTGCTTCCGATGATGGGCGATGAGGGTAATGGGTCATGGAGTGTATTTTCGAGTAGGGTTTCTATTCCATGATGACGTGTACAGTGCTCCACTGAGGCAGTCCACAAGACAGTATATTCAGTTTCAATGTTACCCTTTCAGTCCCAAGCCCAATATGGAGTGGCTCCACCCAAATCCCAAATCTTTGGTTGAGAAACTTTAGTGAGGTTGACACTTGTAGGGATCATAATGGCGGGACATATGAGGGGCTCAACCCATTGTGCAAGACCAAGGTAAGCCCATTATTTCTTATTTACTTGTGTCGAGACGCTCATTCAGTTGGCCGGTCTTCAGCCTTTGTTACATTCTTCAGTAAACACAAGTATTTGCTTTCATATTTGCCAAGGATTTTCACGGCACATTAGTGTGAAATGGCAGTTATTTGATGGTGCAAATTCCAAGTACAACAAGAATACACACAGTTGAATATCTGGAGTACAATGGAAACAAGGACAAGTACTACATATGACTCGCAGTGCATACTGTTCAAGTATATGGACAATTGAGGGGGAAGAAAAGGGCTGTAATTCCCTTTTAATAGATAGTTCCCTCAGATTAAAGCTGGCAGTCAGCAGTTGAAGCTCAAATTCATTGCTTCATTTCAAATCCAATGAGCAGGAGCATAAAAATTGTGTCAGTGTCCAAATATTTATGGACTGCACTATATATCCAGTACTGCAACATCAAATGATGAACCAGAGGTTTCGGAAACTATAGCCTATGTCCAAATTAATTCACATTTTCTGTCTGGTTCACTGCTAAAAAAATCTGTAGAAAGCAATAATAAAAGTAATATGAATAATATGAAGTTCATTCACTGGCTAAACGCCCAATTTAATGAGCGAGTGGTTGTACTATCCTGTGCCCTTCTCATGGCAAACAGCTGAAGCTCAGCAGGCATAGGCTTGCTAAATACTTGGGTGGGAGGCCTCCGCTTTGAGGGCAGTGTGCTGGAGAAGACACGGCCCTTCAGATGAAATGTTAACTCGAGGTCCTGACTCATCTTGGTCATTAAACTGCAAAGTGTCGGGGTGTTAACCCCAGCATCATGGCCAAATCCTGGCCAAAAATCCAGGATAAAAGCTGTCTCTTCTGTACTTCTAGCCACCTAATCGTCCCTTATATCTTTTTTGCTATCCCTTGCATTCCTTCACCATGATTCCCAGGTCATCACTACAAAATAGAACTGAGGTTTCCATTGACCTTCCTGCTTCTCTAGTTTAAAAAAGTATAGAAAGCAGAACAGTGGTTTCATACAAAACAACCTGCATGGCCATGACATAAAATTTCTACATTAAAACTACAGCTACACACATTTTGCTTTTTGAGAGTCAGGTACGGAGCCTGCTGTCCTATTTTAGGGGGTCGAATACAGTGCACAATGACGTTCTCGTCCACATTTACCGAACTACTGCATCTGGCATACCTCAAGCGTGATAAAAGCAAGATGAACTTAATGCATATTTTTATTTGCAGCCTTGATGTAATACCTCACCAACTGGCAGGACAGCATGCAAATACTGCATATAAACTACCTCTCCGCAACTGACATCTGGGTGCGTTCTTTACTGCCACGGAAAAGATGCTCCTAATTTTCATTCAGACACGAGAGTATTGCCGTGTGTGTGTGTGTGTGTGTGTGTGTGGGGGGGGGGCAGTTCCTGTCTGCATGGTGTTCATGGGCGTCCAGGGGGAGAAAACTAAAACTAAAAAATGCATCAAAACCTATAAACTCCTTTGTCATGAAATACTACAACTATTTTGTGCGACAAATGATATCCTGGAGCCACAAAAATCTGCCAGTATTCCGGTCTGAAAGTGACTCCACTCGCTTACGGCGAGTCACAGTCAGAATTTTGTCCACTTGTCCACCGCTCTGAACACCACACAGCTCAGTGGCACATAAACTCAATATTTACAGAATAACTACTGTATCTCCTTACTAGCGGTCTCATTTTCTCAGCACTCCTCATCAATAGCAGGAGTCAGTAAATCCCCTCCTTTGAGCGCACCATGTACTCAAAGTCATATCCACAGTCTTATTCATACCCCACGGGCGGCCTGTTGACTGAGACGCCTGCAAAATTGAAACTGACAATTGGCTACTGGAGATCAGTGCATGAATAAACACAAATACTTCAATGCAGAATGCATCCTATTAAACCAAATCAGCTGGAAACTGTTTGTGGCTAATTCAAAGTCCACCGTCATAAAAAACCTACAAGGAATATGCAAAGTGTATTCCATTTCAAATATATGTTTTTAAATGTTCAGGGTGTGCACCAGTGACAACACCCATAAACAAAACTGTAGTTGCCAGTCTAGAGATGTCAGGGATAGCAGCTTTCTGAAACAAATCTGCACAAGGTGAACAATTCACAGCAGCTTTTGTTCTTCACAGCATGAGAGCTTTGCTCAGATTTCTTCTGATAAGACCCCCATGACATGCTCTGAGTGAATTATTTTGTGCATTCCAGAGGGTGGAACCAGCAGACTTGCATTGGCAACATATGAAGGGCCTGCTTCCTTAATGATATGGTCATTTCATCACATTTTATAATTTGTCTGTCTCACAGATGTCCTTACCTGAGGCCACTTTATTAGGTATTTATGAATTTAATTAATTACTTAGACTCATTAACTCTTCTGCTGCTGTAGCCTATCCACTTTGAGATATTGTATGTTCAGAGATGTTCTTCTGCATTCCACTGTTGTAATGTGTGGTTATTTGCATTACTGTCACCTTCTTGTCAGCTTTGACCAGTCTGGCCATTCTTCTCTGACCCCTCTCATTAACTAGGCGCCTCTGTCTGCAGAACTGCTGCTCACTGGATGTTTTTTGTTTATCGCACCATTCTCTGCAAACTCTAGAGACTGCTGTTGATGAGAACATGACCCGTATCTGCCTGATTTTATGCAATGCACTGCTGCTACACGTTCGGCTGATTAGATAATCGCAGGCGTACAGGTGTTCCTAATAAAGTGCACAAAGATATTTCTAGAAATATTTACAGAGGAAGAGCAGAACAAGTGCTCAAGGGCACAGCAGACATTCACTAACCGGGACTGAATAACCTTCAGCAACCTTCAGGTGAATCCTGTTCTCTAACTGACGCACCACATCATTGCACACATGTTCTCTAACAGAAAACGGCCCACTCTGTCAGCATAAAACAGTCAAGCTATCCAGGGCCTAATAATGCAGTAAAGCTTGCTTAATTACAGCGTTTGATTAAACAGGGACTGCTTAGGTAGATTAGGACCGTATGGAGGTGAAATTGCTGACATTTGTCTGTTTTTCCTTACCTGAATTTGAGGAGATGAAGGATGGCGGGAGCAGCAGCAACATGGAGAGGAAACAGAGAAAACGATTAGCAGTGAGCTACAGTAAACAAGGCATACAGAAAACAGCATGGTGCGTCACAAATACAGTCCACATCACAAACGCCAACCTTGACTAGAGCTTTGATATCTGGCTCATTATGCTACGCATGTACATGATTACAAACATATCATATACAATCGTGTACATGCCTTGAATGGCATACTGTAAAATGAAAGCAGAAATTGGCGAAATCATTCAGAATTCTGAAATGTTGAAATTTAAGCAACTGTGACAGTGAAGCACACACATTTTCATTCGAACAATTTCAGGGATTACTTTCATTCCACCAAACTTATTTATTTTAAAAAGGCTCCAAATTCTAAAGGCAAGACAGTAAATAATAATCGGAAAACCGGAATTTCATGATGACAGTAATTCCCCCCCCTTACTTTCCTTTTTTCCCCAAAACAATACGAAGCATAAGAAGTAATAGTAAAAAATGTGAGCAAATAAAAAAAGCTACCGTTTCTGTGCTCAGAAACTAAAAGATGACTTGTATATGTGTTGGTTACGGAGGAACTGAAAGCTACAGACTAGAAGTGCGAGGCAGAAGGACACATGGCATACACCCTGCACAAGTTGAACTGCTTGAAGGTGAATGAATAAGTGTGAGTGGTGCAACACAATAAAGAGTGAGTGATATTTTACAGAAGAGGGGCCGTTATTCACATTGCCCCTCAGCACACTGCTCTCAGCTTGCTGACTTTCAGTGGACCCAACATGCAATTACAGTGGGAGGGCTGCTTCTCCAGTTTTTATGGTGTTACTCATTCCGGTTTTAATGGTCAATTTTTTGCATCAGTGTTAATACAAGAGGATCTATGAACAGAATAATAATGAGCTTGAAAAGCCGTAATTAGCTGCGTTATTTCTCGATTCGTACTCTACTCTGCTTGGTTGACCGGTCAGCATGGAACTCCGAGGTTGGTATGGCTGAGGTTCTGCCCTATATTTGTATGTGCGTGTGTGGTTTATGCGTGTGTGTGTGTGTGTGTGTGTGTGTGCGTGTGCATGTGGGTTGTGTGTGTATGTGTGTGTGAGAGTGAGTGTGGTTTGTCCGTGTGTGTGATGTGTGTTTGCGCATGTGGTTTGTGCATGTGGGTTGTGTGAGTGTGTGTGTGTGCGCATGCATGTGGGTTGTGTGTGTGTGTGTGTGAGTGTGTGTGTGTGCGCATGCATGTGGGTTGTGTGTGTGTGTGTGTGTGTGTGTGTGTGTGCGCATGCATGTGGGTTGTGTGTGTGTGTGTGTGTGTGCGCATGCATGTGGGTTGTGTGTGCGCATGTGTGTGTGTGTGTGTGTGTGTGCGCATGCATGTGGGTTGTGTGTGCGCATGTGTGTGTGTGTGTGTGTGTGTGCGCATGCATGTGGGTTGCGTGCGTGCGTGCGTGCGTGCGTGCGTGCGTGCGTGCGTGCGTGCGTGCGTGCGTGCGTGCGTGCGTGCGTGCGTGCGTGCGTGCGTGCGTGCGTGCGTGCGTGCGTGCGTGCGTGCGTGCGTGCGTGCGTGCGTGCGTGCGTGCGTGCGTGCGTGCGTGCGTGCGTGCGTGCGTGCGTGCGTGCGTGCGTGCGTGCGTGCGTGCGTGCGTGCGTGCGTGCGTGCGTGCGTGCGTGCGTGCGTGCGTAAACAAGTACTTAACCTGTGCAGAAGACTTGCGTTAAGCACATCTACGCAAAGCCAGGCTCAGGTCTAAGGAAGGGGAGACTACAGCACTTGTGGAATATGAAAATGGTGTTTAGAGATGCCATTTGTCAAGTCTTTACACAGGTCCATAAATCCCTCATTGATTTTACACTCCTCTCCTTTCAGTCAGTGTGGAGAAAAAGAGAGGAAAACAGGATAACATTTTTTCAGCCTGTTTCCCTATAAGCATTTCATTTAAATAAAACATGTCCATTGTGTAACTTAATGACACTGGTGGTGAGATTAACATAAATTTGTCGTAAAACACATTCTGAATATAAACCAACACTGCTTTGACAAGCCCTTCTTCCAACTGGCTTCTTCCTCCGTAAATGCAAGATTGATTGGAAAGAAAAAAGCTCAAACAAATTTCAATCTTATTAATTCACAATAAGCTTACACAGCCCTTATATATGACATGTTTACTACCACAAAGATGGGATTCCTGACAGCCAGTGAGATATTACTCAAATACAATTAAAGGTCAAGGCTTTTGAGAAAGACAGATTCAAATCAAGTCAAGTTCACTCTGGCAGAATAAAATCTTCAAAGGACTTTATCTTAACCTGAACCAACTCCAGTACACCTTACAATGACATAGAACGGAGGCCTAGGTTTGTGTATTTCCCTCAAAATTATTTACATTTAAGTTATGCCAAATCAAACAGAAGGTAAAGACAGCCTTTCTATATCCGTCAGTATGTAGTAAAAACAATAAATTGTCCAGCCTGGCAGTTATCTTTGTTTTAGCTCAAATTTAGACTAACATAAACAGAGAGAGAGACAGCCTTTTTTGCCGTTTTTGGAAATAAAACAAATCTTTGTTGATCCTTGCAGTTATGCCTTTTTTGCATCCCATTATACCAACAGGAAAACATACCCTTTGTAATTTTAAGAGTATGAAGAAAATACTACAAATCTCCAGCCATGAAGTTATCAGATTTTTTGACCAGCATAAAATAAATGTGTGAAAAAAGTGCATTGCAAAACATTTCCAATTAAACGCACACTGGCACTCACTAAGAACAGCCAAGGGAGAACGGTACCACTCTGAGTACATAACTAAATGGTGTACTGATGTTTACTGTAGGCTTACAAAACCCAAGTCCTGACATTATTCATTATGAATGCATTTCTGTCAGACGACATGTTTAAACGGTGCCTTCAGACCTGCTCGTTACCCTGGACACAGCTGATCACACAACCACTCATTTTATTCTAACCACTCAAGATCAAGGTCACAAATAAATATTATGATGGAAGTGGGTCATTTTAGGTGTCTAGTAAATATACTTCAATGTAACCCTCAGCAATCTAAGGCATTTTGATAAGTATTTGTAGTTGAATGACCAGTTTTTCTGTAACTGTAATGAATTACAGCTACCTTTTTTTGTAATTCAATTATGCAAATCAATTACATGTATTCCATTACTCTGTATTTCTATAAAACAAAACAAAATAGTTATTATTTTTTATATATTAAGTATTTTAAATCGCCATCTTTTCAACCAAATGACCGTATTATCGAATCTGAAAGGCATTCTATTTAACCATAGCAAGACATACACTCCATAGTCTCCGAATATGGAGAAACATTTGTTCTTAACTGGAAACATAATGCATATGTTGCGGACAGCTGAATTCCCTGTGGAACAAAGCATACAGAATACTGTAGCCTGCACTGGAACAAAATGATCAATATGGTATGATCTACACTGAGCACACAAAGCACACAGTAGGCTACACAACATTACTCAAACAGCAGGTGGACTGAAAGCTTATTTTCATAAACTGCATGCATTTACATTAAAATCAATGATGCTGCGCTTGTTTTTACCTCGCTGGAAATATCAAGAGAGAAAATGTAAATAATTCCAAAAGGCACGGCAAACAATACGCCTTACTTTGCTTGTTGGGTCAATTGATTTTCAGGAAGACAATAGCCCCTTTGAAACATGCATCTTAACCCAAATACGTTCCTGCGATTTTCGGTGTGGGCGTCGTGTGTGAACGGAGCCGGAGTCGGTTTTCCGATCTGAGGGGTCGGGACCTAGGAAGATTTGCGGAAATCTTCCACTAGAGCAGCGACATTTCCGGTTGAAGCACGCAATGGGTTACAAAGTTCTTATGCAAGACCTATTGTTTCTCGCACAATACTTTACTGATTCTAGCCTCTCAACAGTTTTTGCACAAATATGAGACATGGAACATTTGGGTTGGGGTTCACCAGCTGGGTCCAAGAAAGCAAATATCAGGATTTGAAAAGTTCCAAGTCAAATGCATTAACAACATTAATATTTGCGCTGCACTGCTTCGGAGAGTAGACTGGCCTAATCTATCTGGAAACGGTCATGTGAACAGACTCAACACTGAACTTTTCAATAAAGGACACAGATGTGTGAACGGGGGAAAACCCGGATAATTGAACCCGGCAATGTTACAGATTGCATGTGAGAAAGGGGCTTAAGTTTTAATCCAAGCTTAATCAAAGCTGACATTTATACAACTGAAAGGTTAAATGTTCAGAACACACCAGCGAGGTCATCTGTGCTCATCATAAATTGACACATCCTCCTCATTACATGCACATATTCATATTCAGAGACCTTTTGCCCTTTTGAACACTAAAATTAACTCATTAATTTATTTTAGCTCGACTCTGCAGTGAAGGGTGGTTTAAAAGGGTAACCGATGGGTGCCTATACCAATTATCTATCTGTTAAAAAAAGAACTAAAAATGTGGGTCACTAAAATATAATGGTAAAACAAAAACTAGAAACTACAAATGAATGTGGCATTATAAACAATTCCATTTGAAGAATGTTACTGCAGATAACTGAGAATGTTAGTCAGGTTGTCAGGATTAAAGGCACCCAGTTTAAAAAGGCCTCCTGGAATTCTCTCTGCCAGCAAAGCTTTTCTCTACTGTACATCACCAGTCCCATGTCCTCTACACAGACCGGCATTAGAAACAGTGCAGGTCACGCGGGCTTCCTACCAAACGCACTGGCCTAAATGCATCCGACCGCCGGTCCGCCCAGAGCCGCCGGCCTCGGCGCGCTCTCTGCATAAAAGCGCGGGCCGCCTGACGTCTGAACGCGAAACCCCCCAACATCTGCTCCATTACGGCGCATTAACACTCCTGCACTCCGCGCCTCCGCCAATAAAGCCCGGAGATCTCCCGCCGCACGGAGCCGCTGCGTTATAGGAGACCCTCCCTAATGGCGAATATTCATGCCATCGCAGCTCGACGCGGAGGAGGGGGGCCAACCCGGGGGTTTCGCCTGGCTGTCCGAGGATCAGCTGCGGCTGATTGTCTAATATCGCGTTCCAAATGAAACGTGAGAAAGCTCCGGGTCGGGCCGGTTCCCCGGCGGAAAGGCGGCGGCGTGAAAAACCCGGAGACGTGTTTGCGGGAAGGGCCCCGGGTTAATAAATATTGACAGTGAATTATCTATCCGGCAGGGTCGCAGGTGGGCTCTGCAGGCCGCATTTGACACACCGGGGCTGCCAAGCACGGCCGCTGCTATTTACAGAGCCGCTCGGCTTCTCCAGCACGCCCGGGCCGGGACGGGGAAAGCGGAGGACTGATTCCACACCGCACGCGCTCAGCCGGGGAGATAGCTACGGGGTTTACACTGACTTGTTTGGAAAGAAAATAAATATTTTGAGAAGATAGGAATTAAATGAAATTAAGGAGAAAAATATATTTTTGGGAAACTGTTTTGGTAAATCCATGGACCGAGATCACTATCAACAGAACATTCTAGGTAGTATAACTAGACAAGTGATAACGACAGAAGTTCTTCAGGGATACATTCTACATAATTCGTAGCATTTTGCCTTATTTACTGAAATAACGAATAACAGTATAGAGTTTCAATTATATTTTACTGTTGCTTAACACATTGTAATAATGCATGATAGCATGGCGGACAGGGTGATGTGAAGTAGTCAGGCATACTATACATTACATTACATTACATTATTGGCATTTGGCAGACGCTCTTATCCAGAGAGACGTACAGTTGATTAGACTAAGCAGGAGACACAATCCTCCCCTGGAGCAATGCAATCCACTACGCTACAGGCCGCCCTATAAAAACAGTAACTTGCAGCTGAACTCAATCATCTCTGAAGATACAAGGATATCTTTGTAGATCACTTAAAGTAGTGTAACAGTGGCCTGCACACCATCAAGCAGGGTAAGAGACACAGTATATTAGCCACACTAAATATATGATGCAAAGCATAAGCTCTGTTTCCAGAAGCCTCCACCCCCTCAGAGCTCTGGCTGGGCCATGACTCTTCTCACAGAGAGCTGGAGACGTTAAATGCCAGGATGGTGACTGCAACCCAATTCGAGAATTCACCCTGAAATAGAGAGTTGTGAGTTCAACCCCTGTCCGAGATAAAACTGCTATCTGTCGCTCCAATCAAAAGGTTCACCGTGAAGTTTGCAGCTGTGAGCCAGAGATCTGACCGCTTAAAACATCCAGGCTTAAATGCAACTGCAATTATTTCAAAAGCATCGACTTCACTCAGGAATCTGGCCACTGACTTATGTCAAATGAATTTTGAAGCAATTTTCACATAATACAAACTTCCCCCATCCTTGATTGGTAAAGCAATTGAGGCATTTTTAATGACATTACTCTTGTAGTGACACCAAAATGTGTGAGCACACTCTCTCAGAGTCAATGATTGCACAAGGTTACCAAGTTTCAACATGATCAGACAAAGCATAAAGAATGTACAGCTATTTTAGTACAAATGGCCACACCCATAACAATTGACATGCTATGGACAAAGGGAAAAAAAGCAATAGGGTTCCAGCAGATTCAGTGCTTGGACGGCTAAAAAAAAACCTGACCATACTGGAGTAGGCCCTGGAAGTCTTTCCTACACATTGCACATTGCTTCAAACATTTTCATTGAATAATCATTTCTTTTGTTTGTTTTTTTATGCTTGAGCAGAATGCATGGTAAAAGATCCGAAATCAACTACACGACCCTCTTAGGGCATTCCAGTGCAACTTTTCCCTTGTCCAGTACAGGTCAGTGAGCTATGACAGGTTATTTCCGGCTGACTGTATTTTCCATTTGATGAACCCTGCTGCATTTCATTGTCGTTAACCTTTCCCACATTGCCACAGTTTTACCATTTGTGGGCATCTATCCAATCTAACCTATGCTGCTGTAAAAATAATTGTGGCAGACATGGCTACGTTGCAACATGAAATCCCTGAAATCAAATTGAAAGTCAGAGGGATGAGAAATGAGGAGTAGCGCAATTAATCTGAAGGGCAATTAAGTGAATGCACTTCCCAATCAAAGGTGCACCTAATGTGAATGTCCACAGTAAATTCAAAGGCTTTTTATGGCCTTGAAGGAATCGCACTTTATTTGCACGGAGATAATTGAAAAAATGACAGCGCTTCATTTGATTGTGTCCCGTCCTCAGTAACAGCATTGACGGATAATTTAATTAATCTACCTCCATAATCAGTTAATATCATCAATTTGTTCGGTCATCAAACAGAGAGAAAAGAGGGGGAGGGAGGGACAGTCGCACGGCTGCTGTGAAAGGCAGGCTTGACTGGCAGCGGACTGATCATTATTTCCTCGTTGATGGCGGCGTTTCAAAATGGACGCCACGCTGCTGCGTTGTCTTCCCGTCAAATTGTGTTTGCTGGCTGAAAGCGAACAGCTGCGGCGAGAGGCACTCGAGTTTTGCTTATGGCCTTTCACGCTCGTGGCGTTTTCAGGGATGAGCGCGGGGGAGTCCATTACCGTCGCCGCTTGTTTCCGCCGCGTCCCGCTGAAGGCTGAAGTTGCTTCTGTGCACCTCCTACCATGAAACTAACATTTGTCAGAGTTTTGACAAAGTCAAATTGAAACTAAACAGCCAGCTAAACCTCCTGGGGCCGAAAACTGAAAGTGGAACGAACGACTGCCGAGATTAGAAAAAAAAGCGCTCTAGACGTGTCCTGCGACGGCGGTAAAAACTTTCTGAGGGGAGGGAGCGGAGAAACAGACAGGCCGGAACGAGGGCTTGCGCCGCCCCCCCGGAGAGGTCGCCAGAGCCACTTCAAACGCACAGCGGTGGTGCGTCTGAGGGAAACCGCAGCTGGGTTGTTAACGGTACCAATATGCTGGCGACTAATTAATTTTGAGTGGTGGGTAATCTCCGCTATGTAAATGAAGGCGGTGGACAGAGCGGGTGCTGGTAGCAAAGCCTCACCCGCGGACAGCAGAGACCTATTCCAGTCCAGCTGCCAGCAACGAGCCTCAGCCTCACAGACAAAGGCCGTCTAAATCCAAACCTCCTTGTCCGGTCCTCTCGAGCCCTTTTAAACAATAGCGGGCTGTATTAAATTTAATACAATAGGAGCCCGCGTACCAAAGGAAACGGGAAGCACAAAGCTTTACGGAAGCGTGAATACGGGACAATAAACGATAGCTTCTCTCTGATCAAAGCTTTGAGCGCTCTAAAAGGCCCACGGCTGAGGGGGTATTGCTTTAGAGAGCCCCGACAGGCCCCGGTTTGTTTGGAATATTGATCGGCTAATTAATTTCCATAATGACACAAACAATGGTCTATTACGCAATGTTAAGCATTTACTAAACAGTAAAAAGGCATAAAAAGAAGATTTGTTTTTAGGTCGAAATGGAAAATAAAAGAGTTTCAACTGTGGACCGTCACCCCTGAATAAACAGAGCTAATGAATAAAAGCATGAAAAGCTGAAACCTTCGTTATTTAAAAGAAAATCTTTTCGAGACTGAACCTGCTGAATCCAAGCAGATTTCTTTTTTGCATTCAAATCAAAGACTTGTGCTCAAGCAGGAGAGGACAGACCTTGACATGTAAAGCAAATTTTGACGCCTGTAAATGTTGTTTATAATGTCGCATCAACAGAAACACTTCAAAATGAAAACCATCCCTTTCTCGAGTGCCAAAAGGAAAACAGTCAATAGCGAAAGTTCTCCACACTTTATCTTTACTTTCAAAGATCATCCATAAATAATGCATGAACATCCCCCGTATTTTATTAAGCACTGCAAGTCATTTTGAAAAAATAAAACAAAAAACAGAATGCCATTATTCACATTCCACAAAAGTGGCGTCTCTCTCTCTCTCTCTCTCTCTCTCCCTCTCTCCGTCTGTCTGTCTGTCTGTCTGTCTGTCACACGCTGGCATATACTATCACTATCTCTCTCTCTTTCACACACACATACATAAATGTAAAAATGACATTAAAAAATGAGTTTGGGATCAGTCTCATGGACGGATGAGATGAGTATTCAACCTGTACCAAAATGATGGCAAGAGAAACGTGTGGAGAAAAACTTGATGGAGCTAGTGTTATGGTCAGATATGATGTGACTAAAGTCAGCAGCAGGGTTAATACTGAAATGTACAGAAACATCCCATCCTCCCAGATCCAGCAGAATGCCTCAGAACTGGACAGTGATACAGCTTGCAGCAAGACAATGATTTTCAGGGCCAAAATAGGGAATGCTCTTGACTGGTCAAGTCCATCACCTGTCCTGAATCCAATTAAAGCTGCCTTGAAAGGTGTGGATCGCCGTCTCTGCTTAGCCCAGCTTTGAATAAGCCGTAAGGTCTATGGGAGTTTAGGTTTGGAAGCTCTTAAAGCCAGCGGACAGAAATAATTCCCTGTAAATTCACTGCAGGAGTTTGTGATTCATCTAATGACTGGATTTTGAAAACCAACAAGAGGTCTTTATGTGTTCACTAGTAACAGTGTGACGAACATAAACACATACCGAGAGGTTGCTTATGAAAAAGAACTAGCACAGGAACGTGGGGAAAAAAACAACAGGTCATACTTTGGCTACATTTTAATCAGGTTCCAAATTACTTGTGCAATAGTTGCGTTCTCATATAGAATTGAATAGAAATTATATAAAGGGAATATGACAGTTTATATACCATTATGGAACGTGTGACAACATATTTTACTAAATCCTGTGTGACAATTTATGCTTGCACTCAAACGCACAGTATATGAATGTGCACATATATTTTTATGAAAAGGTCACATCATTTCATGTTATGAAATGCCAGGTCTTGGTCCAACCAAAAAAGCTTAATCTTACATTCAAATCAGAAATATTCATGAATACCTCCTAAATAGAAAGAAAGACAAGAAAAAAAATAAAAATAAAACTGACAATGATATACCAAAGTCCTCCACTGAACTCAAAACGCCGAGAACGCTAACAACGACTGAAAGTCCTTCAGCAGAACATTAAATTGTATCGTCGGAGCCATTTCTCTCTCCAGTCAGATGTATTAAGCAGCGGTGGAAACCACCTAGACAAATCTATTATCTAATACAAAAGGGAATGCGAAAACACTGCAACAATGCAAATTAGAGACCATTAACACCATGCCCTCAGACGCAGAACACAGTCACCGCCCTTTCAGAAAGCCAGACCTTCCTGCCAGAGATTACAGTCCCAAAGTACACCGTTCCAATGTGCTCGTAAACAAAGCCCGGAGCTTTTTATGCATGAATAGTGCAAAAATAAGCTATTTTGAAACATATACAAGAAATAAGAGAGATTCTAAATTGTTAACTTACCATTCTCTGCATCCAATTTCATGCATTAATTTCCCAGTAGAGGCCTTTCCCTTTAACATGCAACATTTGCTTTGTCATAATAATAAATAAACGATTATGTACTCTAAATGTCCATGAATAAAAAAAACATCCCAAAGAGCTAAAGAGGGGAAATAACAATAATATAGAAGCCTATATCAATATGTTCTTTGAACTATGACTCAACAACCATTTCTATATGAGTGACCGTAGAAATGTACAGTTCATCACATTCTAGCTCCTATAATAACTACTACAATAGTAGCTCTAGCTGGAAGAGGTGAAATATTATTATGTTATTATTTTAACATAAGAAATAAAGTTTGTCATAAATAAAGTTTTACAATGCAGACCAAAGAATTGTGTTTCTGGTGCTAAACTTTCAGTAATGAGGCCAATTCAAAATACGTTTACTAAGATGGAAGATGGAAGCAACAGCTTGGATGTTGCATCAATGTAATTATTCTGTAATTACAGCCACTACTTCATTAACTTCTCTGTTAAGCTTGTATCTATGAAGTTCAGGCAGTCCAACACAGAGCTAATCAGACAAACAGAACATTACTCAGCAAAGGCCAAAGAGGAGACGCCAGTTTAATTAAAGTGCGAGCATCGCTTTGTTCCCAGCTAAATTACGAGTTTGAGTACGAGTGTTTACATTTACGTTGCCTATCCTGAGATGAACTGAGCACAGAAGAGCACGCCAAACATCACAAAATTGATAGAAGATGCCGTCGAAACACTTCGTCGTTGCACAACTTGCGATTTGAAAAACGTAACCCCTAGAAAATGTAGGAAGCACGTGCATGTGTAGACAGAGAAAGTTCATATTCCCAGATAGTTTCTCATTTCAGTACTGTGCGATTTTGGCCGCTACGACATCATGCTTTAAGAAGGTACTTAAAGGGTTTGGAAGTCATGATAATGTCTTGATAGACCAAACGCCCACATACTGGGAGGGTGGAAAACCAGCAGTTCTCAACCCTGGAGGACCGCAAGTTGTACACAAAAGCACAAGGAAGCACAAGCAATGTATGGGCTCACTATAACAAGGCTACAGACAAAAGCATCCACTCCATTGAACAGGAGCTGCTCATAGGCGTGGTGCAGCACTCCAGGGGACCTTCAGGGAACTATATGTTTTTGTATCGCTCCTCAGTATATACTGAGCCTTTCATTTTCTGTATTCAGCATGTCCGTAGCCTATTCTTACAAACACAGTCCTTCAAAGACTGAGTGTAAACAGCTTAAAAATACAATTCTACACAGTACCCCTCCAATCCTTTGTATTTTGGTTCAGAATGTTTCAATTATTCCTGAAACAATATTTTAAGGATTAATAGCAACACAGACACACACAAACAACAAACTGGACATGGTGCATTGTGGTTGGTAACATCAGTAAAAAAGACTTTGTATTAAACTGGCATTTGTTATGCTTAAAAAGGCAACTGTACATTTTAATGCACTTCCTTCAAACCAAACAGGCTTGCAGGCCCAGTATAAATTCCTGGATGTATCAATATACATGCACACTGATAACGGCCATTTATTACACAATGGCTATGAAATCCTGGAGTAGAGCGAAGATGGTACGTAAACAAGCACCTGTCTGTTGCTCATCATTTCAGAGTAGGGGACAATATGGCCCCGGATTTACTATTTCTTTTCCAAAAGAAAAGTCACATCTTCTGTTGAAATTACAAGTTGCACTTTCACAACCAGCCCAGCAAACGACAGAGTACATCACAATATATTATAAAGATCTCTCCTGTTGCAAGCCATATACAAGCACCTTTAAGGGTAAAGCAGGGAATACACCAAGCTGAGAAACGGCTGACGGCAGAATCGGCCGAGCGTTGGGTTACAGTCTGCCTGCCGTGTCCAAGTCGTTGGATGTGGTTGGCTTTTGGCCGCTGGTGTCCCGATTAAAAAAATTAACCACAAGCATTGTCGTCTGCCCTTCAAGCCAATCAGCATGCACGGTTTTGACGTGGGAGAAGCGGCGTGGTGCAGTGGAAGGCACCAATAGGCTGGTTTCTAAGCATGCATGTTGTAGTTACTTAACACAATAAGATTAGCAGGCTGCTGTTTTGAATTTGCGAACAAAATAAAGGTAAATTCTGGCAATGGTCAATGCGTCTATGGAATTCAGAATTTGGAGCACATCTACTTCAAGCAATTTACAAACTGCTTGTCAAACAGTAGCCAACATCATCTTGTTAAACGACTTGTTCTTGACCGAATGGTGTACCTCTGAAAATGTTGGAAGCTGCAAAAGAACAAGTCTTTGCAACACTGGTTTGGCTCACAAATGGAAAGTACTGGGACTTTGCTCCAATGAGTCCCGGTGCTTATTTGTCTCCACTTCAAGCACTGCCGGGATGGTTTTGAAAACCTGAATTGATCGCTAGTAGCCAATACTATCAAATCCTGTGTCCATGTGCCCAGATGGATACATGAGGATCAACCAGTCTAAAGCAAAGCTGTGTTCTGCTGCTGTATGAACCATGTCAACAGCCCTTATACTGTACTTACAATGTATATCTTCTATTTCCAGAGAAGGAGATTAAAAAGAGCTGGGTAAATCATGCAAACAGGTGCAAATGAGGAGGTGATTGTCTGGGCAGTGTGAACACTGTCAGAATGTGTTAGATCATGCTGACCAGTGCCGACAAGACTGCCTTATACAGTAGCATCTACCTTATAAATGACGTGCCCCACTGTCAAGTCCCCTTGTGTAATTAAACACAATGTAATAAGCCAGTCCTCCCAAATACTTGACACTTCCTCGACTACTCATTAAACGTTGAGGTTATGTATTGTCGGTCTTCTTGCTGCTTTATATTATTGATAGTCACAAGTACAGTTCTGCACTGTTCCCAAGGAGCAAGAACCTGATATGTGCATTGGGCAGATAACATTCTGGCATAAAGGTTAAGTCAGAAATGAATTACAGAGCCTATTGGTTAGCCTGAAAACATAATAATGTGCAGGTAAGAACAACATAAAAATATTTTTTCATTACATTCTTGCAGAATGCCTAAGCTCCATGTAAGAATACCAGAGAGAACACAAAGGATTCTCAGAGGCATGTGTGAAAACTAATTTATTAGAATAAAACTAGCTATCCCACCAGTGTGAAGTTTATCTACAGCAGAAATATCCACTTCATATTTTTCTAAAGCTCCAGCCAAAACCCCCTTACTGGGATAAGTGAAAGCTGACAATCTGTCCATCAAATTTTACAACCATGAAAAGAGTTGCTACGCTTTTGACTTGGGGTTACACACTACTGGATTTAAGGATTTTCAACCAAATAGAGTTTAGTTTCTTCTACCACGACCCGTGAAAATGTATTTCCAATACAGCTGGTCTGTTACGAGGGGACAGGCGAAGGATCTTTTCCAACCTCTATGAATAAGATAACACAGTTCTTCACAGGAGCCAGACTAATCCACCCGCCTTAATCTGAGCAGACAACAGCTGTCCACCCTGTCCGTGTCACTATATTTCCCTTTTGTTTACTTTCTAAATGTACTTTTTATCTTTAGCCTTTATTTGGCACAAACACACCTTTACCTTCTCTGTGGCAACTTTTCTTCATGTACGCAGAAGGAAAAGAATCACACTTCCTAAAAAAGATATGAGGAGTGCTTCCAATTCCACTAACCACAAAAAAACAGTGGAACTCCTGTGACTTGGCAATTCATCATTCTGAAGTTTTATTTAATGGCAAAAATGTAACATGAATAGAGCGGGATATGACTACTGTCCATTCAACTTCAATGAACACAAACAACTATTCTGATTCAGGCTGACGTGTTTTTAGAACTGAAATTTTATCCATATACCACAGCGTTTCTAATATAATATTAAGAATACTGAAGGTGAAAAATGCTCATTGTGGTAATTAGGTATGCAGTGCTACTTGGGGTCAGTCCACAGCTCGAAAAGTTCCCATTTCGACATTAAATATTAACACCATGCAGAAGTCCGACAACTTACTCATAACTGTGTCCAGACTAATGTTTCTGCCAAAAGTTCAATTACACTTGCAGTTGGATTTGGGAACCCTGGTCAAGCTAACTGTGTGTGCATTATAATTACAATGACTTATAGCCAAATGAAACCTTAAACAATCACTGAACTGTGTTACCAAGCAACACAGACATTCGCTAAATAATAATAAGCAGTAACAAAATAGTTTTAAGTGGAATGGAACAACAGTTCCATCTATGGTGCTATGTCATGCCTTATTATACTGACTTTGTTGATTTATTTCAAATAAACCAGGTGTATCCAATAACATGGAATAACGTGACAGATAAGACAAACATTGTTTTTCATTGCTCAGGAAACAAAGCAGGATTACATTTCACAGTTAGATGATACTTTAACATGGTTAGTTTTACCTGTACTAAGACCACATTTAATTACAGTCAACATTTGTTTATTATTCAGCTCAATTATGGCTTACTCATTAAATTAATGTAATATCAATGGAAGGGAATTATATTTGAATGACACTCACTGACATGCAGGTCGACAAGCACTTACCAGCTGGCCGAAAAGCATAGGACTTACAACGCTGTGTACATTAAAAACCATAGCACCCACTGTAAGCAATCTAGAACAAGGGTCTATAACAATATTCAGCAAACTGAACAAAACAGTCCTTTTCAACATACAAAGATCTTAAAAGGCTCAGTTGGGTGAAATAAAATGCATCACAGTGACAAACCGAGACCAAAAGAGAAAAACTGAACTAATAAATGTGTAAAAGACAGATTCAAAATGGGTAAAAAAAATTTTTTTTTATTTTTTTTATTTTTTTGAAACATACGCATTAGTGGTCCAGTGAGCTACCTTTAACAGCAGGAGGTATGCCTGTCTTGCAATGGGAATGCAGTAAAAACCCTTCGTCAGCACTGTCTTTCAAAGACAAGGGCACTTCATTGTTACGCACATAAGACACCTGCAGAGTCAGTTTCAGGCTGCATAAGTATTTGATATGATAGCTCGGGCAATGTCAGTGATTCACACACTTGAGCTGCTCCTGCTCTGCTAACATGGCGGCCGCAGGTCGACTCTAACAGCGCTATCAGCTCGGGCAGGACGTCCGCTGCATATCAGCTGAAGCCACTGGTGCGAATGAGTAAACACAGGACACGGACGCCACGACACACTCAGAAGTCCATTTCAAATTGGTAAAATTGTTGCTTCATGAGTTTATCGTGACCGAATCCGGTTTTTGATTCGTAATTTTGTCACAAGCTATGTTCTCGGGTTTTCCATCTGATACCTCAGTTCAAAGAGGCACCTTAAAGCTGACATCAGTTATGACCGAATAAACAGGGGTGCAGGGTGAAGCACTGAAGATAATCGTCCTTCATGCTACTGGGTCTGTCAAAGGACAATACAATTATTCAAGAGCGAAATATGGACGAACACAACACCCTGCTCTGAATAAGATCAATGCAGATTCAGACTGGGTTTAAGGTAGCAGGACAAGGCCTCGTGGTCTCTTTAGCCATGAGAACGTCATGCAGAAGGGCAGGCAGCTCTATACAGAGGTGGCACTGAGGATCTCACTCCTGACCAAATGATCCCAGCCCTTTACACCAAACGCTTGCTGTATAGAAAGCCATCACACAGGGGTCCAAACTGTGACTTGGAATTATAATGTACTATCTGTGTTCCTAGTAGTTCTGATACATTGAGCCTCAAAGCTTCACATTCTTACACAGCAAAACTGAAATGCATGTTTGTCATAGACACCCTATACAATATCAAAATCCTATCACATTGCCTGATACACAATATATTTATAACACCAACTCATTTTTGTCAAAAATGTCAGTTAGAACCTTATAATTCGAAGGTCCGGAAATTATTCCTCCAGCTGGATTTGATGAAGTTGTTCACGGTGCAAACCCATGTACGAGGTTCATACACACAGTCATGTACGTATACCCTCTGCAATCATTCCGATTAACCAACTGGGGAAAATATATGATTACATGCGATATTCAGGGTAGTCAATATAAGGTCACTAGAGATGCACTCAAACATCTAACATGGTTATCTCACAATCTATTAGTTGTGAATTACTAGAAGAGCACACAGCACAATCACCGGCCCGCCGTAATGACTGTGCGCTGTTGAGAGGTGCTTTTGTCTGTTAGTGTATTGAGCGGCTGTGTTCTGTTGATGAGTCACACAGTTAGGAGATGGGCGAACACTGCTAGGAGAAAAGAAGTGGGGTCGGGTGGGAGAGGACCGCAGACACACACGGGTCTCTGGGAGCTCAGCAAACAAACGTGCACCCTCAGAAATACGCTCGAGCTCGACCGTAATACTTGAAATCATGATGGCGTGGATACGACGCTGGTTACTCTGTGTCATTTTCATCATATCTCAAATGAACGGACACATATTTGTACTTGAAAATAAATACTGGTTTAAAACTGGAATGTTTTATCAGGCTATGTGGGGGGTCTTTTTGTAGAGCATGGGCCATCACAGATTGAAGCTAAGTAGGATTTTCTGTTTTCAGAGTAAATAATGTTTTTGGGCACACTAAAAGGCTAATATTACCCCATGACTGTTTGGAGCCTGCATGGATGAAAATGAATTTTATGCAGTCTGAGCAGGCAGAGAATTCCATACTGTAAATCTTTGTATGAAAACAACCATTTAGCAGATGGATATTTACTGAAGCAAAGCGAGTTAAGCACCTCGCTCAAGGACACAAAACAGCGGCCCATCTGGGGACCCGGCTCACACCCTGTGGGTTAGAGGCTATGCTCCTTAACCTCTACACCGCACACCACCCCCATTATTCCAGCTTACCGCGTAGCCACACGAGACATGGATATGGCAATTCATTTCAATCACACACACAGAGATAGAAATACTTATGACCTAATGTATAGCAGGGTCATCGTGCCTGTGATTACCACAGTCCATTAAAATTCATGGAAAACAAATGTTTTTTGTTTTTTTTTCTATTTTGCAGCTCATCATAATTCTGGAGCCAAGTGTTTCCATGTTTGAAGTATGCCCCGCTGTGCCAGGTACGCGGGGATTCCTACACGATTTCCCACACGATAATAGATGCCGTTCCTCGTAGAAACGCTCTGACGGGAAGTAGCTTAAAGAAACGGCCACACGCTTGCCTGACTGACAAATAATGTCTGACTCAGGTTACAGCCTACCGAGCTGTCACACCATCACAACAGGAGAGGAATTAAGAAAGAAGTATTGCAAAATGTTTTACTTCTGCCCGCAATAGTGACTTTCTTATTGTCCTCTCGCTTTGGATCTGTGCATTTTCCCGGAAGATGGTCCCCATGTCTTTACACAGAGTTATGCAGAAACTAAAATGCAGAATATAAACTAAAATCATGGAAGGACTTGTGGAAGGACTGCTCTTGAGCTTAGTCCTTACTAGGGGATCATATACGTGTCACACGAAAATGGGAAATAGTGATACAACTAGAGAAACAGCCAAATCCCAGCTTTTGAGATGGCTGAAAGGTAGAGCTTTGGCAAATTCCACAGCAACGATAGTCTATTGTCTAATAAATACTTAATAAAGTGTGCACTGAGTGTATATGAGCAAGCTATCAAATTTGTATTGGTGGTGACAAGATTTTGTGTATCAATTATTGACATTCACAAGTGGGAATGACAGTTTTTATGAAAGGAATGCTTTGAGCAACAGATACAAAACATGTATGTATTGTGCCTGTGAACGTACCTCCATCACGGATAGGCATTATATTCTTATATAGCAACTCAAATCAGACTTTTTGCCTTTAGAGCATACTATATTAGAGTTATCAGAGTAATAGCTTTCTTGTTAAAAATATGTACCATTTCATGGTACACTTCAGAAGTAGGACAATCATGCAGCGTGAAACAACTTGTTGAAAACAACTGCCTGAGTGCAAGAGTACTGTAATTCATAACATTAAATAACCTCAACCGTTCCCTAACAACTTGATAAGTAATAGTGTAAAAACATATACTTGCTGCAGGCAACCCTTCAAAAGACCTAATTCTAAAGTAAAAACAACGCAAGAAAAATACAAAATAATAATTAAAAGGAATTAAAATGTATAAAATGAAACAAACTAGCCCAGGGCCATTGTAAACAAATGGATTTTGGCCTTCCCACTTTTTGGAATTAAAAGAGATTTTGTAGAAAACCGAGGGGAAATAAGCAGAAGATGCCCCAGATTGCAGATTCTCTATTCACGGGGGAAATGCAGCAAAACCAGTGGCTAACAAATACATAAACCAAATAAATTAATACATAATAAATACCGGATGGAGGGGGAAAATGAACACTATTGAGGCAACACACATAACAGCAGTACTATTGCAACCTCAGAAAGCCTCCAGTTATTAGGAATACATCCACTGTACATCAGATCAATCGCTATTTACCAATCCGATTACGATCGGCTGGTTACTCTTCGGATTATTGTTGTCATTATTAGCATGAAACCAACAGCAATAACTTTTGAAGGAGCTTGAAGAAGGTTGCGTATTTTGAGGAGGAACAACATTTAGGTTCTAACAGAGCTCGGAGGTGTTCTGAGGGAGGCAGGAGGGACGTTAACATTTTGTCAGATCACATTTAATTTCCGGGAGAATTAAATCCCTCGTTGCATGGGTGTAATAAAAAGGAGTGTCCTCTCAACCTACAGTGATAGTTGAAGGCACTTCAGCTGGAGCAGATATGACCATTTAGGAGGATATTAAATTTACATCCAGGCCTCGGACGTGGGTCATTGAGATTCGATAAGCATTCATGAAGCCCATTCATCAGAGTCAGCCTCTATGAATCCATCATCTCAGTCTCGTCGGAACAATCTGGAAATCATGACTCGGAAAAAAGGTGCCTGCACCGCACTCTTAAAGGGGCACTTCACCCAAAAATGACATGAAAGTATGTTTTCACTTACCCAGAGTACCATCTATCCATCCAGATAGATTGTCCTGGTCCAGTTCACCATGATTTTTGAACTGTGTTGATATCTGTAATCAACTGTGGCATTATATTTGGAAAGAGATGTTGCTGTTGAGTTTGAATTTGAATGTAAATTTTCAGCGCACCGATTACCAAAAAAGGAGTGGTCCGTAGAGGTCCGTTATATCAGCGAGAACTGCATTGATAAAAATCTACAAAAATCCGTCATCTCAGCAAAACTATCTGGATAGATAGATGAATTGAGGAAAAACTTTTGCTAAAGGTTTGCTCTGGTTGAGCATTTTGAAGGCTAGGCATAATGGCATGCTCAGTTGTGCATTCCACAGGAGTAGTGATGAATATAAGATCACAATACTAACCCTTGTGCTTGCTTTGGGTCAATTTCACCCCTTAGAAAAAGAGGAATGACACTAAATGAATGAAAGATGAAGCCAGTGTAAGTTTGGTTATTGTTTTGGGTTTCTGTTTGTTATTCAGCATTCGAATTTGCTTTGTCTTTTTGCCAATATGGCTTTTTTTGAACAATAAAATGATGATAAATAATTAAGTGACAAACAATAAATATAAATAATCTACTGCATGAAAACCTCATAAGAAAAAAAAAGAAATACTTTTTTTGCAGATAAACATGCCTTGATTATGGCAGATTTAAAACATTCATCACAAATGACTGACTCTTTCATTGTGATCTAGCAAGGGCAAATCATGGCAACCATTAACCACACAGTATGTACTGTTTATATAATTAGGAAGAGAGAAACAGAGTATATGGAGCATTGCTTTAAAATCCCAGTAATGTCCTGGGTATATTAGACACAGGCAAACAGGAGCCAATAAGGACAGGGGATGCTGACTAAGTTCACCCATTATCTGTTGGTTCGCACTTACTGTATGCTGTGAGGTTTCTGAGGACCTTTTTTAGTTTACTGTTCAGGCCCTGCACTTCCGTCGATTAATCCCAACTGCAACCATGAAGGGCCTTTTCTTTTCAGTAGATCTCAGGAAAGCAGTGTCGGCTCGACCTACTGAACTCCACAATACTCTCTACGGCGCGACCGCATGAAAGCGTGATGAGTGTCTTCCTCTCGCACACACTTACTTTTCTTAGTTTGACCATCAAGTGTATGTGAGAACTTCGTGCTTTGTTTTGTAATACAGTCCTGTATTATGCCTCTTGCCACTGCAAGATGACTGAATGCAGATCATCAGGGCATACGCAAATACAAAATAAATCAAGCTAGGGGTTTTTTTTAACTGCTCTACATGATTAGTTTAATATAGTTTTATTCATATACGTGAACCCTCATTTGCATTTATAGTGTCATGTTTTCAAATCATGATGCTTTACACATTGAGGGGGGGAGGCAATTAATTCAGTCACCCCCAATGTGGAGCAGTGGCATGGATGATGCACAGTTCTGCTGCAGAAGGCTCACCACAACAGTTTGTAGTGAAGCAAGGGCTTATTAAATCAAATGAATTGTGGAATAACTAGGTGGCTAGACTTTGAATTTGGTGAAAACGCATTGAATTTGGACAGGGCAATAGCGAACACCCTTACCCTTTGGAATTGAAGCGAGCACACATGGTCAGAGTAATGTGGGCGTTTGAAAAAGGGTTTCTTAAAATCGAGTAGTAGATTTTGCTTGATGAAGAAAAAAAATCAATTTGGATTTATTTGCACCTCTTGTAGTGAGGATTGTCTCAAAAATCCTCAAATGAATACAAGCAATTCCACGCGCACCAGGCAATGTGTAAATGCTTGCAGAGTCATACAGTGTTTTTCTGCATTATTACATTGCCTGTTCAGGAGAGATTTGTTTGTGAGTGCAAATACAAACATATTTGTGAAACAATTACACTGATGTGGGAACCAGTTACATTTATTTGTGAACCAAATACATGCGTCTTCTTGGTAGACATTTGTTTGAGAATGCTAAAACATTTGTGAACCGGTTATTTTTATATACGCGTATATAAACCTATTTATCCCTTTGCGTATATTACAATATCCTCCATATCTGCCCTCTAAAGCAGTGGTTCTTAACCTTATTGGAGGTACTGAACCCTGCAAGCTTCATCAGTGCATTCAGCGAACCCCTCGCAATTGGAAAAATAAAATATGATTTCTTCAAAACATAGGTATATATTTTACGACCCCTGCCGAACCCCTGAGAGTGTCTCAACGAACCCCTGGGGTTCGATCGAACCCCGGTTAAGAACCACTGCTCTAAAGCCTCTCGCTATCAAGGGTAATTTTAATTCATTCACCTTTTCACTTTCTCCAAGAAACTAATCCATGCTCCCAAGAACTGAACCATATGAAAATGGGAGATGAGGTCATATGAAGTTTAAAGTACATTATTTTTGTGGAAGCTTTTGTATTACGCACTACGTAACATCAGGCGTCAAGTAGGCTAATTGGGACAACATGTTTACCATTTTCTTGTTTTTCATTGTTATATTAACCCTATATAGTTTATTAAGCCTCCAAGGTTAAGATTATTGTTAACTATATACAAAAATAAATAAATAATAATAATAATAATAGTGGCATTGATTTGTCTTTCTTTTGTAATTTTGAGGTTGGAGGTGAGTAGTGGTGTGTGTCTGCGTGTATGCGTACGTACGTACGTACGTGTGTGTATGGTGCCTCACCCAGATAAATGGCTACCAGCCGCCACCGGTAACGGTTATACTCTTTATTTATGAATGAGACAATAATAGTCTTGCATAGACAGAAGTAGAGAATCCAAAATAGTGTGCAGGTTGCCAAAACACCAGAGATAAAGGAATAAACTACGACTGTTTTCTCAGAAGAAAGCATAATCCTAGATTTGGGTATTTTCTGTTCTAACATTTTTTCTTTTTCTTAAAAAAACACTCTTAAGGAATCAAAGCTAAATACATTGATTCAGAGCTAAAAGCATCCAGTAACACCCATTCCCATGGCCAGTTTCATAATTCATGATCCCTTTCTATCCTACCGCAGAAAACAGAGCCATCTCTCATCAACAGATTGAGAAAAATACAAAAGCTGTCTCTTCTCTTCAGAACTGGAAATGTTTGTGGCGGCGTGGCCTTTATAACGACTCTACTTATCTTTCGGTTCATGCGTGAGACGACAACGACCGATATACAATTAAAATGCCTCGGCGAGAGAACGCGGGAGTCTGAATATGTACACCAAGACAAAAGGAAGGGTGGGACTCGCCCATTGTAGCGTAGGCATTGTTATAAATGTGAGGAGCCGACCACTGCTGACAAGTTATCCTTTTATTTGATATACAGTTTAAAGAAGGCTGGTAAGAGCCTAATGAGGGGCCACAGAGTCCGGGCCGAACCCGGCGCACCCCCTCACCGCAGACATTTAAATCGCAACATTAGACGAAGACTCCTAATTAGTGCCAATGACTGTTCAAGCGTTCTAACCCTGTATATTTTGTTAAAATGACAGCTCCGTTTTTTCTTTCTCTCGGTGGGGTTTAATAAGCGTCAGTAGCCAGGCTCAGACTGCACACGCTCCGTGCAAGTCTAATTTCAGACGGAACTTAATTTCCCATAAGCGTGCTTTAGTTCCGTATTATAGTCCTAAGCCTTACGCGGCGCCTCCCTTATCTACTGTGGCCGTGAAATAAAGCTGTATTAGTTACAAGTGATCGTCCTCGGCAAGGTGCGGGCCTCTCCCCGTCACATCACACCGAAATGTAATTACTGCTTTTCCAGCAATTACCATGTGATTCTGAAAAGATCTGTAGCGTTTTGAAAACAGAACGACAACTGAACATGTATACTGACGGTTCAGCCAATATCCTCTGGATAAAATCTCCCGCAGTGCATTGTGGAGGCAATATGAGAAAATGCATACCTGCCACCATATAAATGGTAAATGTAAATAAGTAAAGCGCTGTAGAATTGCACACACTCGCACACTCGCATAACGGCGATTAGCTGCCATGCAAGACACCAACCAGCTCGTCAAAGGCAATTGGGCGTTAGGGTTCCCTTACTCAGGGATACTTTGACCCTCCCTGGGAGGGATCGAACCAGCAACCCTCTGACTGCCAGATGATTGCTCTTACCTCCTGAACCAAAGTCACCCCCATATCATCAATGAAAAACAGAACAATCTATCAGTACATTGGATCACATACACGTTATGAATTTCAAACAAGGACCATAGTTTACTAAACTGCAAATACATTAATAGTATTACAAGTAATAAATACCAAACAAATGCTCTCACAAAATTTATATGCAGGTTTGTTGCCCCATTCCAGCAAATGCAATTTTTCCTTTAAAAGGTATTCCATCAGAAATCAATCACTCTGACCTCACACTTTTAGATTAAAATAATTTTTTTAACCTATCTAAAAGTCTTAGAATATGGTTTGATTAACAAGAATGACCAACAATTCAGATGACAGGGGACCCCCAAGGGTACAGGGTCATTGCCCAGCCGGAAATGTTCCAAAGAGTTTGTTGATATGGAGGTGCCATTTTATGGTTCTTTTTGAAACTTGGTGACCCCCTAGATGCAATCTCTGCAATCCTTAAACTGCGATCTTGGGTTACTTATTGGTTTTATTCACAATAATGTTTTGGGGTGCCAAACATTTTGAAACCCATGGGGTTCAGAAAGAAAAATAGTTCACTTCATAAAAAACATTGAAGCATAAGAGGAAATGTATTGAAATTAAAGTACGTATGTAGTTTTCCCCTATGTTTGAACATAGATAACTATAGATAATTATCTGTGTTATTTATTATATGCAGCCTTTTTTCATCATTTCTAAGAGTGCCAATAATTCTGCAGCCCATTGTATATATACATTATATCTTCCATTTTGCCGTTTCAATGATCTCTTCTGGCTTCTACAATCCATTATGTTTTTGTGAGAAATTTGATATATTTCAATATTTCCTTCTTGGTGCAGCCATATGTTCCGGTCAAATTAAGGACATTATTTTAGCTTCTGCCATTGCTTATGAGGCAGACAGTTGTGTCATATGGAGATTAAAAACACATCACTGTTTGTAGATGAAATGGTTGAAAATGGAAAGGGCACCAGTCATGGTTCACAGTAAGACATGAACAGCTGTTCCTGGTGCCCTGTGGCTTAGACTGCAGTTTGATGTGTATGGTCTGCATGCTGCCTGAAGAAATATCAAAGAAAAAGGTCTTGGCTATAACTTATAAGTCTCAATGTATAGTATAGTGTCAACTAACTGTGCATGATGATTTCTCTTTGGTAGTGTGTGCACATCAATATCACTGACGTATGCCATACATAAATAGGTGGTGGCATGTAAATTACTTGAAACACATTACTCTTACTTAAAACTACAAAAAAAAAAAAAAAAAAAAACAACACCGAGTCAAGAGTAGAACAGGGACAATCACCTCCATCTTCGCAAAATCTGAGCTCTATTATAGAGCTGCTATCAAAGATAGATGTGGATATTGTATCCAAAAGAACAGGAAGCTTAATCAGAAACACAATCAATCCAACTGTAAACCTTACAAACTATATAAAACTATCTAAACTATTCCAACAAAATCCACAAAGTAAATGAACAAGCTGAAGCATTTACGTGAAGTGGTCCCAGCTCATATTCGATATCACGTTTATCCACGGAAGACGTCACACTAAACACAGAATGAAACCTGTATTTTCAGCCCATTGAGGGCCCAAATCCATGAAATGAATAAGAAAGTGAGGTGTGGGAAAACCTCCTTAAGCAATCAAGTGAAATTCAAAACAGACTGCAGCAGATATGAAATATGACCTTGAAATAATGAAAGGGACGTCTCAAGGGGGGATTGAGGGGGGGTGCTTCAAATATACTTTCATCAATCAGCAACAGCTTGAGGGACTGATATGCTTGTGCAGAAATGCATCATTACGATAATAATGGGGGGAAAAATGTGCATGTCAGGATTGTTAAACATGCACTCAGATGGTCTGCGCCTGAAAGAAAGTGGTCTGATTAAACTACACAGAGAGAACTGCCTGTGAAAAATCTTCAAAGGAAGGTAGAGCCAACCCACCAACTCAACAAAAGAGCCAAAATTGCATTGAGGTAAACCACACAAAATGTTCTGTTGTGGGCACAGACAATCTGCTTACTTCAGTGGCGATAGTAGCTGTTAGCTTCGGTCTGTTTTACTTCTACTAATGGCTAACTAATGATATTATTATTTCCGTTTGGTCAAGATTCGAGAACAACTTTTATACAGACATGTCTAGAAATGCACACCAAATTGAGTAAAAGATAAAATAAGTATAACTAAAAAATATAAATACATTTTACGATGCCACTGGTTCCTTATTTTGTAACATAAGGAGTGAAAAACAGTGAGGAGGTCCTCGCCTTCTATGCGTTCTAGAAACCCACAGATGACACAGACAAGGGTCCAGCAAACCAACTGCACCACAGTTTTTAATTCCATGTTTTAACTCAGAGAAACATTGATATTGATATTGATATTGATATAACATTGTCCATCGTTTACTTAACATTTCATCAGAGGAACCATTGTTGTCCCTTTCATTATGGCATACTGCTGAAAATGTACCCAGGAAAGCTTTTATATCCTGTTTGTATAGGCTTTCTGGAACAAGATTAGCCCACCTATAATGTTCTCTGCCAACTACTGGTAAAGCAGCAACAGGCCCTGCTGTGCGTAAGCAACTAGGGTATAATGACTGCTCCATTTATTATTATTCAGTGTGCTTATGAATAAAGAGGTGTTTGATTAGGGCTGAATTTGAATAATAAATGGCATGTGAAATTATTGGATGTGCTTGACATGTTGATGGGGTGGGGTATTGATGAAAACTTCCATCAATGGACCTCAATCAATAGATTAATAAAGTAGATGCAATTATTGTAGTTATTCTAATTATTTTCTGTACATTTCCCAGACCTGCTGCAGCCAGAGGCGAAGAGAGGGCAAAGTGAACAGACCTTTTTTCTGGGGCATTTCAGCACACCTCTTCCAGTGGTAATAAGCACAGAATACATAGTACTTTACACCGCATAAGTAATAATATCACATGGTTACCAAGTGTCCTTTTGGAGTCTCTAAATGGGCCTTTTTTGAAACCTGGCTAGACATAGCTTAGAAAAAACAATGCAGAATGCTCATTTGTGGTGGTATTGTCATCAAACTTGAACCAGGATTTGGGCAGTGCTGTGGTTGTGGCTCAATAGTGTTTTTTAGCCCACAAGGCACAGCCACAAGAACCTGAATTCAATTGGAGCATACTTCATATTTCTGTTACTTTGTTTCAGAAATATGAAGAGTAATTCTGATTCTTCTGACAACAAAGATGAAAGGGTTACCTGTCAGAAGAGATCAGGGTTATAACCTGTCGTCAAAAGGGTTCAAGATTAGTAACCACTTTATTTTGGGTATTTCATTTTCAGGCTTGTGTTAAAAAGGTTGTGCGCTACAGAAGGGGTTATGCAAATTAAATACAAATAGTCATTTTACTGAATACAAGAGTGGCTTTGCTTTTTCGCAAGTGTTTTCAAGTCAGCCACAGGAGAGATTTGCATTATTAATGGAAAGTGTCAGTACACTTAAAATAATTTCACACGTGCATTACAGGAAACGTAAAAGTGAGGCTCCGGCTGGCTACAGTCCCAGTGCTTATGCCCTCGGGCGGCCAGTAAAGGTTTCACTTTCCCCATAATCTCTGCACAACTGCTATAAGACCAAGCTGTTCGGTTGGGTTTGTCTACCGTAACATTTAAAACAAATGCCAATAATTTGCTTTTCTCCTTTCAGAACAACAAGTCATTATTTCACACATGAATTTCAGCATCCCTCTGAAGCCAGTCTCCTAATCCTCTGAGCATTAATAAATTACTCTGCGCCGTGAAGTCACTCAAATTAATGTTTTAAATCAGACGATCAATCTCTTTTTCTCATTCAACCGGAGTCCACACAACCTGCTGACTCATGGACTCACCACTTTCATGCTCTCTCCCCTGCAGGGAAGAGAAATAAATTCATTTTCTCGCGTCAATTTCCTTTCTCATCAAACTGACGAGCATTTTTCAGACACCGTCTCAGTGAACCACCGAAACAAAGAGGAAAAAGCTTTGATTACTACCTGATTTGATTCAAGCCCTAAGCATGAAAAAAAGGCATCACGCCATATCCAAGAGGTTTCAAAACAGGGACACTGAATATCGGAGGTACACTTGTGGCAGCGGTCGCTATAACCCACATGGCTATGTAATTATATAACCAACTGCATCCACAAAATGATATTTTTAAGCAGAATGCATTTAAAATGCATTTAAGAAAAGAAAATGATGCTGCAAGTATCTTCATGTAAATCAAACAGCATAAAGCAGCCAGCGTCAAAACAAAGACAAGTACTCTATCTAATAAAGTCAAATTGGTGGTCAATTCAAGATGGCGGCAATTTGTCTTGGATATGTTCCTATTCAGAGGCTGTCATTGCAGCGAGAGGATGTCATTGCAGCCACTTTAAACCATTTGCAAAAAAAAACAGTGATTTTCATGAAGGTTGTAGGGATGCACAGCAATAAATGGTATGGTGTAATAATGGTGGACTTTAAGGGCCCTCGAGGCAAATGTGTTTCTCATAATAAGACCCATGTACCAAATGTTGTGACTCAGTCAAATGGGTTGTGCTCGTACGCGTGGTTGTGTGCACCATAGTTCATATCTGTACCAGATTTTAACTGTAGCAAGAGTTCGCCCAGCTACAAAAGCCTATCAAGTTTCATGGTGGGTGTAACAGCTATTTGAAGCACAGGCAGATTTTCTTTTTGGATTCAAATAGAATACTACTGCTGCTGCTAAAATGGCTGCTACTATAACAGAACAATAGGGTTCCAGCACATGCCATGTTCTGACACCTAATAAAAAATCTGTACAAGTACAATAGGGTTGAATCACCTGTGGCGCTCAGCTGCGTGGTAATAAAAATGATAACGATTACAAAAGGGTGCCGACACACCTGCAACGCCGGGCCCACTTATAACAGTGATGAAGACCTGGACAAACACACAGGGGTTCCAGCACCTGTGGCATCGGCACCCTGATAAATCAATGAACAGTACAGTCGAACACTCTTTTACACAACACTTACAGAACTACGTCAGCCTAAAAATCTGTCGACTGCACTTAGAGGAGCATTATATATTCCCGGATAGAATCAAACAGTTCTATACTATAGCATGAAAAAGGTCATTGAGTTGAAAATATTCTTCAAGAATCAATACGAAGAATATGAAAAATACGTGTACAATATGCAGAGCAGGGAAAATATCACCTCAAACGCATTATTATGCATTGCGGAGTTAATGTAAAATGTTCTACTTTGTGTAATAAAAGCAGAGTGTTATTTATAAATGTCGTAGTCCGTCGTTGGGAAAATCTCTTCCATCGGGTGAAACGCATTCTCTCAGCTTTGAATCACGTTCCGGGAGGCTCTGAAATATGTACATGACAGATGAATATTTGCGCACACACAACAGTTACGCTGTAAGATAAAGTGAAATCATTTTCAGCCTTTCCAATTTCCTCAGCAGCCACCGCTCTGATAATCGTTTTTTAATCAGTTTTGTAGAGTAGATAATCTTCAAAAATGCAATAATAAAAGAAAGAATGCGGCAAAGGCAATTCTCAATGTCCCAACTCTAATTAACCAGCCAGGAGGACCCGAAAATAAAATACAACTATTGTAAGTGTGTGGAACATATAATCCAATTACACTATTGGGAGGTGGGGGTAGTGAGGCAGAGAGCTGCAGGCCTGACAGAGAGGAGTGAGACGGAGTGGGCCGTGTGATCCCAGGTCTCCCAACTCAAAAAGCCCATTTCAGACAGTGCATCGCCCCGGTACATTTGCATTCTAATAGAATTACATAAGTAGGACATGCTCGGCACATGCTAATATGAAATCAGGCAGATGGCAACACTCAAAATATCCGTATGTATCGTGCTCTCGTATTGAAAGGACCCTGATTATGCACCGCTTGCATGTCTACGTCAGTCTGCCAGTATACATGCCCGTTCTGCACGTGTTATATGTTACCTTGTACCACTGGCTCTCCGTTTGAAGATATTTACTTCTGTGCCTGGAATTACTAAAGATTCAAAAAACCTGTCTTGTCACTCAGAAATATTATTATAATCCAACCAGACGTCCATAGAACAAAAAACAAGGTAAAGAAGTGCCAAGAAGCAATTTAAAGGTAATAAGAATGTGTGCTACCTGTAACGTTCGAGATTTTAGTATGGATGAATATTTTGTATAGTAATGCAGGTAGTACCAATATATAAACAGAAGAGAGCAATTGTAGAGGTGAAAAAATGGCAAGATATTTAATTCTTGATTTTTATTTGTAAAGAATGCAAATGTGAAAAATAATCTTTCGCTGCACAGGGACCTGATGCAACAGTTTGAGAAAATACTTTTTACCCAGGTGCAAGCAAGATATAATCATCTTAGAAATGCAAATGAGTATTTAATCCATATCACCTTATTGATTGATTTATTTCTTGGGTGGGAGAAATGTTTACGCAATCTCAAACTGTCAAGCTTAATGGTTTGATGGATGTGCACTAATGCAATAAAAACACTAAATTGCTTCCGACTGTGGATTCTGATAAAGAACCAGCTCCATTTTAAAGTGATAAGAAAATTCATCATATTCATGAGCTTAATTATGAGTTTGCACATTATCATTTTAAAAAGTTCCATTCCACAACAAAAGGGGGTGTACAACGCTGTCAGAATACTGAGCTGCAGGGGGGACCAATAATGGTCAGGTGGCTCCGAGTTATGTGGATTTTAAATACGTATAAAATTACATTTAAAACTATAAAATAAAGCTTCAAAAAAACTCACTTTTGTCTGTGATGTCAAAACGGAGAATCAGAGAGGGCTAAAAACCGGCAAGTCCCAGTTACTTTATTTTAAGCTGAAACTTTAGCTGCTGGATGAGAATACTCTGGAAACCAATTAGCTATTGCTAAAATGAGAATGTAGATATCTGCCTGCTAACTGACTAACAACCAATGCAACCTTGGTGAATGCAGGTAGTAGTTTAGCTAGCTAGAAAAGTACACAGGCTTGTACAACAAATTGTTAATTCACACTTAACAGACAGTGCTATCTGGCATTGTTTAGCCTGCTTTAGTAGCTAATCTATTCATCCATATTTTATTATATGAAGTTCTCCTACTGTACCATATACCTCAACAATAATGAGCAAAATACAATTTATTGGCAAACAGTGTGAGCCCCTCTAGCATTTCAATTCAACGGTCTAGGACAAGAGAGGAGGTGACTACAATGTAGATACAGATGCTAATTTGCAATCTATTTATAGACATACACATATAGAGATGCACAGTCCATAAGAGGTAAAATCAAAGTAGAAACATAATTACAGAGGACATCTGCGAAAAAACCACTATCAGAAAGTTCTAAGTCTAGTAAAGATATTCCGAAAAAGGTCACAGAGAACTTTATACGAGGCTTCAAGGCATTCAAATTACAGTAAAACCTTTTTTTGTAGCCTTCTGCTTACTGTATGTCTCTAATCATTAGTTTTTGCCTGTACACCCCCCTCCCATTTAACTTGACTTTTCCCTACATTATGTACTCATGGCAAAATGGTGAGTTTCGGGGAGAAGGAAAGTGATGTGTGTATTTTACATACATAGCCCAATATGTCAACAAAACAAAGACAATTTGCAAACTCTGCCAGATAAGAGGCTCCAAATTCAGGCAATGAAACAATACTATACAATACATTACACGCCTTAACTGATATCACTACCAACGATCGTCAGCGGTGCCCCTGGGGCCCAGCCTACAATCAGAGAAGCCTGGAGCCAATGCAAATCTGCCAAATGATTCTCCACAGGCCTTCCGCGACCCAAATGTTTCACAAAATTCATCATTGGAGACGTGTTGCCTGAGTGTAGTGGAAACCTATCCTGCAAGAACGTCTGAAGCCACGATATAGGGTGCCCAGCTGCTCACGTCTGAGAAGTGCTGTCTTAAGAGATACGTACGAGACAAAGGCTTGTGTTTGACACGGCGGAAGGTATCGCTCTCACTACAGAAGGGTGGACCTCTTGAGCCACAGATATTATATGGCCGTGACAGCCCATACCATTGATTCAGACTGAGATGAACGGCTTAGTGTTGCGAATCGCTATAAAGGGATGCAGTCACACAGCACGACACGATGCCTTTCAGAGGTGGAACATAAGGTTGTGAGCCACATCCCATTTATGTTATGGGCAACACGTGTAATATCACAAATGTCATGCAGCTGTTAGGGCGTGGTGCACACAGAACCTCGTTGTGAGAAAAGGACTGGCTTTGTGAGCAGTGAGTAAAGTGCAGACATGTTGTTGGGAGTGTCACTGCATCTAAGGCCTTCAGGGGGAATTCTGCAAATGAGGTGGGAGGCCGTTATCTGCATCGCAGACCACAAGCGGAGACCTTGGGAAAGCGAGCTTACTCAGATTTGAGACCCGTGTAAGTGCACAAGCCCTCCAAACAGGCTACTGTGATACCAAGCTCAGAAACACCGGTCACATCTCTGATGTCTGATGTCTCTAGCCGGGCCGAAGAAGCTGCGGGCCACATAAGGGCCACACGCCGAGGATCCACCTCTCCAGAGAGACCGTCAGGCTGAAAACAGCCAGAATCTCAGTGCCCGCCGCAGGGCAGGAGTGGATATCCCCTCCATGGAAGCAGCAGCTTCGCTTGATCCCAGATTTAAGGCGCTCTCGTTCACGGAAGTAAAAAAACAAGCGTTCTGTCTTTGACAGGCTTGAGGGTGAACTCTATGATTTCACTGAGGAGTTGGAAGAAAGTCTGATTCAATTGAGGGGGGCCTTGGGGCTTCGAGCCACCAGTGAGAGCGCAATAACCCGGTGGGCGCGAGGGACAGACTGACAGCGGCTCACTCTGCAGTTTCTTTATAGGCCAACATGCATAGCTTTTGTGTTTTTCAGCTTATCACATCCTAGAGCTTGATTTGTGCTCCATACTGTTTCAAGCAAAACAATAAATACATTTTGGTATAAGCATGCATATTTTAGGGTCTAACTGCTATTTGTCCAAGCTGTAAAACTACATGACCAAGTGACATAACGTAAGTTTTCGCATAATTATCAGATGATGTCGCCAAATGTTAACAGAGAGCAGAACACAGGAGGCGGCGGGGGATGGATTAGGGACTTATGAACGTTTATGGGCACACAAAAACCAGGAAGAGAACGCTGATGCCTGTGGGCCTTACGCGGCTTTGTGTGTGAGGAGGGAGACGTCGTGCCTTCGACGTGCGACAACGTGTGACGGAAACAGCCCTGGTAAATGGAGGAGAAATCCATTGCAGTGACATGGCGGAGCCTACACGTGAGCTCCTATCCCACACTGAGCAGGCTAGCCAGGCGCTAGCTTAATTTGCCCAAAACAAATGTCCCCAGCGGAAGAGTGTTCTCAGTTGGCAACAGAGTCAGCTAAAAGCCTTCGCATTTGGCAGGGCTCTACGCTAACATTTCTTTCCAAGGAGCACATGGAAACACAAATGCATCCCAATTAGTTGGTTTGCTCCAAAATTAGTTTTCCAGTTAGCACACTCCAGTTTTCATAAGCAAATGGGAGCATGTTCGGATCCGGAATGTGGACAAAGCGGGCATTGGGGATTGAGCCAGACGAGGAGACCTGAAGATAGTGAGAGAATGTGACACAATAGAATGTGATACAAATATTATTTGATTTTATAGTCGTAGTCTGTAATGGGAACTGGTCCTAACAAAAGTATTTTGAATTCAATTTCATTAAAGTATTTCGGTTTCCTTAATTCTGCTCCAATTATATTTATTTAGGAGTATGGTTCTGATGGTATCTGATGATGTTTATCTGAGAAAATGCATGGTTGATGCAATGGAGACATTCTGTTCACTCTTTTCTCTGTTCATGAGTTTTGCCTCAATCATCAAGATGAAAAACAAACGGGAGTTTAATGTATTAAATGTATTTTGAAAAACCTTTGCATTACATGATATTTTGTTTCCATTCTTCTTATTGTGATTCTAAAAATGAGCATTATTATTATCAGCATTATAAGCTATTCAACAAGCAGGTCCATAGCCAGTATTTTCATTTGAAATCTGTCAATATACTATACTATCTATAATCACTAGGATATTTTCTCAGTCATTGATGTTTGAAAGACGCATCAATGGCAAGCCTGATATTTCAATCTCTGTGATTAAAGGAGTTTGAACTCAGCATGTCCTGTCCCTGCCCTCTTGACTCCACTCTACTCTGTGTACCCAAGTCTCCACACATTAATCCATTTTTCACCGGGCTGTATAGTCGATCAGAAAACATTTTTCTCGCCGATAGGGTGAACAAAATGGTAGAACACCGCTCCATTCAACACCATATACAAATCTATCAAACAGGTGCCAATATTTTAGCTTAAATTCAATTCATGTGAAGTTTTCTTTGGCCAACAGTAAGCTTCATTTTCAGCTATACAACACAGCCAGCTCCACTCACATCTAAGCAGTCATGTAGCAGTAAGCAATTTTGATATCAGCAGAAAAAAGATATAACATACCGCACACATCACCAAAGCGGGGAGGCTATTTGAAATCCACCAAGGACGGGTAATTAAGACAACCACAACTACAGGAAACTATTTTAAGGCAGTATACAGTACCTCCACAGTGCAGACTTGTACTCTGTGCTGCGTTCAGCAGGGAACTGTGGCAACATTACAGACCTCCACCAACATTCTAATTACTTTTCCCATCAGATCAAAGGCAATCTGTGGCTGGCTCAAAGGAGAGAGTGTTGCCCGCACAATGCTGTGCTACGCACTCGCCAGTCGATACTCCCCTCCAGTCCAGCACATCCATCAATCGCAGCCAGGCGGCTTAAACCCCCTGTGTCGAGGCGGAGGGGAACACGACCTGAATACAATTAAACAAGCGCTCCCGCCAGCCGGCTGTACGCGACGCCACAGCAAGCCCCGTACAGCGGGCCAGCAACAGAGCTGCCACTACAACACGAGCAGTTCAAATAAACAAATGTACGGGAACTAGGACATGTCTGTCCAAACATGTTTGCGTAGGGACTGTAGACTCCCTGGCCCAAAGGCGTGTTCCGCTGAATGCCACTACTCCCCCAAGGGAATGAATACATTCACCTTTTAGAATGATTTGAAGTTGCAGACAATTTAAGTTTCAAACTTACCGAGGACAAATTTCTGATATAACATAGAAAAGAGGGGAAGCCCATAAACTGTTCAGCCACTTCAACATTAATGAGAAATTATGCGGGAAGACAGCCCCTATTATCATCTAATAAAGGAGTCAAAGACAAATCTTAAAAGCCAAATCCAAGCCATGAACTGTAACTAGGGCACTTTCTAATGCCAAACATCTATTACAAGAAATGGTACATTTGACAGGGCATTTGAAAAGTGCACTTAGGGAACGAGAAGTTTGAAAGGCTGCTACCAGGAGCGCAATGTGCGTAGTTCTTAATTAGAATTTTTATTTTTGTTCTAAAGATCGCTGGGCTAAATGATTAATAAGTGACATACAGTACCTTCAAAGGCAAGTTACTTCTGAGGTCTTAGCATTTCAGCCAGTAAATAACCGAAAACAGAAGGACCATCCACAGATATTCTCCACCGGCTCAGTCAACAGAAAAAGCAGTATGTTGTTAATGAAAGCTTTTGCATTGCTTTGTGTTTTGCATATCCTGGTTTATTAATCCTTTGCATTCTTAAAGTCATTAGCTTCCCCCAAAATACTTCAGAGCATATAATTATCAAACTTGCTGAAAGTTTATAAACTGTGGTCCAACTTAATAAAAAATGTATTTAATGAACTAAAAACACTTCTAAACATAATTCCTATTCACTGTGAAGTTGTGCTTAAAATGATTTTTTTTCCAAACATTGCACCAAGCTATTTCAAAGTTACATATCATCTCAGAAGAAGAGTTCTCTTTTACCGTGCATGCTGGTCCACAGTTCAGGGACTTCAGGACAAGTTTTTGCCTACAAAGAAGATACGGATCCCTGAAATACATAATTGGTCTGGTATACCTGTGTATTGCTATATGGTAACAGTACAGATCAACCTGCAGTCGATTGAGCCTGATGACCAGCTGTACAACAGGATGTTTTGTGGCTCCTTTACGATTATTGCAGAAGATGCATCATGGGATGATAACGTTCAAACCAAATACAAGTGGCATCCACACCAGACCACCTCCAGAGGTGGCTCAATTCAGATTTTCTTTGGTTTCATCGAATGTGATATACAGTATATCGAACTTGTGAGGAAATGGGATATTCGGAACATAAAAAACAGAGCCTATATAAAAGCAGAAAAGATGTGCAAACACAGGTTGACCAGAGCATGATCAGCATTATTCCCCACCCCATGATATCTTGCTAAAAAAGGCATAAAAACAAATGATTGTAACTTTTAGGCATATTGATAATTAATTGGTAATGATTGGCCAGACAAACGGACAGACGTCATTACGTAACCTCATTGGTTGAAGCAGTAAGAACAGGGACCAAGAAAAGACTTGACTGTCTTTTCCGAAACAGAACAAGCAGATTACTCTGGTTAGCACGACCAGAGTAACTGAAAATAGACTGGCCAATACATATCGGGTCCACTGTTTATAAGCAATTACATAAATCTGCATTAGAAATGCCAGATTCACGTCACTAATGTGATTTATAAGGGAAAAATAAAGAGCTGGCAGAACCTGACACTTTTAAATGATTTACTTTTCTTTTGAAGACTCTCTAATAAAGCATTCAAACTTCAAGTCCAGAGGATACACTAACCCTCTCCGGCTTTCTGGCTTGTTAAGGAACAATTGTACATGACAGGCTGATGCCCAGTCACCTCCAATACAGCTAGGAATGTCACATCAGACTGATACGGGGAAGCACATAACTGAAGTGAATCGATTACGCTTCAGCTATTGGGTATGCCTTACTTTGAACATAATTTAAACCCGCCATTTTTTTACACTTTCTCCCAATCTGGAATGTCACATCATATTTGCAGGCCTGTCGCACTGCAGTGAGACACTTCCTCCCTCCAGGAGAGCGCAGGCTAGCGTGGGCATCCTCTACAGTGCAGTCATTGGCCAGAGGACAGCACTGCATTTGGGCGGAGATGAGAAGACCACAGACACCACTGAAAAGATCTGCTGTCGTGCAATCAGGCAGTTCCAGAAATATCCGCAGTACAATGGTTTGAAGATGCATAACGCAAGCACAAGTAATTTCCATGCAAGTCCACTATCCTTTAAAAAGTAGCTTATTCGGTGAGTTTAAGTATTGCACAGATTATAGCTACAGAATAGTGAGAAGACATTTTACAGTCATAGATAAGTACCATATGGGTGCAATATGGGTTGGGCATACAGTACAATACAATACAATACAATATAATATTTGCCCATACAATGTAGTTGGTAGACCTGCAGTATCAGGTGTAGGCCATCTCTCTTGCTGGTCTGCTACCTGCGGGGGTCTTTGGAGCATGAGTATGGGTGTTTCTGAGTAGAGCCCATTATCCCCAAAAGAAGACATACGGAAATGCTAGGAGGGCTATGAACCAGTTCTTTAACTGGAACTAAAGCTATGGGTGACCTGTGCTTCACCAGCCAGTGTTGGAGTTCACAAAACAAAATGTCTCTATGAGAACCGCCAGGTTTCCAGAAAACATGGAAGGCTAATCCTACGGTTTCCTTCCTGCTGAAAGAATAGCTTAACAAAAACATTTATTTAAGAGACTCATAAAACTAAAACACTGAAAGAAGTACAAGACGGGTGCTCAGCCTTTCATATTGCTTTAGTGAAAGTGACACTGAAAATCGAAGGCAAATGAAACCGCTGTAGGTGAGATTCAGAATTAACAGTCTCAATGGAGGATGGCTGGCAGAAGGTTTTTTTTTCTTTAACTGATATATTACGACTTGTGCAATTGCTATTAAATTCGATATACAGGGCCTCTATTTCCTAGACATCTTAGTTCCCTAAGCAATGTGACACAAAACGGCGTGTGAATATTCATACTTTAAAGGGAGAGAAACTCTAAATTATATTAGGTTGCAATGATTATCAGTCTTCATGAAGCATTCATGATGCATTCGCAGAAGAAGTTATGCTTGGGTGTGTATGTCTTCAGAACTGATTATGAATAATGCATTCACAGTTATGTTTTGTTCTAAAATATACAGCCTCCAAACATACCATTTTAGAAATAATGAATCCATTCAAAAACAGTATAATGTGAATTACTATGGTGTAAGATTACGAATATATTATGAATGCATTATGTGCACAGCATTCTTGTATATACTGTATAATACAGATTCCATGATGCATACACTGCCTACACATAATAGTGCATACATATTGTTTGGAATGATTGAACTATTCATAATACATGTATTACAATGTGCATTTATGAATATGTACACGGTCGCATGTTATGAAATGTAAATCCTATTATTAGAAGATATTAGTTCATGTAAAGTTAATGTAACTGGTTACCTGATATTGCAATCTATACAAATGACTTTGTGATTAATTGTATGGAGTTGCTACTAGAAAAAGCAGCCTACATGGACTAAAGACTAATACTGTATGTATCGACTGTTCCTTCTTTAAGATGTCCGATTTGTTTTCTAAGATCAATGCCTGAAATGCTATTTACTGCATATTCAATACACCACAATACATTAGAATATCAAGTAGAACACAACCCCCTTTAAATATATTGGACTGCATTTAGCCCTGAATCCCAGAACCAAAGGAACCCAGAACAGGCGAGTGAGGAGACCCCAGGAATATGAGTGGATTCAGACCAGACTGCCTAACTGGTATTTACAATACATTGAATTCTTGCTTTTGTTTTTAGTAATTGAATTAATTTGCATAAATTTCATGTGTATTTCACCTTTTGAAACGGAATTTAATGGACTGAAATCCATTGCAAAAAACTTATATTTTCAAGTTCAAATTTGAAGTGCAACACAATACTTTCAAAAGCAGTTCTTACAGTTCAGTTTCAGTTTTCTCTAACAGGGTACTTACTGTACGAAGAGCAAGCGAGCAAAGATTCAATAGAACTGCAAACAGCCATTAGCACCCTAAGCCGTGTCAACATTTTTTCTCTGCACTTTTGGTATTGCAGTGGCCCAGAGAGTGCACAACAGAGGTTGATATCAACAATTTTTAACCAATAGTTTACCAAACTCACAGAGGAGCTACATAAAGCTCCATGAAGCTAGTCACAATAACACTTCTGGTTTCAGGCTGCCGGTTTGTGTTAGTGAACTTTTTCTACCAAAATAAAAGTAAGATAATGGTGCCCTGTTTAAGTGATGAGAATTCTGACCACGCCTTACATTACATTTCACCTAATAGCTCCAGGTACCTTAGAGAAGTACAACCATGTGAGCAGGGTCTAAAAAGGGGTACAGGAACTATCCCCAGGAAAAAGTTCCGGCAGCGGAAAGGGGGCTACAGTTTCATGGACAGGAAACCGGCACAAGCTGTAGGAATCATCATCACTGCAAATATGAAAATGTTTTATGGAGTCACAATAGAATAAATGTGAAAGTAAATTGTTAGATGATGCACTTTGGACAAACATTGTGAAAGCTCTTGAATACACACAAGTTCTGAGGTTTTATCTTCCGGGTCGTTGATGTGGCTTTGCCGAAACTCCTTTCTTACCTTAAAGAGCAGGGAATCTTCCATGTGTTCCGCGTACACAGAGGTGAGGCGGTACTGGTTCTCTGTTGTGATGTCAATCTGGTAGCCGGTCAGCACGTAGCACACGGTGCGGAATTCTTGGATCTTCTTCTGAAAGACCTCTTTCAAACGCTGGTTTTTCAACTCCGCACTCTCCATCTGTCTGCGCAAATCTGAAAACGGAGACGGAAAAAACAGGACATAGACTTTTCACCAAAATAGAAAGCAATAACATACAAAGCACATTCCAGAACACTCCAAAAAATCTATTATTGCATACAAAATCTTTCAATCAATCAATCACAACTGTGAACAGGGATGAAAAATAATAAATAAACATTCTGTTGTGTAATACAGCATTTCATTTATCAAATATTACCTCCCCTGTAAAGGTAGCGGCTAATAAAAACAGCTGGCATAAAGGGACCTTTTTCATAGGAAGCATACAGAACATGCTTCTACAAGCATGTTCTACTGCTGTGCAGCTCTTCTCTGCAGTCATTTCCCTTGATCCAGTACATTGAACTGCATGAAGCAAACAAGTAACGCACGGCGATGAGGGTAATGAAATATAGGCCAAGTCAGAAAGCAGCTAACAAAAAAAAATCGCTTTTAATTTGAGAGCTGCTGCTACAAGCCACTGCCCAGCGAGGTGTGATTGACAGCCCTTTCCTTACCTTCTTTAATCATGCAAATTGGTTTGATTAGCAAGGCACTTGGAGTTAAGTCTCTTGGTTAGCAAAGTAATGGGAGTTAAGCTCAGTAAACACCTGAATATTTATGAATTAAAGTCACCATCACGCCACACTAAATAAAGCCAATACTGTTCAATAGTTACAGCTCTATGCACTGCCGTGATTCAATTTTACACATTTCAAATTAAACACATTTTTATTTCATACTATTACTTACAAATATTATTACATAAATTAGATTTATTTTTTAAATGCGGGAGAAAAAATGCATTTAATCTCAGAAGTACTTAAAATTTAGCCAGTCTTTTACTGCATTATGTAGATCATGCATTATGTCGAACATTATCTGACAAAGGCCATCATCCTTTTGAAAGGAAAAGTACACAACATATGCTATGTTTTTTCCCTGCTTGATGAGCAGGAACTGAAGAGTCTAACAATGAATTAATTTAATCCTCTAATCTGCTGTTCTTCTACAAAGCATTCTGACATTCAACGCGAGTCCATACCATCTTTCTTTTTGATAAATGGAGTCTACAGTAAGTGTTCTTGCGTAACACGGATTTTACTGAAGCTGAAGACGAGAGAGAGCGCCAGAAGCACCTCACAATCGGCACTGAATCGGTCTTCCCATCAGACACCGCACTTCCAAAACGGACGAGGCTGACGAGGTTAAAATGACGTACACCATTAAGGGAGAACAGATGGCACTGTCAATTAACCTCTCTCCTTTTTCATTTTCAAAGTGCATTACAGGAAGCTTACGAAGAATTAACGGGGAGAAACAACCAGGTGCAATTAGCTGAAAATGAGCAAGAGCAGAAAAATGAAACAATGGGGATTGTGAGGCGCTGCTCGAGGTGAATGATACTGTGAATTGTGCGAATTCCAAATTTAGCAATCATTCAAATAAAGAACTTTAAATAATGCAGTGGCCATACAAGGTGCCCTTTAATTTCGTCTGAAAGTGTAAAAGAAGAAGATCAATAATGATAAGGATCACTAAAAATAACAATGTAATGTAAACAGAACAGAACACAGGGATGCGGCCGCTTCCAACAGGAGTTAACGTCCGTTCAATGGTAGTTTTTCTCCTGAGGAATGTGCTTTATGATAATGGTTGCTTATTGACTATCTTATACACTCAAACTCTTTGATTGATGTAAATTGGATCAATAATTATAGGGAAAACAACAAATAATGCACAATGCCTCAGTGTTTCGGAAGACCGTGTTAGCTCACCGCTGTATAAGCCTGCCTGGTTCGTAGGCATTCATTAGCAACAGCTTCCCCATCACAATATCACAGTGGAGCACTATTACCATGACACTGTATGCTGAAATGGATATGAGTATGTGACTCCGACCAAGTTTTTATGAAAAGGGAAGGAATTATACCTTATATACACACAAAAACAAAGTCGATCTGGAAGTATTTCTTTAGTTATTCGTCATGAAAGTTTTACTGTTCGGAACATGAGCTAACTTGGTGTTCGGAACACGTTTACGTTGTTGAATTGTTCAATAATGCTGCCAAGTCAGTGATATCCTCCAGTCAGTAAACACTAAATTCATACCGGACTCAAGACATACAGCTTGCATAATTTACATCAAGCATAGTCAAGCATAAAAATAAATAATTTGCAGGTAGTTGTGTCAACTAGAAAATAGAAGGCAAAGATGCATGGTTTACATAAGATGGATGAGTCTCTAATTTCACAATTTTAAGCCAGATGGTAGAAAAAAATGGTTGCAAGGATAAAGGAATGAGAAATGAGTTTAATTAGACTGAAATCAATTACAAATAATTGCGCTCATTTAATGACTTCATTGGAAGAAAAAAGCTGATAAAATGCTCCTGACAATTGAAATTGATAAATTATTCACAGTATAATTTCCTACAAATTCTTAACAGATAAAGAAAAATGAATTGCAAATCAGGCAAATAGAGAGCGAACGTAGAGGAACTAAAGAATGTTCCCAAAGAGTTGATTGAGAAGACATTTTCCATGAGAATATGCATGGTAATGTTGCCACCTTCTTTTAATGTTCACACTATTTTGCAAAACAAATGGCAGACCCTCAAATATTTCATTGTTCGATGTCTATTCTCCTTTTCCACAAAGATCAGTCATCATGGTAAATATATCAAATGGCCAAACCACAGTAAAGGTTAGATTAACAACATTATATATTGATGTCGGATAAGTAAAAAAAATAATAATAATAAAAAAAAAATAATAATAATAATAATTATAATGACTTTAATGTTTAGCAATTCAACACAAAATCATTTATGTAAAACGGACAGCGGAGTCCATAACAATTTGGACAGTGTGAAACTTTCAAGGTCAGCGTGTTCACAGATAAGGCATGGGATAAACAGTGTTGTGGTTTGTGGGTGTTTGCTGCTGTAATTCCCCTCTTGACTGATAGGAGTCCGAAATTACTTATTGTACCTTGAGGGTAATTTGAGGGTATTTACATCCACATAAGACTATTTACATCAAACAGACTATTAATGTTTAATGTTAATTAATGATAGCAGCTATCAATCAAATCGGTCAATCAATCAGTTCAATCAAATGCCTCCAAACTCAGTGGATTATGCTTAATCCCGCTTTGGAAGTTTCACTGGCTTTGCATCAGTCAAGGATTTCCAAAGACTGTATTTGGGCTTTTCACCGGTAAAACTTTTTTGTTCATGATTCACACACTGTTTTTGTATATAGTTAGCAACAATCGAAACCTTGGAGGCTTAAAAAGTATATAGGGTTAACCCCTTTTCCTGACACAAACTTAAAAATGACATTGTGGTTCTCTGGATCAGTGCCATTGGTTGTAAATGAGGGTATGCAGCTTTAAGAATGGGAACCATGGGGATTGTTTCTGTTTTGAGTGTTTCAATTGGTCCGTGTGTATATGTGAGTGAATGGAGTTTTTGTTGTGTGCCATTTTGAAAGAGAGCATGGTCACGGAGAAAAGCCGATCATACGAAGGAGTTAATGTAATTGTCTTTGGCACAGCTTTTGGCAGTTTCGACCCTGGAAATGAAAAGCAATAGTGGTTTGGTTCCCCTATGTCTCCCAACTACGGTTCGGAGACAGGAGCAGTGAAAAGAATACAACTACACCGTGAAAAGACTGAACATCGTGAAAATTATATTATTATTTGTTATTTATTATTTATTATTATACGGGCGGCCTGTAGCGTAGTGGTTAAGGTAAATGACTGGGACACGCAAGGTCGGTGGTTCCAATCCCGGTGTAGGCACAATAAGATCCGCACAGCCGTTGGGCCCTTGAGCAAGGCCCTTAACCCTGCATTGCTCCAGGGGAGGATGGTCTCCTGCCTAGTCTAATCAACTGCACGTCGCTCTGGATAAGAGTGTCTGCCAAATGCCAGTAATGTAATGTAATGTAATGTAATTATACATTTTAGCCTGATTCATGTTGCCTGTGAACTTCTAAAATTCAAAGAAGTTGAGGTCCTCCTAAACAGCAGCAGTGCATTTCTTATTAATGCTCTTGAAACACCTTGTTTCAGTTAGCCTATTGTTTGGCTTCCTTGACTTTTGTTGGCACAACCCTGGTCCTCATGTTGATAAACACCAATAACAAGGTAAAATCAAAAAGGAAAGCAAAAGCCTTCTTATCCCAGCATGCACCTGACTAATCAGAAAACAGCCGAGAAGCCAACAGTCCGATTACTTTCGGTCCGCTAAAAAGGAGGGACCATGTATAAAAAGGGATGTAATGCCTACACAGATCACACAATGTAAGCATCCTCAAATTAAACTGCACTTCTCATATTTTATTCATCGTTTCATTTCTATCAAATGTGCTGGAGTAGAGGCAAAAGTACAAAAATTGCACCACTGTTCAAATACTTATGGACTGCACAGTATATTGGACTGCAAATCCAACATTTATTTCAGTAATGTTAATGTGTAATGTGACTCCTAGTTTTAAAAACACTGAGCAATTGCTAATACAACTCCATACACTCCAATACCAAGTTAAGGAAATAATTCTCAACAGAACTCTTTATTCATTTGAACCATTTTCTTTTCAGAGTGAAGTTTAACGAAGGTAGGGACATTTTAAGCATGCATTTATTGTATAGTACTCTGGATTTTCACATAGTGGATGACACAAAAGTATTGTCTTGATCTATTATTACCGTGGAAGACCAAGGGTGACTGAAATTGCATGGTTTATTCATGAGGTGACATGACAAACCTCAAATTATATGTAATTGAGAACCATTTGTGTGTATTACGCTACCAAGAAATCAATGTCATTGATAAGCCAACAGTGTGTAATTTCTTTGGATTTCAAGCAAGAACTACAGACATACTGCTATTATATCACTCTTGCGTTCAAGTCTGGGTACGCTTGGTCAAAATAACTGAAGACACCAACAATTACAGCAGTTCCACAAAGCCTTCCCAGGAACACTGATGTGTGGAAGATGATGTGAATAAATTAACAAACTCGCAAATATTTCAAGAGCGAAACTAAAATGTAAGGATATAAATGCAGGCTCTTTGTCGTTGCCATTATGATGCTGATCACAGCGAGTTTTCCAAATCCGCTTATACAGAATCAATAATTATGTGACAATGAAATTAACCCAAGCTCCTGTCTCCAATTTTCTTTTTTTCCGCCAATTCCAAAACTACAAAAATGGCACAAGTTTCATTTAAGACATTTGACATGCACCCTCAACGAGAAAATGTACCCAACTCACAGTCAAATACCATGCTAAAAATACACATCTTATGATAAGGCTGAAACAAAAGTGCCTGGGACAGCTCCTAGTGGATTTGAAAGCTTTGCATGTCAAACAAAATGGGAGGAAGAAAAGCCAGGTAATCCTCTGAACACCTTCATATATTTGAGTTTAAGCTACTGTATTTCAATACGTACCTTCCAGAAAGCCATTTTCTATGTCGGGCACATTAACAATTTGTAAGGATAAGAAGTGATTGTCAGTACACTTCAAAATACACAGCTCCTTCTATACGCAACCAGGGATTTTAAACAACACTCATCGTGTTTACCTTGTCAGGCCAATCCCTTTTCTTGTTGCTCTATCAAATTAATTTCTATATGTATTCAAACTCACAGTGAGAACACACTAAGGACCATGAAAGACGAGTGTAACTTAATGGATTACAGAGATGAAAAAAACAATTATCTGAACATCTGAGCACGTCTTTTCTGAAATAAAAAATAAAATAAAAACATCATGAGAGATACAGTAACCTGAATATCAGTGTTACATTGCAAATAGGTGTAAAATCCTTGGGACAAGAATCTGTGTAATTGTTATGCATGGCTTTGAAATTTTGATTTCATTTTTCCCATTAGCCAAGTGCGATGCTCTGAGTGATCTCAATTTAGACATCCCTTTTAACTTCAAAAACAGTGTGAATCTTTTGATAGAGATAGCAAATTATTAATGATAGAGAAAAATGAAAAATTCGGGAAAAACATAAATTAATAAAGTGGCACAAATTCGTCTGGGCTTTTGGGCTAAATTCCATTAACGCCGCGATGTTGGGTGAATAACCTTTTAAACGTGGTATAAATAATAATTGATATTATTAAATCATCAGAGGAGAATGCCATTACTGCTCTGTAATGGCAGAGTCCACCTGTGGGACAGGGGGGAATCAGCCTGAAGTGACCATTTCATGAAGTCAGATGAAGCGGAGGGAGGGTGTCTTTGAAGAACGCAGACGACCTGTTCTTCGGACCATAAACCGAGCAAAGCCAGACACTGCTGTTTGGGTGGGAGGGCAGTATCAGTATTTGTTCATGAAAATGAACAAAAATGAAATTGGGTTCAGTAATACCCAGTTGAGCATCCCAGGGCAATACAAAAGTACCCTCCTCAGGTTCTCCGCTTTGTGTTTTCCTCACGATTCATCGATGACCTCATTGAAAGCCAGCAGACAGGACCAGCTTGAACACCCGAGACAAACCAACCTAGTGATGTCACAACCTAGTTTGTTCCTAGATGGCTGCCCCCTAGTGATACCAGCTGCAAAAAGGCAAACTGTAGTACATTTTTCTAGCAAATACAGAACAATTTCAGATTTGAGGGCAGGGCCATATCTTTTCCCAGGTAAACAGCGAATGAACCAGAGTCCTTACCAAGCGTTTCACATCCCCTTTAAATGAGCAGCAACATTGTGTAAGATAGAATTACACAGCAGAGAAAATAGGGATATCATGTTCCATCTTTCCACAGGTTTACACGGAATTGGATTCCGTTACAGACTCTGAAAACAAATTATATAAATCCCATTTTAATGCTAGAATTGAGCAGGGATGTTTACTTCATATTGGTACATATGCTAAACCATCAGTGGAATTCATTCATGCCAGCAATCATTAAAGAACGGCAAGAAATAGGATTTGTTTCACAATTAAAAGATGGAGCGATTTATATTGACATGTCTGTCTGCTTTTGTGAATTTAGAATTATTTTTAAAAAGATGAGACCTTCTGGCAAATGAATATGTTTGCATGCCATGACCTACCACAGGTCTACGTAAACAGGAGCCATTGTTTTCATAGTGCTTTGCAAATTATCCTCTAATACCACTTAATCCTGGATCTATCCATTTGAGCAAACGTATACGCACTCCGTTATGCTCGGGAGACTACCCTTCGACTGGTTTGAAAAGTTCAACCTGACAGTTCTGCTCATTAAAACTCGGATGTTCTTTGCTGAAAATATTAATAAGCCACTTAGCTTTCAAAAGGTGCACACACAGTGGTCTCTCCATGCACACTCGGTGAGGGAAAAGCAAATTAATAATTAACTCCATAAAATAATGACTGCAGGTAGTTAATTTACTATATTATTTATTATGATTACCCTCTACACAACCACAAACCACAAATTGTGGAGAAAACACAAAATTCGTACTTATGAATGTCCCAGGATTACGCATTAAATAATTATAATCTGGAATAACAAAGAGATAAGGCTGTGCACAAACAGTACTGAATGATACCAGCTGTTTAAGGAATGTTAAAAGATGAGGTAGTATGCCTCTGAAAACAGAAAATAAAATGTAACAGTTTTGCATGAACAGGCTGGAATTTGACTTGAAAAGGCTTAGTTCAACTGGGCTTGAAAACAAGGTTGTTGGTTTGATTCCCATTTGGACAACTGCCTAATCTCAAGCAAAGGATTTAACACGAATCGCTTCTATGGATATACAGCTGTATAAACGTAAAAAAGAGCGGAAGTGTCAACTAAATACCTAGAAATGAATAAGGTAGCAATGACGTTCACTGTCTCAGTCTCTCTCTCTCACACACACACACACGCACACACGCGCACACACACGCGCACACACACGCGCACACGCACGCACACGCACGCACACGCACGCACACACGCACGCATAAACACACACACACAGATCAACATGTTCGCACACACACACACACACACACACACACACACAAATGCATAAACAGACAGACAGACACACACACAGACACACACACACACACACGTGCGCAGACACACATGCATAAACACACACACACACACACACACACACACACACACACAAATGCATAAACACACACACACAGACAACCACTCCTCCTCTTCTTCTGAACAGTGATGGCAGGTTAAGGGCAGAGATTGTATGAAAGGCACTCTTGTACACACGGGTGAGGAAGTGGTGACTTGTTATGCGAGGGCAGCACCAGCAGCAGGTCAGACGCCTCTCATTAACTTCTCCCTTTCCTCAGAGCTCCAGATCATCCTCATTGTGTTCACATGGCAATTTGCAATAATGCAGGTTAAGTCCTCCAAGCCAAAAGGTTTTTCAGAAGCAAATTGCAAGGACAAAGGGCAATGCTTCAGTACTTTTCGGTGACACTACCAGAAAGTGAGAAAGACGGTAATGTATGCGTTGAACCCGCACAAATTCAATAAGATACAAACACTGCTCTGAAGCAGGGCAGAGTTGTGCCCACAGGGAAGCCTCCAACACAACTCTACTGTGACCATCAAGCCAGAGCATGACATCACTTCCTCTCAGCTTCAGCAAGCCACTCACAAAGAGAACATCACTTTTTTAATGCAAAAATCAGCTTATGTCTAACAGAGGGCAAGAGATTATCATAAGAGAAAGATTATTCTACTCATAACTTAAAACCCAATACAAACTAAATTAACAACTTAATTAAATTAATGTCTCTGCTCAAAATAGACCTGGCCACATAGTATTAGCAAGTCTATTAGCTAATTAATTGAAGAAGAAAAGTCAAGAAATTATGTTAACGACCAATTCTTCTAATTCTTCTTGAGCCCATTTATTTATTACTCGTGAAAATTATGCTTTTCTGTTTAACACCTTTTTTTCTTCTACAGTCTACAATCATTAATTATCTCCTTATCCTAGATCATGTGCTAGAGGTGAATTCCATTCTTCATAATGCTAGGCTAACAAAGCACTCCCATTTTCCAGGGCGAATATCCAGGGGTTAGCACAGGGTTTTCAGGCCTGCACAGCATCACTCCAGCAAGTTTCAAATGAAACATAATAGAAAGTATCTCAGCTATTCACCAGAACCCTCCTTCAAGATAATGTCACCATCCCTGAATGTTAGAGGACAAATCATGCCTTTTTCGAAGCTTTCATTGAACATTTAACAGTTTTCATTACTTTAAAATAAATTGTATGCCCTTTCCTGTCAAATGAAATGATTCGGAAGCTGAAAAACCTGAAAAGTTTTTCCACAGATAAAAAGAAAAGGACAACTTCTAATTTCCTCGAAAATAGAGCTTGTCAAAAGGCAAAGGGAATATAGAAGGTGGGACGCAAACATTTTGACAGCTATCCCTCTCAACGTTACGTCTGATGAAGACATACGTCAAAACACTTCCCGCGACTGCATTACAGAACAAACACGGCCAACGTCACATCTTACGCCAATTCAAACTCCATCAGCTGAAGCAGAATTCAGACCAAATCTCACAAGAATAGAATTGTCAATTTCTGTCAGAAATGCTCCCTTGATCTCTCAACTGGTTTTTGACGAAAGTGTCATAATATTACATCCGTCACATTGTGCAGAGACTACACTGTCATGAAACAAGTCAACCTTAACGATTACAAGGTTTAAAAAAATATATCCATATGACACCTACTACCAACATTTTCTGTCTTCAACGTGACTGGCTCGTAGTTAAACAACTGGTGTGTGTTGTGGGCATTTGTGTGTCTGTATAAGAACACACACACACACACACACAAACAAACAAAGAAGGACGTCAGGATGTGATATTCTTAAAAACAACTTTCTACCCACATTTACAAATTGGTGTATCAACTCTGAAGTGAAGTGTTCATGGCAAAGAGAGGACGTAAAGTCACAAAAAATAATGTTTAACATCCCTTTAAAAAAAATTCAGAATAACAGTGAAAGCAGAATGATGGTGGATTTAATTAAAGGAAAGAATGAGAATAAGTCAAGGAGAATGTATACCTTTAAGGTGTGCCAACTAAATCTTTAACAGCCTCCTGTGCATAATACAAACCTCCCAGCATTTTCTGAAAATTGCCTGTCCACAGATGTGAGGAAGGCTCTTTTTACTTGTGTACAGTACCTTAATAATGTGGTGTAAACTCTTTCAATTAACGGCAGTCCAGTCTGCATACAAACTGGAAAAGCAGTACGAACTGATCTTTTCCATTTATCTGTAAAGCAAAAAACGCCCTGTTATCATTAAAAGCAACACTGTAGAATCGATTCTCTGTTCAAAGTTGGGCTGGCCTTGGCTTACTGAAGAATATCAAGGTTGGACTCCCAGTTTTCCTTCTCCTTGAGTCATGGAGTGAGACATCAAAGTCATGTTTGATAGGAGGGCAAAATAAGCACTGCTGAGATATTCTTTGCTGGTCATTAACAGGACATATTAAACTGGCTTACTGCTGATACGCTGATACGCTGATATAGAACTCACCTCTCTTTGTTCCAGAACCTGTACAGATGTCCAGGAACGGGAACCGGCTTATTTCAATGTAAATGCAGAGTGCGTACAAGACACTCACGGACTGTATGGAAAGAGAGTTATCCAGCAGGCCAGAGAGGCAGTTGTATATGGAAAATAAGAAAAATTCGGAGCGTTTTTAAAGTGCTTAATTAAACCCGCCGCAAATATTTACGTTGCCGGCGACAGCAGTCACTGAAAAACAAAGATAAACGCGGAGAGGAACGAGCGGAGAGCGGGCAGATGACCACAAATTAATCCAGCTCTGACAGCACAGCGACCAGTCAATTAGTCATAAAAGCCCAGGATCACCTCCAATTTAATTAGTGCATAATGTCTCAATAATGCCCCAATAAGCTGAATACATAATGGAAACGCACACAGAATAATTATCTTCAATGTCACAGCTTACGCCGCGTCAGAAGGAACGCGCCTCTGCAAGCGCGACGCCCCGGCTAGCAGACAATGAGGAATCCCATCGAGCCGCCCGCTAAACCCCCGCGTTAAAACCGGCGGCGTGAGGAACGTAGGCCTTCGCATCAGTTTAGCCCTGACAGCCCCGACCGGTACGGGCGAATAAAAATGAAACGGAGAGAAAGGGACTGCCAATTACAAGCCAAAGCATTTGTTTGTTTATTCATGGCCCACTGCTGTTAATGAGACACCAACCTGTCACAGCAAATATTACCCAAACTGCAGATGATAAATTACTCCTTAAGAAATGTGTAACAGCTACGTGCTCCGGTCCCAATTAAATATTTAGTTTTCTGTCTTCCTGCATGTATTGACTTTTGTGTGTAAAATATGAGGATGGATTCTGAGCGGGTTTTAAAATGCAGCCACAACCGCTGGAGGCACTTATGCCATTAGCGCTGGCATGTGGGGAACTATGAATGATATCGCGTTGTTAAATCATACATTTATAAAATAACAGAATATTCTTCACAGACATTCAGACATGATCGACATCTCTCTCCTGTAAAGCTATTTATTTTATTTGTTTTTTCAAAACAAGGATCAGACACCAAATTTGTTGAGAGATTGTTAACTTCATTAAGGTGACACTAATGGCATTTTCCCCTTGCCACTTTTGTCTTTTGTGAGGGTTTTTACCGGGGTAAAGTATGGACCATATTGTGATATACTTGTATGAATAGCTATGCAGTCATTTGATTTATGGCATCAATGAGTGTTATGGTCACATTGCTCACATAAAAGCTATTTGGGACTCACAACTGGAACATTAACTCACTGTGCATGCTACAGATTCAGATACACAACTTTACATCACTTAGAGAAAACATCCATTAGAGCAGGGGAGAGAAGTTGTTCTCTTAAAAGTTGCGACTAAATTTACAAGATGAGTCTATTTATCTCTCTCTCCGTCTCTTTCACATTTAAACAAAAATACAGGGATCAATAGAGGCATTGAATGCATACTGACTGTGCTGCCGTGATTCAGGAATTCATCCTCACACCATAACTTGATCAATTTTAGCCTCGCTGCATGGCTCGGGACCGAAAATTGCGAATCATTTTTCTAGCTTGATTAATGCGATAAAGCTCTCCTGCACTTTTTAATAGACGGAGGGTTTTATTTCCAGTCTATATGACAGAATAGCCCTAATAGACCATCTGGTCCCAGAGCTGTTGAAGTTAACGATTCCAATTAGGCAAGACACTTATTGAACAACAGCAGCCACATGAAATCACCTGACAAATAAAAACCTACGCGTCAACAATCAGCGCTACGAGCTTACAGCAAATATACAGGAGCACACGGCCGCAGCGTGGGGCAGCATTAGCGCATAAACGCAAGCGCCGCTTATCAATTAAATGTAGCGGTAAAGAAATGCACATTAAACAATGGCGCGTTATTGACTTTATAGCTCATTAAACTAGAGGGCGACCTGCTACTCTCCGCAGGGGCGCACGGATGGGAAGTCACGCGGCTGGTGTCCAAAAAGCATTTCCAGTAGGGGGTCACAGAGGAGTGCTGCTGTGTAGTACCAGCAAAACTATTCGTCTTATTCGATTTCTGAAAACAAGGGTCAGACACCAAATTTGTTGAGAAAATAAGGATCATTTCATGCATAGGACCCTTGATGATTTAAAGCCATTTAGTCAACAAATGTGTCCCATACTGTATCAGCATAATTTACAGCTGAACCTAGCTGAATCTAGTCCCCATCTAGATATCCACACTCTGGTGATGTTGATGGGTCACAGACAAGGAAGTCATGGCATGAAAAGGATATGCAAAACATGACTATTTTATTACTATTTTACTTTTCTGTTAATTTGTCTCAAACACTGAAATGGGGGACAATTGTGTGGCAATTACTATGCTTTGACCACTTGTGAATTGCATGATTAGAAGCAGAGAAAACAAAATATTAAATCAGATAAAGCATTTTAAAATCCAAACTTTTGAACAGTGGTGTAAGTGTTAATCAAACTTCGGCTAATGTTTTAAGGTGGGCCGGACTGGAGGTTGTAGTCTGCAACTCCGATCTGGACAATTAACTTTCTATATTCCATCTTTCCCAAGACTCTCAAACATGTGTTTACTTTGGATTGTGACTGGTGATGTTATGAACCCAAGAGGACGATGCCATCCCTTTATTTGGGCTATACATATAAACAGCAAACGCTTCGGCTCTCTGAATTTATTCACTCGTGGCAAAGCCTGTTTGGGCTTTCGGAGAGGGGCTGAGCACACCATTGTGAAGGAAAGGGGTGTGCTGGATTTACAACACAAGTCAACGAGAACAACCTTACTCAATTCTCGATTCTCTTGTTTTCATAATCGTGGGAAGCCTAAATCGTAACCGGAAATTTGATGAATCGGCCAGCGCTAGCACACGGCGAACAAAAAGCATTCCTAGCCTATTCCTAGAGCCGCTGTCCAGTACCTAGAACTTCCTGTGAGGGCGGGAGGTTGAAGGCGCCCTCTTCGGCTGCCACAGCGCCCCCTGCCTGCAGCGTGCGGACGTGCTCACGGAGGCGCTGGCACTCCTCCCGCAGCTTCTCCGCCTCGTCTTGCCGCTCCTGCTTGGCCAGGCTGGTGGGGTTCATCCGGAAGTGGACCACTTTGGTCTTCACGGGGTCGTAGTCTCCCTGAGAGGGACCATCCAGAACAACCAGCAGTCAGGCAGGCAGCCTTATGTTACATTACAGTACATTACATTACATTACAGGCATTTGGCAGATGCTATTACGCAGAACAACGTACAATAATGTGCATAACCATAACCAGGGACTAGTGCGCTGAAAGGCCCTAGAGGGAAGTACAGTTGGACTTTCTGGGCCAAGGTGTTTCCTGAGAAAGTCCACATAAGCCTGACTGTGCGTTGTTGAAGACTTTCTGGGGAAACACCTAGGTCCAGAACAAGCTTTGTGTTGATACAGAAAGGGAAAACAATGTTAGTATACCAATTCTGGGAAATATAACCAGAAGAACAACAAAAGGGACCAATACACCAGAAGCTTAAATTTCCACAACAACCTGCAGTCAGGCAGACTGTTGTTCTTCTGGGTTATATTTTCCAGAATTAGTATGCTAATATTGTTTTCCCTTTCTGTATCAACACAGAATAGGATCTGTCTCAGCAAATTTGGCACGATTGAAGATGAATTCAGAGATAACAATCACTGTACCACCTCCAACACACATGCCCAATTGTTATTCAAAGCTGTAACAATGTCATCGCGAGCAGCTGAAAGCAACGGTGAACACATTTTTAAAACATTTTGAATTTTTTAAGTCGCACGACATCCGAAAGTCTGCATTCGGAAAGTGACTGTGTTTGTTGTCCGCTGCGTTTGTTTCCTGAGTATCGGACACGAGAGAGCTGGCATCATCATTTCAGAGGCAGAGGTGGTGATTACGGGCGTGTGCAGCCGGTCGGCAGTGTGTGGGGAGGCGTCCGCGGTCTGATTGTGGCCTTTACAGTGCTGTGAAGGTGCCAATTGATTCTGCCGCAGCCGCTGCTTTCCTGAAGAGCTGCGTGATTGCACAATTCCTCATGATTGCATCTGTCCTCAATGCATTTGCGCATTTATTGCAGTAAGAGCATTTATTATTTATGTCATGTACGATATTTTCCACGTTTGACCCATTACATTTTAATCAGTTTACAGTACGATCAAGTTTTTTTTTGTGTTTTTATTTATTTGGAAAATATTTCCCAGGATGAAACTAATGCACAGTGTAGGTAAAATTCAAATTTCAACCTCGCCTCAAAGCTCCTCGCTTTCAAGTGGAAATTGCTTTCCTAATTGCTGAGCTGTAGCACTCTTGGTGATCCCTTTACTATCTGCAGTTATGAACAAAAAAATGTTTATGGCCGAGGCATTTAGTCGTCAGCCGCTCTATAGCATCCCAGTTAATTAAGCCACGTGCGGAAGCGAATGCCTCCATTTTGGCTCCTGATTACACACCACATTAGATTACAGGTGGCCTAAAGCTACAAGATGAAAATGACAGCAGAAACTTGGAAGAAAAAGAGGAGTAAGCAGAAAATCGATAATGTGAGATGAAACTAATGATACGACAGGGCAATTTGCTAATGAGAGGCAACACTGAAGCAGACGGAAACCTGGTATTCAGTGTATATCAAGCGGAGCAACTCGATATATGGCTTTAATATAAAGTAGTGACTTAGGGGCACACTGTGATGAACAAATTAAAAACATCTGATGCACATAAAAGTAGTGAAATGAGAAGTAATTTTTTTCAAAAAATCTGGGACCATACTATTGCGAAGGGGTAGGAATCACACGGTAACTCAGGATATAATGGTCAATGTATCATGATACGATCACGATTCCGTGGCCACGATAACAATACACGCAATATATTACAAGACAACTGCCTATAATACAACGCAATATCTGTAGAAATACCCATGAGAGGCAAAATAAATCATGGGTATCAATAAATCATCTGGAATTTCACAGGTTTCACAGAATTTTAGAAAACTAAGATGCAAAGAGGCAAAGAGTCTTAGCATACTCGCACTGACTGAAACATGTACACCTGAGCTATCAATCAAATGTACAACAGCGGAACAGCCCCAGAGTTAAACAGCATACTGTAAAAGAAGAATATAAATATGCCTCACAGTAACTCAAATATCTTATATCTGTGCACATCAAGATTAATAGAAACTCAAAATAGCAAATAAATTACAACAAGAAAATAGCAAAATGCTATGTAAAAACTGTAGACCATCAGCAGCTTCAGAAAGCATAGGTAACAGCACTTGTTTTACATCTTGGTTACACCAACACTGAGATACCTACAGTAAGCAATGCAACATTTATTCCATTTAGCAAGTGTCATCACATACAGTGAGCACACATTTGAAAGAAGACAAACACTAGAGCTCACTGTATGTGCACGCATTTATTATTATTTTTTAAAAAGGATTTAAGTGTCGACATTCAAAAAGAAGTCAACTCCCAGGTTGCCGAAACGGTGTAAACGAGCCATTGTTGTAAATAGCAAATATACTTGTCAGCAAGTGACAGCGACACACCTTGAACCTTGAAATTTGTTTCATTTTTCACATGACACAAAGCTGCTTCTGGGCATTTGTGGATTTTGGGGAAGCAATACAGGTGCTACCAGTTGAGGTTATTTCCCAAACTTGTTTAGCGCTGTGAAAAAAAAAAAGGGAAATTGCTAATGAGGCAGCAATCTGAGACTGAGCAGCCTTAAGGTAATCAGGTAATGACAGTGTCGTGCAGGTCTTGATTACTCCGCAAGATGCAATTTCCTGTTCTGCATGATAAATTAGCATGAAGGTCCCCGTAAAAATAGAAGATGATCTGTTTTAATGAGTCGATGGAAAGCTTGTCTACATTCAAAGAACTGTGCGTTCACGCAGCATTAAAACGCACATCGCCGCATGTTTCAGACTAACCACTTCAGACAGAAGAGGCCCAATCAAAACACAATGACAATCATTTAATCCGCTGACACCTTGTAAGAAAACTACCGTTAGATTTCAATGTTTGCATACACCTCAGATTAATGTGTACACAACATGACTAGGACATAGACATTGCACATATTGAATAACCATAGAGAATGCCAAATCAGCCACTTATAGACAGAGAATGCGTGTAACCTTGAATCAGCATACATTGTGATGGCTTGTTTTACCTCATCTCCGTTCTCTGTGTCAAGTTTGTAAAAAGCTGGTTTTGCTCACACCTATTTTTGAAGTTGAGCCAGCACTGATTCAGTAAACTTAATTGTAAATTTCCCTAATTTTACAAGGGTTTTGTTGTCATTTGGTCCAAAAGTACAGCAAAACTAACAATCAAACCTACGCCCTTGCTTAGAACAACTTAAAATGTACACTCAGTGAGCACTTTATTCTGTATTTTAGACGTATTGGTCTTCTGCTGCTGCAGCCTATCCACTTAAGAGATTTGACGTGTTGAGTGTTCAGAGACGCCCTTCTGCATACCACTGCTGAAATGTGTTATTTGCGTCACTGTTACCTTCCTGTCAGCTTTGACCAGTCTAACAAGACGTTTCTGTCTGCAGAACTGCAGCTCACTGGATTTTTCTTTTTGGTTTTTGCACCATTCTTTGCAAACTCTAGAGACTAGTGTGTGTGAAAATCCCAGGAGAACAGCAGTTTCTGAGATACTCAAGCCACCCTGTCTGCCACCAACAATCATTCCATGGTTACAGTCACATTTCTTCCCCATTCCGACATGAAAAACAGCTCCACCTCTTGACCATGTCTGCATGCTTTTATGCATTTAGTTTCTGCCACATGATTGGCTGATTAAATATTTGCATTAACAAGCTGGTGTACAGGTGTACCTAATAAGTCTACCAATTACCCTTAAAAATTTATTTTTCACAAACAATATCTAAGGCAAACAATCTTACTAAGGTATACATGGTGCATTTTTAACAATGTGGCCAGCCCCTTTGAGTACTGGCAGACAGCCACTGCTGAAGTCACCCGTTCCTTTTAGTACACAGTGAAACAGTGGATTGGAGGTTAGATCTAAAACACTGTATGTATAGGCTTAATACTTGGAGAGGTTATGCCTAAAAAAGAAAGCACTAATGACCAGGAACAAGCTTCTCCAGAAATGTAAAAAAAGATATGAAAAATTTAGAGAATGACAAAAAATGTAAAAAAATAAAATAAAAAAATGGACCGACAAAAAAAACATTAAAAATTTGCTCTAGAAATGGAGAATGCGGTTCCCTCATGCTACAGCGTGATCTCTCAATGAATTGTAGATTGACAAATCCCTAATGCAAAACCATCACAATCCTTTTACGAAATCCCCCCACGAGTCTTTATTTTAAGTGAAAAGTCTTTTCCGAAGATCCTCACAATGATGAGATTTGACCTTCTACTTCTATAAACAATGAATCAGGAAGACCAAACACAGGACAAAATCAAGCAATTTCAAATGTCTCCAAGGTCAATTCCCACACGACCGTAGAGTCAGCTACAGCTACACCCAGAATGCAAAGCTGCTGAAAGCGGGACTGCTGTGCTACCACGGTGACGGCCGCACAACCCACACATAACAAAGGCAAGCGAGGCCGGGGAGCATCATGAATACTGGCATAACAGGCAATTATTAGCTTCAAGGTAAAGCAGGTGTCAAATCTGAGACCATTGCGGCAAAACAGTTCCATTATTTGTGCCATAGTTACAGCCATTAAACTTTGTGTAGGTAAGCATTTTGAGGAACTCCCACGGATAACCGCTGCGAGTGGTCTGCATAACACTTGACTGCCAGTTAATTAATCTAAAGCAGTGCTGCTCTGTACCACTAAGTCTTCAATTCTTTGTCGGCCTACTATTTTTAGAGTGCATTACTCTAAAATTTGCATTGCAAAACACAGCTTTCATATAACGGCAGTAATTATAAGAAAAACTTTTTGAAACTTTTTTTGGAAGACGGGATTCACATTTTGCGTCAAAACGGATTTTAAACACGAGGACAATTCTCAATGAAAGAAATGACAGATCTCGTGAAAATGAAATCTTTTCAGTTGAGACGCCTTGCAATGGCGTTCCTGTTTACGCGTCGCACAGGTGTGGGAGCAATCAGCTCCCCTGTCAACACCGCACTTTCTCATAAATAGGAAGCCAAAAAACTCAAGACTCTAATTTCCTGCTTGATAAAACTTTGTGTGATGCGATTGTAAAGCCAATCTAATCTCCGGATTGCATAGCAGGCATAAGGAAAGGTTTATTTTTTAACTAGCCCCCGATGTAAAAACAAACATTAATGCTGCAGTTCTGCTCATTCAGCTGTTTGTTGCCAGTACGAATGTAGTCAGTGCACTCATTCTCGCCCTTTTCATTACGCGCTCTGTAATAGGCTGCCTTTAGCTTGAGAAAAGTCAGGCCTCGGGGAACACGGCGGTAAATAATTTAAAAAAGTGCAGCAGTGATTTACAATGGTGCCACAATACTGCATAGTCTAATTTGTAATAACTCCAGTTGTAGCTCGGTAACACGGTGGGCAGTGTTAATATCCTCAAGTTATATACTGCCATGAGGATTAGTGAAGTTTTTACATAATTACCTGCTACAGACAGTAAAAAAAGGATATATTCTTTGGCAGAGTGATTAAGTAATTCAGTTACTCAATAAAGCTGTAACCATTAACCTGAGCAAACGCACATGACAATCCTGAAGAGGGTGACTGCACTGCTCCTCTACTTCAGGGATGTAAAATGTAAAAAAAGGGACGGCCTGTAGCGTAGTGGTTAAGGTAAATGACTGGGAAACACAAGGTCGGTGGTTCGAATCCCAGTGTAGCCACAATAAGATCCGCACAGCCGTTGGGCCCTTGAGCAAGGCCCTTAACCCTGCATTGCTCCAGGGGAGGATTGTCTCCTGCTTAGTCTAATCAACTGTATGTCGCTCTGGATAAGAGCGTCTGCCAAATGCCAATAATGTAATGTAATGTATTGTCAAATTTCTTTCATTTGGCATGAATTCCAAAAAGGCTTCACGTCAAAGTGGTTCCATATGTAAATTCCGAACTTAAAGAGATCTACTTGAAGAGCTGGTCTTTAAACTGCTGAAAAGTGCAATGCAGCACAATGTCAATAACACTAAGATCTAACACTCAGCTGTAAAAGCAGACTTCTCGTACGACGGGAAATCTTAACTGTATCACTAAGGTTTGAATTGTTTCCTTTGTGAAAACACCTGTATGCAGCTGCTTGAGAGTAATTACAAAGCCATTGTGAGCTGTGAAATGCAGCGTAAAACCTGCCAGCTTCTTACTTTGACTTCAGCTTCCATTGAGCTGCTGATCTTTTAGAGAGGGAAAGGCGTTGAGAGTTAAAGGTATCGGTGGTGTTGTTTAAGTAAACAAGGAGCACTGTATATATATACACACACACACACGCGAACACATCCTTAGTACTTGCAATATACATAGTGGAAGTACTTATGGGTGGCAGGCTACAAGCTAACTTCATACCTATCATTTCAGTTAAAATGTGTTGATGAATGATGTTAGTTATAACATAGTATGTGTGCAATTTCAACGAACACAAGTATTATTATTTGATTAGCTAATACCGCCAATCAGTAAAACCCATAATTATCAGTGATTACTAATCCTGTAGATTACTAGATGACTACTCACAAGTCTTCTCTGAAGGGAGCAGTTGCGTCAGTCTACCCCTTACCAACAAGAGCATCTTTGGATATGTATACACTCTAAATGTGCTCTTGAGGAGCAAAAATGTGGAGTAAAACAACTGAAGCTTGTAAATCCTGTCATTTGTCATTTGCAAGTTCAAGCATATGGCCCCGTGTGTCAGTGACAAGGGATTCCTGAATGAATAGATATGAATAAAACAAAGCTGCTTTTTGCAAAATCAGATGAAATTAGAACAGTATGGTTTGTTTCAAAATATATTCCAAAGAGATTATACAAATATATTCTGAAATATATTCTTGACTGTGGGAACTTCTGATATTGCACAGGCAATTTAAGATTATATTTTGTCTGCTTATTAATGGTCAGGCTCAAGTAAATTAGACCTTTGAATCCACAGTTTTTAGTTTTATTAGCGTTGCATTTTTGGCATCTCCAAATAGGAATATAATTAGAATTTTGAAGGTTCTAAAACACAGTTTTGCATATGCATAAATACTTTATGAAACCTAATAAACAAGCATCGACATCCTTTGAACTAGACTTTACCTTCTGAAATTAAGCAAAATCGGTTCCAAAGTACTTGGTTAGCCGTTTGTCTATACAACCAAAAGTTTGTGTAAGTTCAGCCTTGACTGCTCTTATATGGAAAACCTTACATATTGCATTTTGTTCTTCTGCTAAAATAATAAATATTGCCTATAAACACTTCCGTAGACCTCTAGCCTTCCAATCAACCAATAACAACCAGATATGAATACTACTTTCTTCCCGTCGGCACAGTAAAATGATACAGTGCGCATATATATATATATATATATATATATATATATATATATATATATATAAATATATAAAACCAAGGAAAAAAAGACATTCAAAACAAACATCCATAAATATCTAACTTTGCACATATCAATGTTATTGTCCTTTATAGGAACTGCAGTAGATGACCATTATTCAAGCTTAGGACATTCCGCTGAAACTTAATTTTCCACTTTCTGAAACAAACTCTTATAAAGCATTTATTTCATCATGCCTTGAAGTAATGGATCACTGTCTGTCTTTTGTAATTTTACAAAATATTGACATCGTCATTCTTATTCAGCACTCTTCAAAACTTGCTGCTGAGAAGTCAAAATAGAACAAATTGAAATCTTTATCGCTAGGCTGGCATGAGGGGTAGTGAGGGCACCTTCTTTAAACCAGAAACACAACCTTTCTAAATGTCCAATATAACCATCTTTTTACACATTTATGCAGTATATTGTGGGTTCACAGCAAGAAATCAAAACATCAGACGAATCAAGAGACGATCTTCGGCAGATCAACTTCTTAAACTTTCAAGTTCTGACTTGGCAATTTGGGCAAATAGACTCAAACCAGCCACAATCACACAGGCAGCTGGATTCTGTGTACAACTGGAGAACACTAGCAGGTGTTCATTAAAAGCAAGCATCTATAGACTCCACCAGGTGCCATCTGCACTGGAGTGAGACCAACCTGGAGACCTGAACACTTGAAAACAAGAAGAAAAATCAAAGCGCTCCAAACTTCAATTTCCAATGCGAGTCCCGGGCGAAACCCCAGGTGAGCTCTCTACACAAGAGGCTCCAAATGAAGATCCGAACCGAACCGGCACCGTATTCATCTCTGGCAGCCCTTCACTGGAAACAAACACACTCAAATTAGTGCCCCGCAGTCAACGCCGGGGAGCTGCGAGCGTCAAGCTCCGGTTCCCAGAAGCCCGCGGGCCCCAAGCTGAGAACCTACGCTTCGGTCTCATCAGCTGCAAAAGTACAGTGGATATGAAGACGGCAGCAGTTTGGAAGTTGAAAGTTTGAGGCGTGAGGGGCCCGGTTCTGACAGCGCCTCTCCATAACGGATGACCGGTGTGAGGAAGGGCTTGGGCGGGCTTCCCTGGGGCCTCCTCTCCCTTGCCTCGCCTGGCTGCTTTCTGAAGGGATTAACGGAGGCCTGAGCAGAGGAGCTTCACTCTGCAGCTCCCTAGGGGGGGGGTTAATTTAAGGAGGGCAAGCAGGAGAAAGCTCACCTTCCCAGCAGACCCTGACTGAAGCTCCGAGAGGGCCTTTCACGCCCGCTGAGCACACACGCGCTTCTCTAAACCCCCGGCTCCCTTTTTTGAAAAATTTAATAGCCAATTTGGCGGGCTTAACAAATGCATATTTTTTAATTTGCTCCGCTTCAGAATTTTTGTTATTTTTGTTATGCACTTTTATGCATTTGTTTTGGGCCACTGGATTCTGGGCTGACTGAAATGACACAGGGTGGATAAGATCTTTGCTTCATCTCTCTCTGCAAAAACTGAGCTGATTGATGTCACAGAGCTCAAGAGGATCATGGAGTTAGCCCATCATCATCTGCTTAATTGCCATGCAGGACATAGTACACTGCAGAAGGACATCATTATGAAGTTACTCCTCCAGCTGAACGCTTAACATGGCTCGTCATGTTGGCAGAAGCCCCGCGCTCTGCTCATACTCATTGTAAGTTGTCAATAATTAAGCTGCACTCTGCTCCTAGTAAGTGGAGAAAGCAGAGGGGAAATATCAAAAAAATCGGAAAAAGACATCTATGAAGCATAACATTCAGAAGCCAGGATATCTTCTCACCCAAAACTGCAAGGGTCCCATTGAGAAAAGTGCCACTATATAAAGATGACAAACAAGTGTGATATGATGTCTTCACTTTTTTCCCCAATAAATAATGTCTTCTCGACATTAACCGCAGACCTGCGATGTACATACGAGTGATGGATTGAAGACACAGAAATCTACCGTAAGTTTTTATGTTTCATTTTTAATTGGGAAGGAGAGTCTCAGACATGTACCTGCTCACCTCTGAAAACGACTACTGCAAACCACTGCTCCTATTGACTCCGCGGTCCACCAGACGGGCAGCAGATTGAGAGACAGAGAGCGTTTTGTGTGTGGCGAGGGCGGATTGGAGCCGGCTGATCGATCAGAGCGGTCGCTCTGGTGAAATGAGACCAGGATAACAACGTTAAATTAAAAACTCATTCCACAGTGCCGTTTGGGCCACAGCCGACACCGGTGTAGCCAGGACTCAATATCACACATACTGCGACACTGAACAGAGTGGGCCACAGCAATGAAGCCCAGTGTATTAGAAGGACAAAACGTTCAACAAATCCTCTACACTAAAGCCAAAGAGCTCGTTTTAACGGTTTCCTGGGACTAATCACTATTTTATATAAATACTACAGCAGACAGGGCTGACACATAATTTCATATATCTTAATATTTTACCAAATAGATAACTCACATGTTTTGCCACACATTCAAGTGAGTATATTTTTTAGCGAGCTGCTAAAAAAGGAATTCAATTTAAAATAGTTCAGACAAAGCTGAGATGACAGAAACAATATACTTACCTCAAAAGCAGCACATAATGACATACACGAGAGACAAATCACCAAATGATACAACATGACTGAACTGAGAACAGGAAACATCTACACCCAGTAATCACTGGAGAGATACTATAAAAACGTTTGTGTGATATACCATGAATAGAAGGATTTTTTTGTGGCCTCACAAACATCTGCCTCACAGTACATTAATGGTAAACAAAGCTAAGAAAGCCATATTGATGTCTAACTGGCTCAGCACAAGATATTTGTATCTATTTGCATCCAAGTAGCAACAGACATATTGTGCTTTGTGAATGCCTGTGTGCATCATATTTTTATGTAAAACAAAAGCTTTCTGTATACAAGTCCATCCAGGGTCCATTGTTTTCCTGTTGAATAACACACTGAAAAGCATTTTCAGGGCATACGTGTGCATAATAAAACCATGTTACGTTGTGTTTACGTTTAAAAAAAGCTTTAAAGAGTCTCACACACACACACACACACACACACACACACACACACACACACACACACACACACACACACACACACACACACACACACACACACACACACACACACACACACACACACAGACACACACACACTATGAAAAGGGCCGTGTGTCCTGCTGACAACTAGTCTGTTCCTAGCAGTACAAAATGAGCCAACACATACAAGGCAGTCCCACAGTATAACTGGTGCATGACTAACAAGAATCTATAATTGTTCCGTAAACATATGGTTTCCACTGCTCCCAGGCAAACTAGTCTGAGGAGAGGAAATGTGATTATAGTATTTGATTAGATAGGCCATGTTGCTCCTGTAAAACTCATTCACATGCTAGCATCAGGGTCCCAATTTTAAATAGACAGTTTAAATAGACAGTAAGGCTACACAGCAGGTGAGAGAACCATCACTTGGTAACCTGTAATTAAAATCCTGTTAGTAGTATTCTAAAAATAGATTCTCAAAGAGACCTTTGCTGTTCAGCATTGCCCTTGCAGTTAATAAAAAAGAATACATTAAATAAATGCCATTATCCACCCTAAACACAATATTATCACTCCTAAATCAGCACTCTGGGCAATGCCACACATCTGCTCTCTGGGTGTCTGTTGTTCAAGGTGGCAGAGAGCTTCATTAAACTGTCTGGAGCCATAAGTATTACAATTTCCCCTGAATTTGCGAGCCAGAGAAGTCTAGGGAATGGACACTCAATGCTAGGATCCACACTCCGTAAAACCAGAGATCAATGAGAATTGGGAACTTATGGACCAAAATAGCCTAAATAAATTCCCCAAAAAAGGTATTAAGTGAGTTAAAGTTTCCATGGACTCTGAAATATGAGGACCAAAAAGAGCCGTATTGCCATAATCTGTCCAGAGGCATTGGGCAAAAATCCCCCCAAAAAGCCCAATTCAGGTGAAGCTCAAATCCACCTGTCATGAAATGAAAGTGTGAACTACGTTGTCCCAGAGGTTCTATGATCTTCTAGCCCATAGGCAGGATTGGCATCCAGTTATTTTTATTTTCTTGTTTTTTTTTTTGTTTGGTAACTTTCAGATTCAGTCTCTCAACCTATTTAGTCAGTCAATATTAAATTTAGTTAGTCCAACTACATTTGAAATTGCAGCCAAAAGCAGGCATTGAATTTCCAGGCCTATTCAAGACTCCCCCCGCCCCACCACCCCCCCGAGTTCCATTCTGAGGCCCCGGTAATCAGTCCCACTTTTACCCCCACTACGACGCCCCTGCTGGGCAGTAGCACAGATTCAAACCGCATTAAAGCTATTCAATGATGCCTTCAGCATCTTTCAATCTATTTTTATATCATCTTTGTCTTTAGTCTCTTTTCTCTTCCATCTCTGAGAAGTTGTGACAAGAACAGCATGGTGCTTTCAAGGCACAGATTTATACATTGATACACTGTAACACAATTCGCCAGGAGTTCTATGACACTCAAATATGGAAACATGGTGTCCTTGGGGTTAGAAATACGACTGGTTCAGTAACACAGGAAAGTTGGGGAAAAGACACTTCCTAAAAGACAGGAGCTTAAAACACTTGGCTTTATCTCAAGACTGCTGTCCAAGTGGCCCAGTGCACTTGGGTATTGCTGTTCGCATGATAAGATCATGAGATCCGACGGGTGAACTGCAAAGACATTTGGAATATGTTTTTTTTGTGTCAACCTGTCTTTTGTGAAATGCCACGAGACGGATAATCTTACCTGGGGACAGAAAAAGTTTACATCCTCTCACCTTTTCTAAAGGTACTTCAGCAGCCACAGAAGTGTGTGCTGTATACGCGCTGAAGGCTACTGCGCTTTGATTTTACAATATACTGTAGGAAAGGTGGTGAGAAATATCCGAGGGAGGACTAAACAGCTCGTTTAAATGAAGCCATCAAGTCAAATGAGACTACCTGAGAGATTCAATTATCCTTACTCAATAGTGGTAGTAGTCAACACTCCTTGTTATTGTCTCATTTAAACTGTCCTACAGTATCCCTTGCCTTACACGCATGCACACACGCACTTACAGAAACGCACGACAGGGAGAGAGAATGAGCAAAACAGAGAAAAAGACAGAGAGACAGAGAGAGAGAAAGAGAGGATATTTCCCAAGACCAAAGCTACACATTTTCAAGTAGTTTTTTCGTGACCAAGCCCATGCCTATTGTTCTGACACAGCATTTAATGAAAATGCTCAGATATTACAGGAAATGTATCTTCAAATAATAATAAAAGAAAACCTGTAGATCTCATTCTCCTTCTCTCAGGAGGGGCACAACAGAAGGCAAATACTTATTGTTTTTTGCACTTAATGAGGAAAAGTCTGTAAGCCATTAGACACCAAGATGAACCTTCCCAATAACATCCCCCAAAGCAGCCATTTTGTGCCGCAGTCAGGGCCCAATTAGAAGAGGTCTGTGACATATCTGATGGTAAAGTGAGCAGCAGAGGTGCTAAATGGCTCCAGAACTCAGTTTATCGTGCTTGTCAGCCTCGGCTTTCCTGACACAATGTATTAAAAACTCATTTGATGCTCGGTAAGTAAGTGTCTAAACAAGGCCGTCCAATCAATGCTGGTTCGATGAGCATTAAAAAAATGAGACAGGAATTTACTGGACTCTGAAGTTTCACAAACAAGTACAAATTAAAACTGTAGACTTGCCAGAATACAGACTCGCACAATCAAGTTAAGAGGCAATTATTTTCAACAGTGATGAGGACAGCAGTGGGAAATAAGCTCTGGTTGTAAAAAAATATACAGTGCCCCTCTTCAGATCTACACCATGTGCATTTTCATTATATTAACATGCACAGTAATGCATACTGTGACTGGAAGGTAAAGATTTCCACAATTCTCAATTACATGCACTGCCAACACTGATTAGGTGGGGCACAGTTTGAATGACTACTCATTGGTCATTAGAATGAATGTTTTAGCCCTTCATAAGGCTCGGAGCTTATTACCCCCATTTCAATACACATTTCTTCCAAACAGACCCCAGGTACCTGACTGATTTCTTAACTAAAGCCCCAATTTTCTCTTATGTTGCTATCCTTAATGGGGCTTACATCTCTCCCAGTGCAGCAAGCCACAGTTTAAAACTTTGAGACAGAGACACAAAACAAAAACAGTATATCAGTTGATTCAAATGCTGAACCTATTCTGCTACGAGGTATTTTGTATAGCTTGGTTTTTAGTGTCTTCAGGAGTACCTTATTTATACACTCAATTATCTCCTGGGATTTTCACGCACCAAGGTCTTTGGATATTTTTTAGTTTTTCGCACCATTCTCTGCAAACTCTAGTGAGCAGGTTTCTGCAGCCAGGCAGAAACGTGATATTAATGAGAGGTCAGAGAAGAAAGGCCAGACTGATCAAAGCTGACAGGAAGGTGACGGTAACACAAGTAAGCACACATTACAACAGTGATACGCAGAAGAGCATCTCTGAACACAACACGTCAAACCGATAAGTTGATAGGCTACACCAGCAGAAGACCTAAATCAAAAAAAGAAGTCTAATAAATACCTAAGAAAGTGCTCACTGAGTATATAAGAAACTGAGGGCCAAGTTTATTTGAATAATAGAATACAACTTCGATACAGAAACATCCTACAAGTGGAACACCTACCGTATGACACAAGCAGCAAGTTGCCAAGATCAAGTCACAAGGACACATGAGAAAACCAAAGTAAACCGAAACGGATATAAAATTCAAAAACATGAGCCAAACTCATTAGTGAAATGCTATTTAACCTCTGGAAGCGTGGTTCAAGTTAATGAGACAAACCAGTTGAGGGCGAGATTAAATTTGGAATATGCGAGCAAAACTCCAGACAGACACCCTTGAGGGCAAAGGTTATTTCATCCTTCCTGCGTGCTGTGAAGAAAGGAAAGGGAAAGAAAAACAAGGCGTGCAGGCTTCATTAATTAGTCCTGGCGTGCGCTGTACCTGCAGGTTGTGTCTCTCCAGTCTCATCTCCAGAACATTCTTCTGCTCTTCCAGGCGACCACGCTCCGTCTCCAGCTCCTCAATCTTCTGTCTGCAAAGACGAGCGGCACAAGGAATCAAACCTTCGGTTTCGAACAACAAAACCCATCTCTGTGTACTCAAGAGGCCATCTCTGTTTGGGGCGAGGGGGGGGGGGGTAAACCTCTACATGTATTGCGCAACATAAAGGACTGCTGTGTGGAACAGGGTGGAGATTTTCCTGCTTATTGACGAGTCGGTGTCGTTGCTTTAGGTGACTGGCCTCAGACTGTGCTCATGTTGTAGACGAGAGGATTAGAGTGGAGGTTCAGGGTGGTAACACGGCACTTGTGAAGACACTGCCCCCTAGTGAGTGAAAAACGGCAGACGTTTCATTCTCAGTGTTCTGCGGGAACCCTATGGACATGTGTTTTCTGGGGGGGGGCGGGTGACTTTGGTGACTTGTATGCACTGTCTATAGGATATTCCGCAGGAACTTGACAAATATTTCATCCGAATGGCGACACAAAGTGGCGTTTGTAGGAAATGCCATAACCCAGAGCAGCTATCCAGGCCTTGCTTGTTTACTCGTGTTTGGCCCTTCAGGTTTGCGCTTGAATGTTTACCCATTTCCAAAGAAGAGCACTTTCCTTCCACTTGCAATCAGCAGTCGGGCTCTCTAACACAAGTACGCGCAAAACACAAAAACACGAGGCGAAAAAACATGGCATTTAGCATCGACTTTCAAATGGCACGGCAATCAGCCTTGTTCGGTTGATCCCCCTGTAAAGTAATAACAGACATTCTTTTCTCTGCTGGAATTCAAGGGTAAGGCAGTTGGTCACAGCTCCAGGTCTGTGTATAGCTGCATTGGTAAGGCTGAGGATGGCCTACAGAACAGAAGTGTGACAGGAAGCCCTTCCCCAGAGACGTCTCACTGCTGACATACACTCCTCACAGACCACAAAGCGCCTGAGCACCAAGTTCTGCTCTTACGGTCTCCAACAATGCACTAAACACTTCAAAAACACACTGGGTTTGGACATAAAAAACTGTTAAATCCTATGTGTTCCCACATGCCTCTCCAAGCAGTCTTCAGTCCCTCACAATCTTATTCTATATGTACTGTACTATGAGGTCTCCTTTTGTTACATTTCTTTTCATTATTTCAAACTTAAAAAGCTTTGGCATTCGGAAAGAAGTCTGCATATTCATATGGTGCAACAATTATATGTTTGTTACTGAAAGTAATTTGTTCTTTAAAACAGTCACAAACATCATATCGGTCCCTTTGATTACATTTATTACACCTCATTACATACAGCGCCGTCAATTAAAATACCCTCAACAGTACATTATTCCCGCTTTACTTCCAAGTCCCGAATGAACCGTCAATTAATGACTTGAGATATCGAACAATACAACCATTCAATTTATTCAATTACAAAAAAGCTTGGGCATTGCGCAATTAATCTGAAGCAGTTAATTAATGAGAGAAACAGGAAAGTCGTTCGCAGTTAAGAAGAAGTGTCACTTCTCGGATAATTATGAGGCGACATCAGCCCCATTACCGAGGACTTCAATCAATTCTTCTGAAGGAGCGTAGGACTGCTGTGCTTGATAAGGTGAGGCAGCCATGTTAAAGTAATGCGATTCAACGTGGGACAACTGTGTGCATTTTTCCACTGCCACTTCTAATTTCCACAGATTATTCTACGACCGCGCGTATGTCTAACATAATGTGCTGCTTTTACATCATTCCTGGAGTTAGCAGGCTGCGTGTGGACTCCGAGGAAAGATGTTCGATTCGCTTTTCTTTCATACCAGACAGAAGATGCTCGCCTGGCCCAGTATTAACCTCAATGTGGCGGGCACTCCTCGCCTATTCCAGAGGGGAGAAAGGGTAGCAGGATCTGAGGGCCTGATGTTTTTTTTTTTTTTTTTTTTACCTGATTTAACATCTAAGCTTTGGTGAAAAGCCAATCAATGAGTGGGTTAAGCGGGCGAACGCGGCTCGCGGGGGGAGTCAGGAGAAGGCTTCACGCACAGAGAAACAGTCTGCGGCGCATTTATGTAATTCTTTGCATAAGAGCAGTTAAACCTGGCTAATTGCTTTGCTACACAGGGACCTTGAGTTGGGGGCATTGGGATAAAATACCCACCTACACATGTATGTAACTGAAGGGATCACATTAAACATGTTTTCAATATTATATTGTTTTTTTTCAGCGAATGAGATTTGACTTCATTTAGTGCTTTCATAAATTTCATCAGGCATCAGCTCAGAGTAGATTTCATTTTCATCGAGGAGGGGGAAAAAATTGTGTGTGTACACACTGTCTATGAAGCATGATGATCCCAAAATAAACATTTTAATCAAAATAAATACATAAATATGTAATAAGACGAATTGAAAGAGGATGAAAATGAATAAAACAACGGTTCTAGCTTGTGACGCAAGGAGGGGCCTATCGAGCAAAGCAATGATGAAGAGACCAGAGACAGGCATGAAGATCAACAAAACTCAACCCAATCATGTTAGACACTTGAGTGTCCTAAAAGCTATTCTAAAGTAATCGACCCGTTTTCATCGTCAAAGGCTTCGGCGTTCCTGTGTCTCAGGTTTGCTCCAAGACAGAGCCACATACCGTGACACACACCTACACACTGTACGCCTGTATGCTCAGTGACACACACCTACACACTGTACGCCTGTATGCTGTGACACACACCTACACACTGTACGCCTGTATGCTCAGTGACACACACCTACACACTGTACGCCTGTATGCTCAGTGACACACACCTACACACTGTACGCCTGTATGCTCAGTGACACACACCTACACACTGTACGCCTGTATGCTCAGTGACACACACCTACACACTGTACGCCTGTATGCTCAGTGACACACACCTACACACTGTACGCCTGTATGCTGTGACACACACCTACACACTGTACGCCTGTATGCTCAGTGACACACACCTACACACTGCACGCCTGTATGCTCAGTGACACACACCTACACACTGTACGCCTGTATGCTCAGTGACACACACCTACACACTGTACGCCTGTATGCTGTGACACACACCTACACACTGTACGCCTGTATGCTCAGTGACACACACCTCACACTGTACGCCTGTATGCTGTGACACACACCTACACACTGTACGCCTGTATGCTCAGTGACACACACCTACACACTGTACGCCTGTATGCTGTGACACACACCTACACACTGTACGTCTGTATGCTCAGTGACACACACCTACACACTGTACGCCTGTATGCTGTGACACACACCTACACACTGTACGCCTGTATGCTCAGTGACACACACCTACACACTGCACGCCTGTATGCTCAGTGACACACACCTACACACTGTACGCCTGTATGCTCAGTGACACACACCTCACACTGTACGCCTGTATGCTGTGACACACACCTACACACTGTACGCCTGTATGCTGTGACACACACCTACACACTGTACGCCTGTATGCTCTGACACACACCTACACACTGTACGCCTGTATGCTCAGTGACACACACCTACAGACTGTACGCCTGTATGCTGTGACACACACCTACACACTGTACGCCTGTATGCTCAGTGACACACACCTACACACTGTACGCCTGTATGCTCAGTGACACACACCTACACACTGTACGCCTGTATGCTCAGTGACACACACCTACACACTGTACGCCTGTATGCTCAGTGACACACACCTACACACTGTACGCTGTGACACACACCTACACACTGTACGTCTGTATGCTCAGTGACACACACCTACACACTGTACGCCTGTATGCTGTGACACACACCTACACACTGTACGCCTGTATGCTCAGTGACACACACCTACACACTGCACGCCTGTATGCTCAGTGACACACACCTACACACTGTACGCCTGTATGCTCAGTGACACACACCTACACTGTACGCCTGTATGCTGTGACACACACCTACACACTGTACGCCTGTATGCTCAGTGACACACACCTCACACTGTACGCCTGTATGCTGTGACACACACCTACACACTGTACGCCTGTATGCTGTGACACACACCTACACACTGTACGCCTGTATGCTCAGTGACACACACCTACACACTGTACGCCTGTATGCTCAGTGACACACACCTACAGACTGTACGCCTGTATGCTGTGACACACACCTACACACTGTACGCCTGTATGCTCAGTGACACACACCTACACACTGTACGCCTGTATGCTCAGTGACACACACCTACACACTGTACGCCTGTATGCTCAGTGACACACACCTACACACTGTACGCCTGTATGCTCAGTGACACACCTACACACTGTACGCCTGTATGCTCAGTGACACACACCTACACACTGTACGCCTGTATGCTCAGTGACACACACCTACACACTGTACGCCTGTATGCTCAGTGACACACACCTAAACACTATACACTTGTGAGCAATCTCCCTCACACCTAGATTGTCTCCTGTAAATCTCAAGGATCTCCATGCATATCAAAGGCAATCTAGTCCCTTCGTACAGAAAAGTGGCATCAAGGCAATGACTGCTACCTGTGGCCAGTAGTCATCTACAGGCCTCTTCACATTTGCCAATAAGGCATCAGGTAGACTTCGAAACCAGTTATTCAGTCACCTTTGGTCTAGCGCATACATTTTTATTAATTTCAATGCCTTGTTTCAGTTTACCTTTAATCACAGGCATGTCCCGGGAGACATTTATTTTGTTTATTTGTTATACATTGTAACTGCCATTGCCTTTTAAGGCATAAAAATGTATCCATAACCCATCTTAATTACTTTGGAGCAGAGAGCAGCTATAGTGTAGTGCCCCGGCACCAACTCCTGTTCTGAGGCAAGTGCCTTGGTCAAGGGCAACGGCAGTAGCACTCCGAGGGCCAATTTAATATCCTCTCGAATTAACCTCACCTGCATGTCTTTGGACTGTGGGAGGAAACCGGAGTACCTGGAGGAAACCCACACAGACACGACACACAAACTCCACACAGAGAGGCCGGGGCTCAAACCCAGGATCTTCTTGCTGTGACCCACTGGGCCACCGTGCTTATACCGTATCATACAGACATGATGGCCCACACCAGGCTCAACATTCAAGACTGGATCGATATTAAACTGAAATATCGTGGATTCTTGAGTCGCAGTTCCTCGTTCATTCTTTCTGCACTGACAAATAACGACACGCAACAGTTATATAGAATGGTAAATGGTTGGCATTTATATAGCGCCTTTATCCAAGACACTTCGACACAGCCCGGGCGGGGGATCAAACCGGCAACCCTCCGACTGCCAGACAGCTGCTCTTACAGCCTGAGCCATGTCGCCCCGTGTAGCTACATGACGTCTGTACAAAGTCTCTGCTAGAAGAAAGGTCTCCCTCACCATCGGCTGTATCGCATGTTGGCCTGCATCTCTCCGGATTACATGACAGCCGCAATCATGCAGCTAAAAGGGCACTTCTAAGCTCCGCTCATACATCTGAGGTGGAAGGCACGCGCTTAAGGATGCTGAGGTGATACCGCTCTCTCTCTCCTCTATCTGAAGAAGCACACTGCCTTTCTACGGGCGTCCGTGCACCGGCAATTTAACTTTCAAATGCAGCTGCGTCCACCGTTTGGAGTGTACTCCAAACACCACCGGTCGCTGCTGTGAAATGCAATGCGTTCTTCCAACTGAGAACCTATTCAATGCCTTCTTTTTCAGACTGTATTGAAATTTTTTAAAGCATGCTAGTTATGGCAGTGAAGTTCCAGAGCATGTTGTTTGTACATATTAAGGGCTACAGTTAACCGTTTCCGGTATCAGTTCACCGTGTTCCCCTAGAAGGTAATCAAAAACGAAGCCAAAATTTACATTGCATTTAAACAAATAATGGAAAAAGTATCTTGGCAGTACCGTTTGTTTTTTAAATTAAGAAGGATTAAGGAGATTTACTGGCCGCACACAAGTTTTTAGCTGAAGTAGAATAACTTTTTTTTTAGACAGATGTTGGACACTATTGCCTTCTCTCTGCGACGTCTAAATGTTAAATGCAGGCAGACCGGTGATGTATCTGGGCTTCACTCTCTGCCTCACGTACCGCACAGCCCTGCCAGCTGCCTGCCAGGAGTCTCCTGTGTGCTCATAAACGCTGGATGAGAAAACACAGCCAAGGCAAACACAGTTACATGCATTACCCGAACAACAGGTGTGGACATTATGTGGATATCAATGCGAATGTGAATATTAATAGACATGGGCTGAATGTGCAGACCAATTACAATCTCACCAGAGAGACTCGCTGCCCCTGTCTCGGCATTTCAGCCCCCACCTGCCGAGATCAGCCAATATTTAGCATTTAGAATATTTCCCTTTTTACCCAGTACATGAAAAAGGAATTGTCAAAGAGCTCTCTGTACACACGTGCAATGAGTTGACCATTTTAGATTAAATGAGGCAGCCTGTAGCCTAGTGCCTATGGTACATTACATTAATGGCATTTGGCAGACGCTCTTATCCAGAGCGATGTACAGTTGATTAGACAGGAGACAATCCTCCCCTGGAGCAATGCAGAGTTAAGGGCCTTGCTCAGGGGCCCAACGGCTGTGTGGATCTTATTGTGACTACACCGGGGATCAAACCACCGACCTTGGGTGTCCCAGTCATTTACCTTAACCACTACACTACAAGCTGCCCTAAAAGGGACACAGAAGGTTGGTGGTTCAAACCCTGGTGTAGTCACGATTACATCCACACAGCTGTTGAGCCCTTGAGCAAGGCCCTTAACCTCGCATTGCTTCGGGGGGGTACTGTCCCCAGCTTCGTCAAATCAAACGCAAGTCCGTTTAAATAAAAGCATCAGTTAAACAACAATTTATTTACATAAAAGCTTGCAGTGCAAAAAAAAAACCATCTATGCGTTCTGACCGGGTAATTTTTTTCCCCCCCACATTACACAGAAAAACAACAGGGTGAATTGAGAAGCTAAAACGGCACACCATCTGTAGGCTGCGTGCGAGGCTGTCGTGATCACCTGAATGAAAGCTAATGGAATCAGCTGGCAGCCGACGCCTCGCCTTCCCGGCTTCCCAGCGGGGCTTTTAGAGACAGCCCGCGCGTTCCTGTAGACGTTTCAGCCCAGAGAGGGGGCCCAGATGTACTCAGGAGAACGGCACGTCCTCGACGGCGAGAGGGAAACGGTCGCGTTCATCGGAGTTAAGAGCTCATTTACGACGGCCCCTTCTTCATTTCACACCGTTTTGACAAAGATATCATCGAGTTCTCCATCTGCAGTGTGAACTAATGGCTCTATATTTGCATGAAGGTTGGCCAGGAGCACAAGAGCATACGGCATTATGATTAAATGAAATTATTTGTTGGATAATGGGGCCCACAGAACTCCCTTGCTTGAAGTCAGGTCTCCCTCAGCATTGACTATAACAAACGTTGAAACAGTCTCAGTGCATCACGTTAGAACACCTGCCCTTTCGCCGTTCCTGACAGTTTTCAGGAAGATATCACCGCCTATCTGCAGCACGGACTAACGTGTGAAGGTTGCCCAGGGGCGCGAGAGCACACGGCATTACGGTTCAGTTACGTGTGCGTGCGTGCGGCTCCCATGATGCAGCGGGGCGGCAGCGGCTCACCTGAGGGAGCTGACCTCCTCTCCCACCACGGAGGAGCTGTTTTCCGCACTGCTGGCCTGCTTCTTCAGAACCTCCAGCTCCATTTCCGCCTGAAACAGAAACGCAATTAAAAAATAAACTCCGCACACACCGGTGCCCAGGGGGGACACCCGAGCGCCTCTCACGCCGCCATCGAAATGCGGCCAATGTTGCTGTATGATCCCGTCGGCGGGAAGAGTTAATACCCTGTAAATGTCATGACATACAGAAAACACAGAGTTTGCTGGAGGTCTGTTTTCACAGCTGAGTTTGCCCGAGCTCTGTTTTCACAGTGATGCACAATACGGACGCACCTGGAGGGTCCCATTCATATCTGGAGACGGAGTCGTATTTTATTTTTTATTATTTTTGTTTTCGCTCGAATGGCCCTCGGGCTCCACGGTGCTTTGACTCAAATGTTCGGCAGTCGCGCTGCAGAGGGGGAACTCCTTCCCCCAAGAGGAATAAAGGCTTCCTAGGGGCTTCAGGCATTCCTACACCACACTTGTCACAAACTGAGCTTGATATTACAATCACTTAGGTAATAAAGGCTTCGCACGGAAAAGGTTTCATTTTTCATTAAATGCACTTTCTGCTGAGAGTAACTAGGAATACCAGTAATGTGGGGACATACCATATACTGCACAGAAACAATCTACACTCAGCGAGCACTTTATTAGGTTTTTTTTTTTTTAGATTTCTACTGCTGTAGCCTATCCACTTATGATGTGATCAGAGATGCTCTTCTGCATACCACTGTATCTGGTTATTTGCATTACTGTGCTTTTCCTGTCAGCTTTGACCAGCCTGGCCACTCTTCTCTGATGTCTCTCATTAACAAGGCGTTTCTGTCTGCAGAACTGCTGATCACTATTACACCTGATCAGCAGTTCCTGAGATACTTAAACCGGTCAAAAGTCACTACCATCACATTTTTTCCCCATTCTGCTGGTTCATGTGAACATTAACTGAAGCTCCTGACCCATATCTACATGATTGTTTTCAATGCACCGCTGTCACACAATTGGCTGATTAGATAATCACATTAATAAGTAGGTGTAATAAAGTAAAAATGGTCCTAATAAAGTGCTTTGTCAGTGTGTCTAGACCAGCAATCTGTGGGTCTGGTAACATGACAATGAAACCATTTGACAAGGAGAACTGCAAGGTAATCCACAAAATCAACGCTGCAAAAAGACTCATTGACTCCTGAAATTCAACACGTCATTGATACTGACGTCATTTAGCCAGAAACCTGCGAATCAACAAGGGCACTAATGAGGGGAGTCTAAGGCCATAAACCGCAAATGAGCACCTAAAATAATTCCAGTTGTAAAACCGTTCAAAAGAAACTAGGAAAGAAAAAATTTACAATAAACCGTGACGACATCCAAACATGGTAGAAGACTCAGGCCCAATATCATGTTAACAAGCGGCATCTAATATTCTCTCATCAATCCCTTTCATCATCATATCAAGTGCGCTAAAAAGAGAGAACATATAAATTCAATTAATGAGATAACATCGGGGCTCCTTTAAGCGTCGATGACTCCCATTAACTACGGATTTCCAGGCCGTGCAGGGAATCCGCGAAACGGTGAGGGAATGGACAGGCCCCTTTGGCTCCGCGTCGCCATGGAGATGAATGGGCTGTTGCCACCGCCCTGCCCGTCCGTGGTGTAGCGGAGCATCAGACTGCGCGATATGAGGAAAATATGCGTTATGCGCTAACGTTGTTGTATATTGTGATGACTTGCGAAAAATAAACAAATATTGCGTGGGCACAGTTCTACTGTAATGTCTTTCCGCTTTAGGTACTAACATAGACCCCAGACGATGAATAGTCTATGCCAGAGGTGTCCAATCTTATCCTAAAAGGGCCGGCGTGGGTGCAGGTTTTTGTTTTAACCCAGCAGTAACACACCTGATTATACTAATGAACTAATCGTGGTCTTTAATCAAGACCTTGATGAGTAGAATCAGCTGTCTTAGTCCAGTGCTAAAACAACAACCTGCACACACAACGGCCCTTTCCGGATAAGATTGGACACCCCTGGTCTATGCCCACTGAATAAAAAAAATATAATAATTACTACATTATTTCCACAATGCATTTATTGAACAATGAACTGCCAATCAATTTAACAGAGCGTCATTTGAAAGAAATACTATTGAATTAAATCAAGCAGACGTGTTTATCGCGCGTGTTCGTATCGCGATGTCGATAAACGTGCGATACGAGCATAGCGGCGGGCGGGCGGGTGAGCGTTCGGTCTCGAGCGGGGCCCGCTGGCGGCTCCCTGACGGCGTGGAGAGATGGATGGGCTCCAGGCAGAGGTCTCCCCAGACCACCTGTGCACCATCTGCATCGCCTGTTTGTTTCCTGCTCTAAATGAAGATGCAGTGGGAAGGTGCGTGCGGCGTGATGGATTAATAAGACATTTGGCTTCTCTGTTTTTTCTGTTGCATTTTGGAAGGGGGGATGGGGGGGCGCGTGAACGTCACCGTGCAGCCCTTACTCACACTGCTTATTCAAAGGCCCAAATGCACCGGCGTTTCCTTCCAGGTTTCACCCTCTAAAATGCCCACAAAACACTGCAAAGAGTAGTCACACAGTCCCTAAGCCTACCTACAGAGCCCAATTCCCTCTCCCTCTCCACTTCCTGTGGTCTTGTGTTAACATTTCAGTCATCCAATAATTATGCAAAAACATACACCATATCACGTGTGAAAAATAGCAATTAAAGCGTCAAATATGTATACTTCTACCAAAATTGCTATCGTTTTACAGAACAGAACAAAAGTGGAAAGCTCCAGGATGTTATGTCAAAAACACCCCAAAAAAAAGAATGTGAACCTTGAAATAAAGGGCTTTTATTCAACCAAAACAGAGAGCACAAGGGGTAGGAGGAAATAAAAAAATAAAATAAAACTGCAGTAGTCTTGGCATATCATGTCAGAACGGTCCTGTCAATTTAAACAGGCTCTTTCTGTTGTGTTCAGGCCACAGACACTCGCCGAAACCATCGGAAGAGCGAATCTTCCGATTCTGCACGGACAGCGGTGAAAATGAACACTCTTCTGTTCCCTGTTTCTGCCATTTATTTTGCCCAATGGCGACGGCAAAGAAAATGACCGGGCCCAAGAAATGGGAGAATTTCACAGCGCGTCACATTTCATCAAAAAGACATTTGCGAGAGGACCGCAGGGCAGGAGCGAGAGGGACACAGAGAGTTAAAGCTCTCAGATGGAAGGGTACGCCTGTCACTGCAGCAACTGCCATCACGATCACACACGACTCCAGCCATGTCCACGAAAGGACTTAGTTAGTCAGCAAATATTGAAAATTAACAAATAAAAAAATAAGACAATGAATAATGAATGTGATGGGAGCTCATACAGGCAAACGTACGTAAGGCTAATACTGCAATGACTGGGGGTGCAAAAACATACCCAAACATACATAGGTAATGTTTGAAGCTATAATCAATAATTTAGCTTAATTCATTCATTTACAGACAATTTCCCCGAAGAATATTAAAAAGGCCGGCAAGAAAAACCCAAAAAATCTGCCACTGACAGGAGAAAACCATTAAGTGCCCTGTGACTAACAATCGCGAGAGCTCACTCATTCATTCAATATGATAGCACGTTCACGCAAAAGAAAACAGCCAATACAAAGGGCTGAAACGCAAGTCTGAAGTGCGGAAATCTTTTGGATTTCCTGTCAGTTATTAGGATGGGAAAAGGGTTGCAAAGTCGAATGAAAAACTGTCTGATCCCAGTAATGGCAATACAGCCATTTTATATTACTGGGCATTTTAATTTAATTTAGTAAAATGGGTTGTTTTAGCCGTGGGCGCTGATTTGCATAGAACACGCTTTCACGTTGCTGACTACTTCTTGAAAGCAGAGATGACGCTGAGGCGGGATTCTGCATTTTACGCACGTTTTCTTTAATTGAAAATAAAAATCACTTTTTTATTGATGTTAGTGTCTTTGAACTGCCCCCACCCCACACACTGCAAGGCTTGTGAGATCTTTCCTGGTTATTTACGTCCACCTTTCCACTGCACATTAACCCCCCCCCCCCCCCCCCAACTCATTTCCACCGCGCAGGACTCTCCTGGGCTTATCCCATCTTGCCTTAAACACCCAAACAGACTTGGGATTTGTTGTAAGATATTGCTGCGTGCGGCCGCATATTGAGTCTCCCAACAATATTGAGGAGAGAGCGATCAAGAACTTTCGGCTTCCAACTGTGGCTCTACAGCCTTGTTCCTCAGGATTTATACATGCAGCAGCCTCTATATCTCTGATGTAAGAGGCATAATTACTTTGGACCCAGTGGGCAGGGAATGCGTGTACCGGCAGCTCCCAGCCTCGAAGGACACCCTGGGTATGGCTGGGCAGCCTGGCAGCAATTTTACCCAGACACATTTAGCGTCTCAGACAAGCTTCAGGACCATGACTGCTCACAGAGGAAATTAAAGGAAAAAAAAAGGTACTTTGCTTTACAATGCACATACAGGTTTTTTTGTATGCAAGAAATTATTGGATGAAGCAGGCCTCCAACATTATCATGGCTGCACCCAAATTAGATACCTTTAACCTCTTTTAAGGTGCACATTTTACCTTTAAGCTTTTAAAAAATCTCGGTGTGGTCTGTGCTCTACATGAAAAATCACAAACCATTCTACAGTCACATATTACAAAATAGACCAACACGAGAAAACTTTTTGCTGCAAATCACAGCATGATTTTACCACCTTATAGACATTGAACAGCTGACGAGTTCCCTGCTGATAAACATTGTGGATAAACATTTCCACAAGTCCCATGATAGTCCCTCACTCCAGTCCCTTGACATCTCGGTTCCTTCACGCAAAGGAATCACATCAAAGGAAAAGCAGATTTATGTTTAAGTGGTTTACTGCTCTGAACTTCAAAGCGGCAGCTGGATGTTGAATGAGAAAATGAGACCAGGTTGCACTCTTTTTATTGAGTTTCTGAGGAGAGTCTGTGATAAAAGTTCAGACTGGCATCACTCTTTTAACAGCTTCCACTGGAGGTGGTGTTCTCAACAGGCCTCCTTTTCCTTAACAGCACACCAGTTCATGCTACAGTTATTTTTACATCAAAGATAAAATAGCTAAAACACAACCGTTCGTATATTTTACCATTTCCCATAGAAAAGTCATTGCGGTGCCTTCTCTATCCAGACAGCATCTTGCCCCAAAGCTCTAAGGCTGCACATCAATACGGTAAGACTGGTTTCGATTTAAAGCATTGAGCTCCCTCTCACCACTGTTCTCAAACCACCATGCCAGCCTTTTTCCACCAATAACAAAAAGATAGAGCCCTTTTCTGTTCTGCGCTAGTGTTATACAGTACCGATGTCTCAACTCCAGCAATAGGAAACATTCACTGTTTCTAAAATAAACTATCCTTGAAGCCAGCACTGACTGCCTGGGGGCTGGATCACAAAGCAGGATAACAGAGTTTGCTGGATAACTGCATCCAGTAAAACCCTCCCAAATCAGGAGGATGGACTAAAGAGAAAGAGCTGGTCTGGGTTTCACTCGGCACAGATATCCTGCTTCGTGATACAGGCCCCTGGTGTTCTCTAAAAAAAGCACTTCCCCATTTTGCAAGCATCTCACCGCCCAGGTACTGCATAGTTGGGGGCCAAGCAGTTAAGCTGCATAGGCACACAGAGTGTTTCTACATTTTCTTATTATCCATCAGCATCTTTTTCTTCTGGCTAGGGTGTCAATGGCAGCCCCCAGGACCGTATGGTAAAACCTTTCGGCACACTGATTGGGGACAGTCCCATGATTCATGTCTCCACCTCGAGCGCTCTAGCGCCACTAACAGATCAAAGTTGGAGGTACGTTTATGCATGCATGTTTTGAGATTTTAGAAAATGAGGTCCCGTTGGATTCCTTGGATTAAGCGGAGTTCAATGCATTGCCTTCAATGTCCTCCATGTCGGATTTTCTGAAAAAATGTAAACACTTGGACACAAATTTTGTCTAATCTTCACCAAATTTGGCAGAGATGTTCAGACCAAGCCTCACAAAAGTTATCACATGGATTTGTGATTTTCAAAAGCATTCATCCATCGCAGCCAATCAAAATTGGCAGTAAAGTCAGCAATAGTGAGTTCATATTTCAGCAACACTTGTATCAGACAAAAGTGTTCGTCCATTACCGCCAATCGAAAATGGTGGAGAAGTCGCCAAATTGGAAGTGAGGTCATAACTCAGCAATGTACTTCATGCTATGTAAAACCAACAATTCACCAAATTAGCATCCAAAAGTTTCCCAATTCCTGGCTCAGTCCCCTGCAATGACCTTTCCCCCTTAAAGGCAAATAAATGAAAGATTTGGACACCTTTGAAGACATTCATAAGCTTACATGGGTTCAATTGATCAATTAATTTCATTATTACATTACATTAAAGGCATTTGGCAGAAGCTCTTATCCAGAGCGAGGTACAGTTGGTTAGACTGAGCAGGAGACAATCCTCCCCTGGAGCAATGGAGGGTTAAGGGTCTTACTCAAGGGCCCAACGGCTGTGCGGATCTTATTGTGGCTATACCGGGATTAGAGCGACCAATCTTGTGGGTCCCAGTCATGTACCTTAACCACTACAGGCCGCCCCTGTTATCATTATGCATGATGATAACATAGAACAGAAGAAGGGGAAACAAAAACCTTCAATTGAATCTTTTTTTTCCTTTACGGATAAAGATTCTGAAATGGAAAGACTGAGAGGAAAATAGATGCAAACTGACCCAGCAGCAGATCTTTAATGGCAGAATGTGAGTATAAACCCCAGTCCCCGGAGCAGATTACAATACACATGCTTGGATAGAGATGGCGGGGCTGGAAAGTATAGGGCATGGCTGATGAAGAATAAACAATAAGTGTGTGTGCGTGTGTGTGCGTGTGAGTGCGTGTGTGTGCGTGTGTGTGCGTGTGTGTGCGTGTGAGTGCGTGTGAGTGCGTGTGAGTGCGTGTGAGTGCGTGTGAGTGCGTGTGAGTGCGTGTGAGTGCGTGCGTGTGTGTATATATATATATTCATAAATGAGTGAGTGTACGTGCGAGCGTACATCTGTAACCCCACCTAGTCTCAAGCTATATCAGGCCATCCTGAGATGACACTGAAGGCTCCATTCTCAGGTAGACTTTTGCAGCAGGTTATTAATAATTCAGAACGTACACACACAAACAGCAATGGCGGTGTGTTCCTTCATGAGACATGGGCTACAACATTTTGGGATAAATAAAGCGGAAAAGGGGGGGTGGTTAAAAGTGGCATCGTGGAAAACCAAAGGAATAAATTATTTCCCTGGTGGCCGGTGAAAACTGTTCCCTGCACATTGTGATTAATAGCACAGAGATGCTTTGCCAGCAGGCGTAACCACAGCAAGGTATTCTACATGCTGAAAATGCTCATCTCTCAACATCCAGCCCAATAATGAGGACCTGGACGCAAATGGCTTTGGGGTGAAGTAATTGAAATGAGTTGCTTTTAAACCAAGCGTGTGAACAGTAGAATATAATTACAGGAGAGTAACTCGGTGACGCGAATATTTTAATCTTGAAGCGTTTTCAAACTGTCAGACCACATAATCAGCTCACCCTGTAAATGAGTCTAAACAACGCTCGCCAACTACGCACAATTCTTGTGATGTTTTACTGATGAGACACATTAGTCTTCTTCGCGACAACAATCAAAAAGGCCTTTCTCCCCCTCCAGTTCTGATTCTAATGGGGTGGCGGCCACGTTCTGCGCTGCCTCTTTGGTGAGAATTTAATTACATTTTGGAAAGTGATGGAGCAGGGAAATGGGCCACCAGTCCTGATCCTACCAATTAATGCAGGATTGTCAAAGTGTAGCTCACACTTTCTCTTCGGTAATTAACTAATGAGCTTTGACTTTCCAATAAACAAATAACAAAGTGGCTCCAACCATTCTCTAACATTTGCAGAAGTCAATTAATCACACTTTAATAGAATAGGAGGGTTGTGGAATCCTGACATGGCTACACGCACATTTTCCTTTCCCATACACATACAGTACTTTCCTTTTGATCAAAATATGCACTAATATGCAGCAACAAATGTCACTTCTCAACCCAGTTTGTGCACATTAAGTCAAAAATCTTTATGATCAAGTTAATTAAAGTGACAAAGAACTTTAAAAACTGACATTATGTTGGGAATAGCACCAGTCAATAAAAAAATGGATGGCTTTTCAATAAATATGTCGAGGAAAGTACATTAGATAGAAAGGCTCTTGGAACTCATGTTATTCTCAAATTCTACAAAATAACTGCTCTAATGAGGGAAAGAAGACAAATACTATTTTTGTCATCAAATTACAGTAAGAATTTATGCGAATTCCTCGAAAAACATCCGCTTACAGGACTGAATATTCCTTGTTTTTTTTTTCAAAATGAAGAATGATTTCGCCTCTATCATTTGCCATTATCTTAGCAGTGCCAGGCTCCTCTTAGAACCTAGCTATACACCATGTTTAGACAGATGTGGTCCCCATTGCAGCCCCCCCTGATAATTAAGGAACACAAACAAGCATTTCTGAACCCGGCATCAAGGAAGCACTCAAGATATTTCCTTTAGCCTCAGGTTCAATCCAACAGTAGAGAGGAGACGTCGATTACATTCAACCGCTTTCCTTCTGCTAATTTACCTCACCTGGATCGGGTTACTACAATGAGAAGCCGCTGTCTTTGAGAGGACTCGTATCGTACGGGCACTTAGCTGTTTTACAACCGAGCGATTCCTGTCCCAGAGTGAACAAAGGGGAACACGGTTTTCAATTTAAAAGTGGCACTGAAGCATGAACAATGCGTTTCCACAGGTAGCAATGTTCTTTAGCGATGCCATCCCATATAGACTGGGCTTTCTCCACCAACAGCCTACAGCCGGTTCAAAGACAATTATTATTCTCCTCCTATCAGATAGGGGTAATGCAAAGCGGGAGGCGTCCCAAAGGCTGCTAGAAGTAGTCATACACCAAGATTTATGGCAACGTGCCTGATCACTTAATCTTAATGCAAGTGTTCAAAATCTATGCTATAAATCTTAGAACCAAGAGTCAAGGAACAAAGAACTATGGCTGAAGGTTTATAGGGCGGTTTATGTTGCAAAAAATTATTCTCGTTCTAATTCATGGTAAAGCACAGCCACCCTGCATCAAAATTCTGAGCAGGACATCAACACCCCATACTAGATTAACAAGTACTGTAGGAGACTGGAGGTAGGGGGAAGAAAACAAGAAAAACTGACCCACGTACGACACAAAACGAAAGTCGGAGAGGTGAAGGTGGGGGTGGTCTGTACTTACAGTTTGAGCCTGGAGCTTATAGGAGCCGGCTTCCTCTTGTGCCTTGGAGACCTGAGCCTACAAAAAAAACAAAACACAAAAACTAAGTGAATCTTTTAAATGACGGATCTCTGGTGTGCGAATAGGCGTAAGGATGGTAAGATTTTAAAAAAGCACCCTGTTTAACAGTGACAGAGCTGTTTTAAGGGGCAAGGAATACCCTTTTGAATTTGGTACTGCATCGCTAAAATGACAAGAATAAGCTGAAGTGACCCTAGAAGAACAGCTGACAGGAAGACAGAATTCTTGGTAGGAGAGACTAACGGCAGCAACAGAAAATGGCATAATATACATTTTTAGTTGGTGTCCAACACGATCCTGAAACAAAATGGGCTGAAACTCAGGTCAAGGACCAATTAACTTGACTTCACCCTGCAAAGCAGGCCAATGCACTTTTGCTAAAAGGTTCTGGAAACAAAATAAGCAGAAACACGGCCTGTTTTAACTACTGTGATAATATAATCTCATTACAGAGCTTAGAGTAGTTGCCTCAAACACCGTGTTAGCAGTGGCTGTGCAATGCTGCATTATGTATAAAGGCCTATATTATTTTAACTATTTATACGGAACATGAGCCAATGTATTGGAGTACATTTAATTTTTAAAAAACAGATTCCAACTTCTATTGAAGAGGAGCTCATCACGCCATGTTCCAGTTGTTACTTGCTACTGCTATATCGAATGAGAAGATTGAGGTCTGGAGTTGACCCAGCCTTCAGCTCAACTTACAGAAGCTGTGGGAACAACCGGAGACCATTTTAAGCAAATGGGGCATGGGACCAGTACTTACTGTACTGATACAAAGACAAGAAAGACAATGAGGAAACACAACAATTCTTACTGTGAAGCCAAATAACTGTCATTCATTGTAACAAGGGTGCGTTCACAATTAAAGCAATTTACGCTCTCCTCTGAAATTCCTGACGCATTCAGGAAACACTTAATGACGAAGCAAGTAATGAGAAAACCGATGCACACAGGAAAATAAAATATGGAGAATTTTGCACACTGCAAATCAAGAAGGTTAAGATAAACATACTACTGTTGTTCCAAAAAAAGTCAAATTTATAACATCAGTGCTTTAAAGCTGGAGGTGAAGAAATGACTGCATACATGATCAGTGCTCTAAAAAAACAAAAAGCAATGTGTATTACAATACACTCATTCAACAGCTAAAAAGCGAGGAAATCTACAGAGCACATTGTAAAATAATATTTGAATTATTAGAATTAGTGTGGTATACATTTGCGCGGTTATGATTTTATTAATCTTTAGAATAGGCTACAAACACTGCAGTTGGAAATAATGGCACTTGCAGGGACTATACAAAGTGGGCTCTAGAATTATTGGCACCCTTATATGCACAAAAAATAATAATACAGTTACTGACAATGTGTAAAGCAGTGTGCTTTATTAATAATTCAATGGAATAAAGTCCTACATTAAAAAAAAAAAAAAAAAGATTTCCCCAAAAAACAGGTTCCACAATTACTGGTTTAATACCACTGGCAAAGATGACAGCCATATATGATTAGTGATAAGGTTAGAGAACCCATTTGGAAGGATTTCTGACCATTCCTACATGCAGAACTTTTCAGAATCGTTGATATCCTTGGGACACCCCCCTCTTTAGTTCAGACCACAGGTTCTTCATGGAATTTAAATCTGGAGATTGAGATGGCCATTACAGAACATGGCTGTTGGACCATTTCTGGTGGATCTTCATGTATGTTTTGTGTCATTGTCTTGCTGGAATGGACAATCTACCTATGACCAAGTCTCAGCTTCCAGGCAGAGGCAAGCAGATTTTCTGGTACTTTGTTGAATTCATTGTGCCATTGAGCCACCCTGGACCACTGGCAGCAAAACATTTCCATATTTGACAGTTGGTAAGGTGCTTCTCCTCATATGCACTCCATTTTTCTGCCCAAAACTTTTAATTTATAATCTGACCATAGCACACTCTTCCAGTCATAACTCCAATAAGGTTTGGCAAACTCCAGATGCTTGATTTGTTTATTGTGCTCAAAAAGGGCCGTCTTCATGCCACCCTTCCAAAGAGTTTGTTGGTATGGCAGTGCCATTTTCTTTTTAGACCCCAAGACACAACCAATCTCTGCAATTCTGCAAAACTCACCATCTTCCTTACCGTCCGTGGGGATAATATGCACTTGCGTCCTCTTCCTGGCTAGTTTGCAACCATTCCATATGCCTTTGTATTATTGCCCTTATAGTGCTAAGTGGTATGTTTAACCATTTTTACACATTACCCGACTTGTGACTTCACCGTTCCTTGCATTTTGGGATTTTGCATGCCTGTTACCTAATTGTACACTCTATTTGAACAGCAAGTTATGGAATGACACAATATAGTTCCTTTAGACTGACATTAACTAAATTACGTAAAATGGCATCGGCAATTCCACTTTGATATAATTTACAATAATCGTTAGGGGTGGCAATTTTGGCACCTGTGGTTTTCAGAAAAATGACTAAATCAAAAAAGTTAATCAACAGCAGATGTTTTTAAATAAAAGTATATCGTTCTCCCATATGTTTGAACAGAAAATATAGATAATTATCCATGTTGTTTATTATAGCATTTTTTTCTCCAATTTTATTAAAAGTGCCAATAATTCTGGAGCCTACTACATGTATACAGCATAAACACAGAATAAAACAAATAAATTTAAAAAACACACTTTGGCAATGCAGATTTTTACAGACGGCAAGTCATTTAGCACATCAGATGGCATGCTACAATGTTATCAGTGGTGAAAAGAGGAAAAGCAAAGATGTATGAAGACGTTTGTTGCTAGTAAACCTGAGGTGCTAAAACACATTTCAGCAATAGCTGTTATTTCGGTTTTGCCAATCACACCTTTCGAAATTGGAGTCGGGTTTTCTTGGCTCACGTTTATACAGGGAAGTCAATGCCATTCTGCACTTGGGGGCCTACTTTAATGTTCTTCCATAAAACTGAGCTCAAGAGCAATGGTCCCTGTGCAGTGAAACCTTCACCAGGACAGGAATTATGGGTGGATGAACTTCCATTCCATTGGAAACCCACAGTGTGACCCTCGTTCGGTCTTTATGAGCTGATGCCATTGAAAACATTTGTTTCACGTGGGAAAATGTACCAATATAACAAATATATACCCACTGAGGATTTTATTAGGTATTTATTAGACTTATTTTTTTGGTCTTCAACTGCTGTAGCCTATCCATTTAGAGGTTTGAAGCGTGTGTTCAGAGATGCTCTTCTGCCCACCACTGTTGAAATTTGCTTTACTGTCACCTTCCTGTCAGCTTCGACTAGTCTGGCCCTTCTCATCTGACCCCTCTCATTAACGATACTTTTTTTTTGCCCGAAGAACTGCTGCTCCCTGGATGTTTTTTGTTTTTCGCACCATTCTCTGCAGAGACTGTTGCGTGTGAAAATTCCCTGAGATCAGCAGTTTCTGAGATCAAACCACCCTGTCTGGCACCAATAAACATTTCACGGTCAAAGTCACTGAGATCACAACTGAACCCCTTGACCTTGTTCTGCAAGCTTTTATGAATTTCACTTTGTTTTACGTCACTCTAGATAAGAGCGTCTGCTAAATGCCTTGTAATATAATGTAATGTAATTTAGTTGCTGCCACATGATTGGCTGATATTTGTATTGGTACACAAGCTGGTGTACAGGTCTACCTAATAAAGTGGTGACAGAGTACATCTAGCCTTCTATAGAAAAGCCTACTTTTTAAGAAGTAAGACTTTACAAAGCTGAAAGAGCAAGGACACAGGGGCACTGTGTGCCCACTTGACCCTGTGTCATGACGGTACTTCAATACATATCGGCTTTTCAAAATGGCACCTCGCTCCACATGGTATCATTGTATCAGCACTCAAAGACTGGAGAATGGGTCGCTATGGCTCCAAACATTCTCTCACCTGCACTTCCTTTCCGCTTTTAGTAACATAGTGAAAGCCGTTTGCAAGCATACTGCAGGTAAGAATAACTTGTATGTAGTGAAGAAAATCTACACTTCCATGATTGTTTATTCCAGATCCAACATTTAAAAACGTATGTCTCCACCGAATGCATCTATTTGTGCAATGAAATTCTTCATTATTCCTTGTGTTTAAAAATATATACATATCCATTTTTTTAAAGACTCTTTTGAATATGGGGGGTGGGGGGGGGGGTGCAGGGAAGCCGTCTGCTTTCCGGTCTACGTTCCTGAAATTGTTGTAATAGAAGAAGTCAAAAAGGAGAGAAGTATACTAGCAGAAACAATAGGGGTCCTACTCACCCTGGGTTCGTTGGCATTATGTTATTAAAACACACCAGAATATTGGTTTTATTTGCCCAAATCTGCTTATTCAAGCAATGGGTCCGCACTCTCGTATTTACAATACATCACTTGTAACAATAAGGTCAACTGGAACGAATGCTATCCTTACAGGTAAGCTGCACAGTATGTCTGTAGAGGCCACGATACTTGCTGCACAAGAAAACACCAACGAAAAATGTGTATTTTAATATCTATGGAGTGAAGTGTCGAGTGGCTTTTATCTGGATCTCTCATTTAATAATGAAAAAGCTTTGCCCAGGGAGGGTGCATTTGCAAATTGGTTGGGTTTGGTGGGGAAAGAGGTTGGTGACTATAAATTACTTGCTGTTGATATTTTAATTCACCGCCAAAGGTGCTGGTTGGAGGAAATTGTGGAAATATGACGCTCAGCGTATTTAGTAGTAATTATTCTTTTGTTGATTGTGTTTGTGGTTTGAACGGAACTCCCACGTTCAAATAAAACCATTAATTTGCCTCCTAAATTCTGCAAACGTCATAAGCGATACGAGGTCGTAGTTTATCGGTATTGCTGCTGTAGCATTCCTCAGCCTGGAGGTCTGCTTTCAGCTTCAGGTTTGGGGTTGCACAGAAACGTTCATTCACATGCCTCATTTACTGTACTTTTCACATGAAGTGTCCTTCTTCGGGAGCTAAGAGATAGAAGTAAACAAGATGAAAGAAGAAGCGGTGTGTTTGAAGTGGGCCTGGAGATCGGGATGGCTGTGGGGGTAAGCACCTCAGCAGATACGGGCCATTGGGTCCAATTTTACTCCTTGTCACCATGAGTGGTAGAAGTACCTCATCTTCAAAGTGCCACTTCTTTTTCGCTGAATATAAAGAAGCACCTGTACAGTACCTTCAGTCTCATCGGCTGCAGACCTATCGACACCACAGCGCTCCTGCGCGAGGAACATGGGATGGGTTAACAACTAACAGCTAATATACACTCACCGAGCACTTTATTAGGAACATAAATTCATTACACCTACTTATTCCATACGATTATCTAATCACACAATCGTGTGGCAGCAGACGAGCATCTCTGAACAAACAACGCATCATAACTAAGTGGATAGGCTACAGGAGTAGAAGTAAAAAATAAAAATAAAAGTCTAATAAATACCTAAAGTACTTACTGAGAGTAGATGCAGAGTAAGACTTTCTGCTTATTTACATTATGGTGCAAAGATCTCAAAAAAAATTGGGGGGGGGGGGGGGGGGGAATTAGACAAATATAATTAAATAATTTACGTTTTAAATATAAAAATTACTATAAAGAGCAGTGAAGAGCGGTTTACCCACATACTTATGTCATTTCTGAGACAAGCAGACATAAAGACACGTTCATCTATAGTAAACTGCGCATGTTGTCTCCCACTTTCTACACGCCTAAGAAGATTAGCACAAGGATTTAACAAGCTTTCATTAGACAGAGGATGTTTATTTCTGTCACAAGCCAAAGTTATACACCGTATTTCAGTTTAACATATTTTTCTCATGTAAGGTTATAAAACAAAAGCATAATCTGTGTGAGATTTATGGCTTTGCAATAAATACATATGCATATAACTAGAATATACGGAGTTATTTTAATATACTTGCAGTACTGTTTGAAATGTAAATGCGTTACAATGCCCTAGAGCCACACTTGGAGAAAGGGCTTTTCAAATGTTTTCTAAAGTGACAGGGGCATTTGCATCGGTACGATGCAAACAATTTAAGGCTCATTTTCACAAAGTACGAATCTCATTGTTTGAGATTTTGACAGCATGACAGCTGCCTCAAAAAGTATGACCATTAGTGAAATTTCACAGCAGGACATTTTCAAATGCATTAACTTACAAATGCTTATGGGAAGTGTGACTGCAAGGTTTATTCAAGAATTTACTTAAACTCATGGAGACAACTGTTAGTCTATACAGCCTACATAACACAGCCAATTAGTAACAATTACTAACCTGGAAGTTACTTAGCAAGTGCATATAGAGAAGCACAGTATGCATTTCGAATCAGATGAAAACGTAATTACAATTTAAGAGTCATTTCACTCACCATTTCTGCCTGGTTCCGCCTTCTACACAATCTAGAAAAATGCATTCTGGGGTGGGTAGAGTGGGTGTGTCCATCTAACTGGCATAAATTATTATCTAACCAATCAGGTGCCATTAATGTCCCGTGCAGTATTATTCCACAACAGTTAGATTTCTGACTTTGAAAATGAGCTGTTAAATGTTATCGAACAAATGTGCAGGCGTCGATATCTTGATTGACAACTATGTGACGTAGAGGCACCCTGAAAAGTTTAGACATCACATTTGGGGGGGGCCCAAAATAGACTTTAACTGGCACTGGCACTGCCCTTTTCTGGCTTAAATCCTATCTCTCGGACAGACAACAATACATCAGCATAAACAACTGCAACTCTGCCACTGTTCCCCTCTCACACGGTGTCCCCCAAGGCTCAGTGCTTGGTCCCCTCCTCTTCATACTACATGCTCCCCCTCGGGGATATCATCCATCGTCACAATCTCCGTTTCCACTGCTATGCCGATGACGTCCAGCTGTACATCTCCACCAAATCCATCTCCCCTGTCACTCACTCCACCCTGACCAACTGCCGGACCGAAATAATATCTTAGATGCAAGTCACTGAACTGTGAAAACTTGGAAATTATCATTATCGGTTCTAAAGCTGTCATCAAAACCACTCACAACCTTTCCCTCACCATCAACAGTGTCAGTGCTCCCCTCTCCTCATATCCATAACCTTGGAGGAATTTTTGACAATAACTCTTTTCACAAACACGTAAATCACACAGCGAAAACTGCTTTTTCACCTCAAAAACATTGCCTGCCTCCGCCCATTCCTCTCCTTCTCTGCTGCTGAAACCCTGATCCATGCCCTCATCACATCCCGCATTGATTATCCCTGATCCATGCCATCATCACATCCCGCATTGATTATCCCTGATCCATGCCATCATCACATCCCGCATTGATTATCCCTGATCCATGCCATCATCACATCCCGCATTGATTATCCCTGATCCATGCCATCATCACATCCCGCATTGATTATTGCAACAGCATCCTCTATGGCAAATCCTCCAAAATTCTCAATAAACTTCAGTTCATTCAGAACTCTGCTGCCCGACTGCTCACCCACTCCCGGTCCTGTGACCACATCACTCCTGTCCTTCAATCCCTCCACTGGCTTCCGGTTAGACAACAAATTCAATTCAAACTCTTACTCATCACCTACAATGCTCTCCCTAGCCAGGCTCCCCCCTACCTCACCGACCTTCTCCACCACCACACTCCCTCCCGCAACCTCTATTCATCTGATGGCAACCTGCTGTCTCTCCCACTCAGGACCAAGCACCAGACTTGGGGAGACAGGGCCTTCTCCATCGCAACCCCCACCCTCTGGAACTCTCCCCAAATCCATCCCTGACTCTTCCTCTCTTTCCATTTAAAAAATCCATAAAAATCCCTAAAAACCTTTTTAAAGCTGCTTTTAATGCCTGATTTTATGTCTTTGTTTATTCTTTGATTGTCATTTTATTTTTTTGTTGTACCATTTCATTGTATTTTAATCATTGTAACACTTATGTAAAGCATCTTTGAGTACCTTGAAAAGCGCTCTATAAATAAAATGTATTATTATTATTATTATTTTCAGGATGAACTCCGTCAATGCTGCAAAATCCAAGGCGGTCAACACTTTCTATAAGGTGCTTCACTGTCAGTGCATTTGAAATTCATTGCAGACAGAATTGGTAAAATTGTCAATATGTAAGCCTGACAAGGGAGCAGCAAAGGGCGATGAGCACAGACTACCCTGGAGCATACGTTCAGCTCTCCGCCGAAAACTGAATGAAATATTTTCGCTGAAGGGCTCCATTGCATATTTCCATTTCAATATATGTCCATACAGATAATGCATTTCTTTTTCTGCTGAAAGGATATGTACGGTACTTACAGCTGTGGAGTGCATAGAGGCTGAGTCAAAGGTGATACTACAGTATTCTGCTTTACACCCTCTCTATGCATTTGGCAGCCTCGTGCAATAGGCTGCATTGCACTCGAATACATTTTCGAGAGGGTGTTACTAATGCATCCCTCATGAGTAGGATTGGGATGTGATCCGAGGATGCTGCTGACTGACTCTGTCCGCAGCCTGCTTTGAAATCAGGATGCTTTCTGTGCTGCGAAAGGGCCTCTTGGGTTGGCAGAATTGATCGATGCGACCCCTCTGCCTTTAGGCAAAGATCTGACAATACATCAACAACTTCGGCAGCTGACCCGCAGCGGTCATGAACATTCCTCCTGCATTCATCAAACCCTTCTCAACGCTAGGGGGATACCAGCAGCCTTGAGAAGGCTTCTTGTGTTTCAGAACATACACTCACTGAGCACTTTGTTAGGTAGACCTGTTCACCAGATAGCTAATGCAAATATTTAAATCAGCCAATCATTTGGCAGCAATTAAATGCATAAAAGCATGCATGTTTTTTTGTTTTTTTTCAAATGTGATCTATGTGACTCTCGGTGCCAGACAGGGTGGTTTGAGTATCTCAGAAACTGCTGTTCTCCTGGGATTTTCATGCATAACAGTCTCTAGATTTTGCAGAGAATGGAGCGAAAAACTAAAAACATCCAGTGAGCCGCAGTTCTGCAGACAGAAATGTGTTGCGAATGAGAGAGGTCAGAGGAGAAGGGCCAGAATGGTTGAAGCTGACCGGAAGGTGACAGTGATGCAAATAACCACGCATTACAACAGTGGTATGCAGAAGAGCATCTCTGAACACACAACGCGTCAAACCTCTAAGTGGATAGGCTACAGCAGCAGAAGACTTAAGTCTAATAAATACCTAATAAAGTGCTCACTGAGTGTATATCCTACGTATACAGTACACGCTAGATATATGGCCCCTGACCCAAAGAGCAGATGCAATATCACAGCCAGGTGGAAAGGGACTTCATTTCTCTTTTTGTACCGAGGAGCAGGGAAAATTCAAAGCAAGCCAAGCAGACAAGGTACCGGCATTGCGGAGACAATGTCAGTGTTTTTAGAAAGAGATTCTTGAATTGCTCTACCTGACCAAGTGTATTAACTGAACATGGATGAAAGCAACAGCCAATTCTTTTGAAGCATGGATATAATACTACATCTAATGAAAGCTTTGATTATAAAAGGAGAACACAATTTAACATTTAAGAGTAAAAAATAGTTTTTCAATGAGGAACGAGAGGTCCAATAGGCTAACATTCATTCGGTCAAATTACAAGATAATGTCTTCATACACATTAAAACTAAAAAGCCATGAGAGTTCATTTCTGACAAGGTTAATGCAGTGGGTGTTTGATGTACTGAGGACCCAAAACACTATTTCCCTCAGGACCAAAGTCAGTGCCTCTGAATATACAATTGGCAATATAACAGCTGGAATCACGGCTTGTGTTCCTTTAATAAGACGCTGATGGGAAAAGATACTTCATAATCATAATTTCCTCATACAGAAATGGTCATTAGTACAGAGAACCCTTTATTCTTGCAGCCATACCAGAAAAAGCAGGTGATTTCTGCCCCTAACACCGATAACTGCTGCCATGTCAGTGTGCGTGAATGGACCTACTCCTGCTTTCTCCAGGCGTTAAATAATCCCGAAGGTGCGATCAGTTATGCTGCAATTATTATATACAAAGTGTCATATGCATATTTTACATTCTTTGCCACATTTTTATAATTCTACTTTCAGAACTACTTTCAAATTACACAGACACTGTTACAAAAATACACGTTTTTACAGATGAGAATTCCCATTGTCAACACCTCACCCACCTCAATGGGAACTTGCATGACCTCAGGAGATCGCAATTCAGCAACAAATGTCCCAATTCAGCAAGAGAGAGCTCTGAAGCCCTGCAGGCCTTTAACATACCTTTTATTAGAAACCGAAAGACTGTAGGTATCCTATTCCATCAATGAAGTATCAAAAGTGTAACTTAGTCACGTTTTGATTACACAGCGTTACATTCCACAGTGTAATGAAGGATACATACTGTATATGAGAAGTGAGACATGCATGAGGGACTTGGTTCAAAATCAGTTTAGAAAAGAAGGCAGAGAAGAGTGCACCTGAGAAGCTGACATATGCTGTACACTATGTTCCAACTTTGAAGGAAATGGAAGGCATAGTGTCAGGAGTAGGGTTTATTTGACATGGAATAAACCTACAGGAAATGGTGTTTCATATGCTGACACTCTGTAAGCATAACCGCACAGCATCGCATATAAAATGCATATAACTGCGTTCTCTGCCCTTGTCTTCTTAGAAGTGTGGTCTCCCGTTCTTGGTATTGAGAAAACTCTGAGGAAGACTAACCAACAGTCCTGTGACATCAGAACTGATGAGGGAGACTTCCTTTCAAAAGAAATTCAGCACCCATTGGTAAAGTGGCGCACAAACACTGTGCCTTCTCCCAGTCTCCCACTCCTCCAAGCTTCACCCTTGGTTCCTGTGTATCTCTCTCCCATACAGTAACTCCGTGCCCATGGCTAGGTCAAAGCCAAACAATAGATCTTTTGTTGAGGTATCCCATAAGTAGGCTGAGTGAGACCAGGCTACGCGGGAGACTCATTACCTGGGCAGAGACGTGGAAGTGTAATGTGAAATGTAGTCAGCATAGTCTCGGTATGCCAGACAGCTTGTGACTTTGTAGTCAGTGAGCACTGCACCTCCTCTGTAGCCTCCTCTCTCAGATTGCCCTGCTGTCTCCAAAAGGCTGGAAGACCTTCAGGTCCGCTGAGTGTGATTCGCAATTTGCCCAGCTGTTGCCAATTTCCTTCAACAGATATATTTATATGTCCGGAATATTCTTCTGGTAACTGTCCACATGTTCAGATTTGTCCTAACTCTCGGAGCAGATTTCTAAGCCAGGATATTGCTATATTTGTCTTGTTTGGCCCTCATTTTCTTGTCATTTTGTCACACCCTAGTCAAAGGAGAAATAAAGCAGCCACGGGCCACTAGCCTGCCATTTTGTTTATCTGTTCACCATCCGGCAAGGTGACCGCACCTGTCACCGTGTCCGAGTGCCTGAACAGCCAGGCTAATGAACACTGTGTGTGTGCGTGTGTGTGTGTGTGTGTGTGCGCGTGTGTATGTTCGTGTGTGTGTGTGTGTACGCGAGTGTGTGTGTGTGTATGCGTGGGTGTGTATACGCGTGTGTATGCGTGTGTGTGTGTGTGTGTGTGTGTGTGTATACGTGTGTGTGCGCGTGTGTATGGGTGTATATATACGTGTGTGTGTGTGTGTATTCGCGTGTGTATGCGTGGGTGTGCGAATGCATGTGTATGCGTGGGTGTGCTTACGCGTGTGTATGCGTGGGTGTGTGTACGCGTGTGTGTACGTGTGCACGTGTCTATGGGTGTGTGGGTGTGTGTGTATATGAGTGTGTGTGTGTGTACGTGTGTGTATGCGTGTGTGTGTGCGTGTGTGTGTGTGTGTGTGCGCGCGTGTGTGTGTACGTGTGCGCGTGTGTATGGGTGTGTGGTTGTGTGTGTATATGCGTGTGTGTGTACGCGTGTGTATGCGTGTGTGTGTGTGTGTGTATGCATGTGCGCGCGCGCGTGTGTGTGTGTGTGTGTGTGTGTGTGTGTGTGTGTGTGTGTGTGTGTGTGTGTGTGTGTGTGTGTGTTGGTGTGGGAGAGGGGAGGACTGGTCTTACCTCCATCTCAGAGCTGTGAGCCTGGGCCTTCTGCAGCATGTCTTCGGCCTCCCTCACACGGCGGGTCAGCTGGGGGGAGTACTCGCTGGCGGCCAGTTCGTTGTCGTAAGACTCGAGGATGGCCCTCATCCCGTCCCGTTCCTGGGGAAGAGAACGCAGTGCTTTACCCCGGTACTTCACTTCATGTTGCTCCTCATCACCACTGCAGAATGACCGAAGGTTCAGGTATAAGGCTCCACACTGCACGTCTTTGGAGAAACAACAATCATTCAAACCAAAACAAACAAAAAAGACAGATTTCTCCACAACTTTGTGTTCAACAGACTGAAACTATAATAACCCATAATTCCTCTCGCTCTCCGGCCCAGTAATATGAAATCCACGCAGCACAGCGGCACAGGGAAATGAGGTAGAGGAGAAAATAAAATAATGGATACACTTTGTCTTGGGTAAATGCAGCAAAAAAGGCTGCCGTGATTGCAATGTAAAGCACTAAACGCATCCACAAGAAGCCTACACACAGTCCCAGAGACTGAGCTTCAGAAGAAACGCCATTTGCTACGAGCATTTTCCTTCCTCACGTCCGCCTTGCCTTCCGTAATAACCAACTTTATCCACAGAAGCTAAATTGCCACAATATTGTCGCTGGTGATTTTTGAAAGTCATGTACAGATGTGAAACAATTGCTCAATTACAATTATAGGAGAGAGTTTCAAATTCTATTCAGGGACCATCATGAATTTAGTCAAAAACGCTGTACTTGCAGTACAATTTCTGACCACATTTCAACATAAATGCTGATAAAGGTATTTGGTACATAGCTGAAACGTATAGCACATAGTAATGCAGTATATTCCAGGGGTGTCGTCCTGGAGGGCCACAGTGTCTGTAGGTATTTGTGGCTTCCTTTCAATCAGCAGACATTTGGTATTGAGAACAATTTGAGCCTATTAAATTCATCACTCATGCTCAAAACACCGCAAAAACCAGCAGACACTGCAGCCCTCCAGGACTGAAGTTTGAAACCCCCGCCATAAGCACTACATGCTTAACTATAGCTATACAGTATGTACTACAGCTCAATTCAACATCATTTAGAGCAAAGGATACTGCCCTTGGCCACTAGCTTTAAACCAATTCATAAACTGAATGACAAGTGAGAATGTTATTCATGATAAATCTTACTCGGCTCAAAGATCTGTCAGACACACAAGAATATGTCAAAGCAAGCGATGATTCAGATGAATGGCTTTGTGATGCTTCAAGTTCATGATAATGAATAAAAGAGGATCTTTCATGATAAAGATAAAAATGGCTTATGGCTATAAACAACTATTGTTATCCAAGAAAGAACACGGAGTAGTTATGGCATTATACTCCATACCATAACTGCATGAGACACACTTTCCCAGAGAAAATATGATGTCTATTGAGCATTGTAGGTGCATGAATGAATACAGTACAAGGGGAATAAACTTTCCATTTCATTTGACCAACTTGAAGACAATTAAAACAACAATTAAGAGCCTCAGTATTGGTGACTGGTTGTAAATATCTCATATTAGGGTGAATTAAGCCAAAAAGGTCTAACCTTTGCATTTTGAAATGAGGCGATCGATATCGCCTTCAGGACCATTATCTTGGTAAAACAGAAATAAAAGATAAGAATCGGTTACTGATTGAAGTCTAATGATCCATGGGAACAATTTTCCGAGACTTCATTCTTAACCACTGCACAAATCAGGAAATCAATTTTTAATCAATCTGTTTGAACTCATCGTCCTCAAGTCCATGTACCTGCCAGAGACGGATTAACATATCTGAAATTATAGATATGAGATATATACGAACAGCTAAAAATCTCATATGTAATGAAAAATGGATCCGGCAGAGGTGAATTTTTTTTAAACTGAATATAATTAAGCGTTCCACTGAATTAAATTTCTTTTTTTTTTCCTTGACTTTTAAAAGACAACTGGCTGGGCAAATTTAGGTGAGCAAATTCAATCTGACTTTTGAACCTTAAGAACCATTTGAGAGACCGGACAGTCAACATTAGTTTCAGCAAGTTCTCCCATCATGTCCGACTGCAAAGAAAGCAGTTTCTCCCTGATGTTACACTTCTTATAATTGATGTCGAGTGGACTAAGCCTGACTATTTGTCTGAAAAAACAAGACCTTTTCGTTCTTTCATTCTTAACTTCCTGTTATGTAAGCATTCTGACGGAACAAATGAAGGCGTATGTGCTGAAGGCTAAAAAACAGACAATAACGAAGAGAGGACCCTGAAGCAACCCTGCGTTTTTCTTCCACTATGCACTAATTCCCCACCGGGTGGGCATGCTACCCAAAAGGCTGCTGACTACAGTCTTCTGTTTGTTTTATTTGACCAATTAAACCGCGCTGCAATAACACAACGCGGACAAAGGACTTGGAATAATGCGTCTTACTGAAATGTAAAACCAACGTGAGAACAAAGTCTTGCCACGCGACTGTCTCAAAAATCCAACGGAATATTTCAATTTAACACCATTCCAGAAGAGGTCCAACTCAGCGGCTGTTAACCACAGGCCTCAATCCGTTTGGCACAAACTGCTGCTTTCATTCCCTGCTACACTGGGATGTGTTTTAATGACCCATTAGGAACACCTGAAGTCTTTTTACTGCTGTGGTCTGTGCACAAAAGCTTTATGTTGTAACGCTACAGACTGAGCACTAAGTGACGGGCATAAAAGCCCAATGAAAAGGAATGTCTAGCCTCCGTGAAACCGGCTAAGTACCCAACCCAGATGGATAACGAGCTTTCATTAATGCCATTAGCACATTTTAGCCTTTTCTCTGCCTTTTGTTATTTAGCCCAATCCAAAAGTACATGCTATCTCTTAAGGCACCGGTCACAAAGGGGCTATTCAAAACCACATAACAAAAACATGCTGTTAGCAGACATGCAATCACAAAGTCTGAAGCCTATTATTTTCAAAACTTTTCTGGTTTGATTAAAAGTGCAATCCCAACTTAAAAAGCCAGGGCAGCATTATTTCCCAGTGGCAGTGGCAAATATAAACACTCCCCCTCTCCTCAGAAAAATAACAGGACAAAATAAATATGGCAGAATCACTAACAGGTTGGAAATAACCAAGACCACAACAATATGAACCTCAAATGAAAAAAGGAAGACTCAGGTGTCTAAAAGCCACACTAATCATTGTAAAGTGCTATTGCCCTTTAAGGAAAATTGTTTTAAAGGAAAGAAAACTACAACTAGATTTTCTTCACAGTTTCCATTGCTAAACAGACTAGTGTAGGAGTGCCGTCACGGGGCTTCAGCTGCAGGATATCGTGTTCGACGACGCCGGCAACGCGCTATTTCGTGATGCGTCCATGGGGCAACCATGACCGGTCATGCCCGATGGGTGGAGACACATTCACGGACTTTCCCACCCGGGCAAGAAGTTTCAGAGGATGGTGTCGGCTAGGTCTGTTTAGTGCGGGTTCAAGTAGGACGTTTGCAACTGGGCACCTGAATGAAAATGTCAGCTTCAACACAGCTGATCTATTGGGGCAGATCTCTGAAATCTGCAGAACTTAACATTTCAAGAGTCCCCAAGATGTCCACATTAATTCATCCTTTTGCAACAGTACATTTTTCTCAATTCCAAAAAAAAAACAGCTGTGGATAAATTCTGAGGTTGGTTTCACATGGAATTATCATTCACCTTTCTGTAAAAGGAAAAAATTCAGCATAGGCAGAATGTACATCCAGTGAACTAGCGGGCTTGTCAAACAAGGATAACAAACTCCAGGATCATCAACTACACTGATAGCCTACGGCAGGGTCAGATCGCCATATAAAAGCAAGCATTGTTCTTCAATCAAATTTAGCCATGTCAGTGTCACTGATGTCACCCCCGCATAACAAAAAAAACACCATCAATCAAACACCATCACTCACTGCTTACATCCACAGAGGGGCCGTCGTATTCATGTCATCGATCGTTCACCTGCCATTTTAACCCCTGGAAACAACACGCACACGAATGCGTGTCGTCACGACCGTTTGTCCGCTGGGTTAACCCGTGTCCTCGTTTTCTTTTTTAATTATGAGCTCGTTTTCCAGACGCGGGGTGGATCATTGCTTTCGTTATGGCGCCATCGGCGAAGAATTCCCACAGGAAGCGGAATCAATCTAGTAGAACGACTCATTTCTTTGACAAGTCTGTCCGTCCCTCCGTCCCTCCGGTGGCCGTTAAAGCGCGCATTTGCATATTCCATTTGCCAAACAGAATGACTCAATTAGCCTCCCTTTGTTTCAGCGCCCCTCCCCGCGCTCCAGAGTGAATGACGGCACGTCATTAGCACCGGCGGGGAGGCCGGACTGGGACTGGACCCGGGCATCAGGCTGCTTGAGGTCCAGGATAGACAGCAATCTACTTTTTCTCCTCAAGCCGGTTGGATCTCCATCACTCCATCCATGACTGAGAATGAAATCAGTAGTCTTCAAAATGAGTAGACTCTGACGATCTGTCTGTGCGGCTATATGCTACATATACAGTAGGTAATAAATATGTACATAATTTGGTGCTTTCATGTTAATTGGGTAATTTGTTGCAAAAGGAATGTTGTCGGCGTATCGTTCAAGACAAAAACAGACCGTTTGAAAAAGGAAATGAAGGCTAATGGTCCTCTTAAAGACTTAAAACGTTTATCTTTGACAGTTAGACATTTTCTATTTTCTATTGCTCTTCAGGCATATGTGTGAAAATTATTTTTAATCATAATAAACATTTTTTATTTTATTTCTTTTTATAATCACGTCGTCAGAAAAGGTGCTGTACAAATCTGTGACTTGCCAGTTTTTTCCCCCCTTAAAACAGGTAGTCCCCCACTACCCACCACCCAGAATAGGGAACGTTACAACAGAAAACGGTACAGGTCAAGATCAAATCTAAGTGAAGCTCTCTAACAAACTTTACTTCCCCAGTGGAAACAATAACGTATACGGGTTTGTAATGAAATCAAATCGAAAGTGAATTGTGCAAATTGATAGAAATCGTCTACTAGTCAATGCTACTGCAACCTGTGACATTGTCTTGTACCACTGTTGCTTTAGTTAAGTTAATTTTACTTCTAGCCAGGTAGCATCAAAATAAGCAATGCAGTATATTATGACTGAGTTGAGGCAAATTCATGAACATTCCTTTACACTTTCACTCACACAACAACAACAAATGGCGGAGCATGAACACAGATGCAAAAATGTGTAATACTGTATCAAACAAAAAACTGTAATACTACTGTATATCAAAAAAGATCTGTAATATCTATAATACGGTAGAAGCCTACATTAGCTAGTACCTCTAGGCTTCTTAAAGTAGCTACAAATCATGTTGTTGAATGTGGCTGTATTTGAAGAGGCTGTCTAAACTGCCTGAGCACCTCTGTAATGTAGCTCCATCTCTGGCATAGCACAGATATGCAAAAATACACAAGCAGTCAAAAAGACAGGTGGTTCCACAAGCCACAATAACAGGAATTATGACTGGAAAAGAAAACATCTACTGACTGACAAATATACCTTCTTACACCAGAGAAGCAGCAATTTGAACAAACCAACAGTCGATTTAATTTGTCATTCAGTGTGACAGAGGATCTTTCTTACTGGGTCAGAGACAGTGGTCATCTTGTCATTTAGAAGTATTGAATGGTTTATTAATTTTGATAGCTGTGAAATAAAATGCGAAATAAACAGGACATCATTAACCAAACAGAGCAGAACAATAGCGACAGACATTTTCCTTTGGCTCTGGCCTTAAATGATAGAAACGAAAATCAGACATCAGGCAACAAAAATATCTATATGCACGAGCTGGGGTCAATACTCATAAAATGAAGCAACAGTCTACTCATTTTTCTACAAAGCAGTTAGCATGTTCACCAAAAGCTACCTTCAAGCATCTGTTAAATAAATACTGCGGAATTAACCATCCTGCAGGCGACAGCTTGTTGGTCCTTGAATACAGAAGAACTAGGACTGGTAAATGGCAGTCCTAGCTCCTACTGAAACATATGAGCATTCAACAAACTAAAAAGTCTTCCAAACATTCAAAGCGGGCTTCGCCTCTCTCGCACAGCGCAAAAAAACTAAATCTCGTCAACAACTTCAAATATGCAGAGCACTGCCGCAAATTTTCAATTTCGGCTACACGTGTAAACTGCTTATGCTGTCATATCGTACAAGGTTTTCTAATAACCGACTGTAAGCTCGAAATTCCCCGCGCTTTATCACAGATGGAAAAGAGAGGCATTATAGAGAAACACTGTGTATGTTGGGTTTGATACATTTTCAAATTGCTCATCTTATTATACAGCGCGGGTCTCTATTATTATAATACATGGGAGCTGTCACCCTCCTCGTCTTCTCTGGTGGTGCCGGCGCATTAGCATGTAAATAGCGTGCAGATCCAAGGGTCTGACAGGTAGGTACATCCCTTTAATTAACTCTAATCCGCTTTTAACCCGCAATGCAATCTGTTTTCACAGTCAGCGACATGCAGCTCCGCGGACCTCTGGCTGACTTAAAACTCCCATACCAGCGAGTAAAAAATAAAAAACCACACAACAACAGATGCTTGAGAAGAACCAAGGTTCTGAAGTGTTAAGAGTCGGTAGCCTGCAGGTACTGTGTATTAGAGAAGGGTAAAAGTGCTCGTTCACTGGTGGTGTAGGAAGGGGGGCACAAGGGTATAGATCAAACAAGAACACTGGGAAGTAATGAGCATTCTACAACTTCAGTATGAAATGGTTTAGTCAAGGGTCTCCAATTCTGATCACTCCAAGTGGCAAAACATTTAACACCGCTATAGGATTGGGTTCATAGTATATTTTAGTTGCTTCTGCTAAAACATATCCTTTCAAATAATTCATAGCTGTAAAGGTCGCTAAAACTCTGGAACGGGCGGTCTGCTCCCAACTGTCCACTTATCTTCTCCAGAACAATCTCCATGACCCCAACCAGTCTGGCTTCAAGAGTGGCCACTCCACTGAAACCTCCCTGCTCGCGGTCACTGAGGCACTCCACTCTGCTAAAGCAAAATCCCTCTCCTCTGTCCTCATCTTCCTCGACCTGTCAGCCGCCTTCGATACAGTCAACCATGAGATTCTGCTCTCATCGCTGTCTGGGATGGGTGTCACAGGTTCTGCACTCGCTTGGTTTTCCTACTATCTCTCTGGTCGCTCCTACCAGGTGACTTGGAGGGGCGCAGTCTCCGACCCTCACCCCCTACGAACTGGAGTCCCGCAGGGCTCGGTTCTTGGGCCTCTCCTCTTCTCGCTATACACCATGTCTCCCACGGCTTTTCTTATCATTCCTACGCTGATGACACCCAACTCTTCATTTCCTTCCCCCCCGACACCCAAATCACCACACGGATCTCTGCCTGCTTGGCTGATATCTCTGCGTGGATGACTTCCCATCACCTGAAGCTCAACCTTGCCAAAACTGAGCTTCTCTACATCCCTGCTAAGTCTTCTCCGTCAATCGACCTCTCATTGACTGTTGAGGACTTTGTAGTTTCCTCCTCCCGTACGGCAAAGAATCTTGGGGTGACTCTTGATAACTGCCTCACCCTGGCTCCACAAGTATCCTCCACTGCCAGAACCTGCAGGTTCTTTCTGTATAATATACGCCGTATCCGTCATCTCCTGACTGAGAAAGCCACCCAGCTCCTAGTCCAGGCGCTCGTCATTTCCCGCCTGGATTACTGCAACTCCCTCCTAGCCGGTCTCCCAGCATGTGCCATCAAGCCCCTCCAGCTGGTCCAGAATGCTGCAGCCCGCCTGATCACCAGTCAGCCCAGGTCGGCTCATGTCACCCCGCTTCTCATTGGCCTCCACTGGCTTCCTATTGCCGCACGCATCCGTTTCAAGGCCCTAGTGTTGGCATTTCAGGCTGCTAAGGGGACTGCCCCACCTTACATACAATCCCTGATCACTCCCTACTCCCCAGCTAGACCACTCCGGTCTGCCAGCTCTGGTCGCCTTACGGTTCCCTCTCTACGTGCACCTGGCGGTCGGGCTGCACGTTCACGCCTGTTTTCCGTTCTGGTTCCTCAGTGGTGGAATGACTTGCCTACCACTGTCAGAACAGCAGAATCCCTCCCCCTATTTCGACGCAGACTCAAAACCCACCTTTTCAAACTCTACCTTAGTCCTCCCTCCTGATTTCCCCTGCCCCTCCTTTCTGATATCCCTATCCTTGTCGAACCCCCCCCCCCATTTCCTGTGTATTTTGCTAGTTTCTGGATGTGATGCTCTGACTTATGGTAGAACCTATGCACTTGTAAGTCGCTTTGGATTAAATTACTAAAATGTAAATGTAAATGTAAAGGACTATCGGTATGAGGCTAATGTTTAGAACTGTGGATCTACAGTACAAACCCTGAATGAAGATAGAAATGCTCAAGGCCCTGGTCAACATCAAAATAACTGCTTTAGTTCAATGCTTCTATAGCCCTTTTCCACTCGGTTGTACCGCAGGAACTAAAAATGGGCGGAACATATCCACAAAGGGGACCAAACGGTTGGGGGATCACATTTTCGTGTGCTTTCCCACCACACCTCAAGAACCGCGAAGATCCTCAAAAGTAGGACAATCGGTGGCCAAGAACTACAGGTAGATGGATTTCGTCAAAACCATTTACAGCTCCGTCTATTTGAGCCACCCCAGTTATTGTGCACTTACCCCTGGTTATAGGTATGCACTTTGTTGTACGTCGCTCTGGATAAGAGCGTCTGCCAAATGCCAATAATGTAATGTAATGTAATGTATTGTTGTCTTCTGCTTCTTTTGTTTTCTTCCTGGCACAGTTTACCTGAGTGGTCCATGCCGAGTTCAGCTAAATGCAAATAAATCATTGGGTACACCTTTTTGTAAAGACGCCTACTAAATTTCCTCTGAACATTGTCCTCTGGCCAGATACTGAGCAGAGCTTGCACCTTTACTTTTACCGTTCTGAAACTCACTTGCCCTCCTGCTGTTGCTAAATGTTTTTCAGTTTGTTCCCGGTATTTAAATTGCCAATTGGCAAATATTGCTTTTGACCAGCAATTTTTAGGACTGCAAGTTCCATTACAGAAGTTCAGACATTAGAAAAGTACTACCAGTGACTACAAGGCTGGGACAAAAAATGGGGATAGGAACCATGCCCAGGGAACCAAAATTTAACCTGGTTCATGTAGGGACCACAGATCCCAGGATTCTTCTGCAATGTTTACAGCACTGCCCCGGCGTGACATCCAACCAATACTGTAACGCCAGAAGTAATACAACTTTTACAGTATAAGAACTAGGACAATCCCATTGTCTAGTCTCTTGGCTCTTGCCTCTCTTGGCCACTCTCGGTGCCATTCCCTTTGGACCGTCTCATCGCCCAAGAAAGAGTAGCTTTAATTTGTGAGTTCTGCAACTTGCCAAACAGTTCTGTAAAAGGTTCCACTGGTGGAAAAGAGGTTTTGAAAGGCATCTATTGTATGTCATACATTCAACACAGTGTCAGTTTAAAGTTACTCCCTGAAATAACAAAGCAATACTAACTACACATAATATCCAGTTATATAGCATGCTACTTACTACACCAAGTCCCTAACAACAGCTGCTTATTTATAGGAACGACATTTGATGTCCTGCAGGTCTTTCACTTTTAGTGTGAATGTGCCTGTGTTTTTCTTTGTCTATTTTTGCCACTGTGAAAAGTGCTATTCATGTGATAGTTAACCAGGAAAGAATTTTAGAGCAAGGTTATCTTAATATAAATCACTGAATTTACGTCCGATAAAGGTTTCATTTTGTTTCCATTATTTCTTCACAAAATTGCTTTAAGGTCAATTCCACCAGCTCTTTAGAAGATAATGGTGTTCCTATCAGGGCAAGTCCACACTACCTTTAAGAAAAAGCAGGAATGTGAAACAAGTTTAAACATTGCCACATCTCACACTGTGGACAATATTATCAATCATTATATTGCAACACTACTAAGGGAAATATTCATTGCTATTTAAATATGCATTGGGGAGTATAATGCCCAGCTCATATATACTAAAACACTGCAGTAGAATGCAGATCTATGACAGAAGAAATCATTTTTCAATGTGACAGTTCATGTGGTCTTTCGAAGTACGGCACAAAATAAGTACCCTTCACGTGTGATTTGTAGATGCTTGTAACAAGTAACTATAAAATAAATAACGTTATTCAGGTGAAGCTCAATAAATCATTCTGTTTTACACATGCGCGATTATAAGTGACCGGTGATCCCTGGCAGAAGTGAGGAACACGCAGTTTGCACGAACCTTCAGTCCATTATGCTCACAGCAGGCCTTGCCTTCAGGAGTAACAGCGTGCCACTACTGTCAGGCCAAACCGGAGGAAATCCATTTAACCACAAAGGGAGGGGAGACTCCAGAAAAAGAGGGCGTAGAGAAAACATCATGGAGGGTGATCACAGGGCTACTTCCAGTTGGCACGAGATAACAGCACTGAATTTCAAAGGAAGTCCGCAAAGGCTAAACGAGACCTTCTGCCGGAAGAATGTTCTGGAGCCACTTGGAGGTGCACCGTCCAGCCCGACGGGTATCGCACAGCCTCGGTGAAGTCTCGCTTCACTTCATCACAAATAAACATCAGCTCTTATCATCTGGGTGGTTTGGGATAACTAAAATGCTGCTTCTGGGAAGTTGCATTTGAGAATTTTGTTTTGCATTTCTGCTATTCTGCTAATTAAAAATTTACGTCACTGCTTTCCATTTACAATTCAAAGCTCACCGACCTCAGACAATGGGAAACAAATGTACGTATTCTGAACTGCTGATAATATCCAAAGAGAACTGCATGAGAACCACAGCAAAATCGATCGGACAAATCGGTGCGGTGAGTTAAAGGAAGGATGCTGCTGATTATCCCGAAGATAAAAACGGGAATAATTAAAATGGCTGTATCATTCTGCCCCAAAACTGTCTGCAAAGCTTTTCTATAAACCGGGGGACTGAGCCCGTAACTGATGCGTTTCGTCCCCGCAGAAGGAAACTGAACACGATTCCGCTCCAGGCTTCCTCCGCGTCTTCTCCCCGCCATCAGACCCCCCGCTCGCTGCTCATCGACTGCTCGTGTTCGCCGCGACGTAGCGCCCATTAATCCACCGACACGGGTCAGAAGCCGTGGGGACCCCGCCGCCCCCCGCCGCCAGGAACATTTCTGCGGCCGGGAAGATTACAGCCGCCGGAACATAACACGCACTGGGCTCCGAGCTTCCCCCAGAGGTTTACTTACCATTTACCAAAATCAACAGGTTTAATTAGAGGGGAACAGGCTTAAGTCGGGGGGTGAAGGTGTGTGTAATTGTTTTGTTTTTTCTCAATTATAACCTTCGACAACGCGGCAGCTCTGCAGAAGCTTTAATTGCTGATAGTAATTGGAGTGTTCCCGCTGCAATCAAGACCTTTTTCACCAAGGAAACCATTACGGTCTGCTGAAAGATAATTGCAGGGTGGGGGGGGGGTGAGGGGTATAAATGCGCACCCTTACTGCAACCAGTTTTTAAGATCACATTTCCTGGTGCAACACAGGATAGCTGCAACACAGGAGCCAAGTTGTAGCTAACCGATAACAAAACTACTAAGCCCACCACTTCTCCAAAAGGCCTCAGAACCGGATGAGAAATATGATGGGGAACAGTGAAGCTTGACAAAGTATGTGTTGGGGGGGTAGAAAAACGAACAGTTTTTTCAGGGATCACTCAATACAATACCTCTCTGCCTGTACAACTATAATTCACAGGGGAAAAGCAGTCGCTGAGAACTCCAATGGCCAGCCTCCCACAAGGACTCCATTTGTTTGACCAGTTAACACGAGAAAGGTCGCCTGGCCCTGCCGACGATGGAAACGGTTCAGGGACGGGAGGGGAAAAAAAAATCTCCCTGAAGTCAGATGATTGGCTGTGTCTGGGTCTTCTGACGGTGAAATTGATTTGAGGTGAGGAACAGGTGATGCAGTCTGGTTTTGATCGAAGTTCTATCACAGATTGGAATAACAAAAAAGAACGAGACAAAACCAAAACAGGCCCTGGAGGGGCCCTGGAGAGGCACAGCAGTGGGGCATGTGCCGCGTGCTAGCTTTCTTACGCTATATTTACAGATATATTTGGCTGGTTTATACTATATACACTATATATATTTATAGTCGGATAACCGACATAAGACGACATTCGGTTTATACTCCATCAATTAAATATATTTGAAATGAAACCACGACCATAGGCAATGTCGGGCGAAGTTAGAACGTTCACGAACATTCAGCGATTTCAGTCGAGCTATGGAGTATAAATCAAACCTTTATGCTGCTTGAGATGTGTGCATAGAGCTTTGGTCCGAGATGTAAAACGTTTAGCTCCAATAGCGTCACTGCAATTTCACATGGATTGCGATGCAAGGCATTCAAACAAAATCAAGAAATAACCCTGCAGTACAGAACCATCTATGGGCTCCCATCACACAATGTCTGTTCCCCGCTGAACAGGTCAATAGGCTGAAAACTCAATATTCAGCACAGGGGAAATGACTCAGTGCATGTGGGTTCAAAGACATATGTGCACAAATAATGATGTGACAAAGCACTTAACAGGCTGGCTGTATAATGAGCTCTCAATGCAGGTCTCTGGCGGTTCAGAGAGCTGCTCATATCTGCCGAGAGGTTTCTGAGCCAAGAAAGAGACCAGGAACAATCACTGAATCCAAGGCCTTGGAGAGTAGGGTCCTCTAAACAGACACATACGGCATTTTATATTCCCTTGCTCAGTCTTTGTCAGTGTTTGGCAAACTGCTTGAAAAAAGAAAATCAGGTCAACCTCAAACAGTTCACCCTTTTCAGAAACCTATTTGAATATTATTTGATGACAAAGTCAGTGCTGTGCTGCAGATCGACTGATTTCTGAACATACAGCCAAAAGAACGATTGAGAATCTTGCAACAGGCCAGCAACCGTTCAAGAATAGAATGAATGTTACTTACCTTAAGTTAGACTTAAATGTTCTACAAGGGGATTCATTTTGATTAAGATTAATTCTGCAATGCCAAACGTGCACCAAATACTCACAGTAGGATAGGAAATAGTACGCGCTAAGCAGAAAACAGCACCATGCAAACCCCCACAGATGAAAAATAAAACCCAGTCTTTGCAAATCTGCGAGTACAGAAAGGTGTTGTGGAACAACATTGAGTAGGAGGTGTTGTTGGCATCGAGGCAGCTTTGAGAAACGAGAGCCCAGACACAAGAGGCCAGAAGCGCTCTTCTGTCCAAGACATACTGTGGGATGGCCCACACCGCTGACTCTATCCCCGCCCTTCTGACTTCCACCTACACTCCCAAAAACATGGCTGCTTCCTCCTCATGGCCAACCACAACCACAGATGCCAGCCAACCACAGATGCCAGCAGCCCCGGTCAAATACATAATTGTTTCAGATTCAAATACTTTATTGAGCTTGACTGATCTCGCCTAGTGCAAATGAGCCAACTAATGACGACCAGAAGAGAATTCTTTTGAGTGTTCCATAGGTGCTAATACACCAGAAAAGCACGGTGAAGCATAGAAAAGTATTTGAATCCAAAACAATAACATATTTGATCCAGATGTGGATGCCAGCATCTGCAATGCATTACATTTATTTCAGCTGATGCTTTTATCCAAAGGAACTTAGTTGATTAGACGAAGCGGTTTGTTGATTAGACAAAGCGGGGACGATGCTTCGGCCACTGCTTCGTGGGGTTAATGGACTTGCTCAAGGGCCCAGCAGCTGCGTGGATCTTATCGTGGCTACACCAGGGCTTGAGCCACCAACCTTCCGGGTCCCAGTCATGCACCTTAGCCGCTAGGCTCCTGGCCGCCCCCGTGCGGTGCGGACAGTGTAAGGGGAAAGGCCTACCTTGGTGAGGAGCAGGACCCTCTTCTGCAGGCGACGGACCAGGGCTTCCTGCTGCTCCCTCTTCTTCTGCTCCTCCAGGGACTTGGTGCGCAGCTGGAGCAGCTCGTTCTGCAGCTGGGTGCGGGCCTTCTCCAGCGCCCTCGCGCTGAGGGGAGGAGGAAACGCAGTCAGAGGAGCGCACAGCGGCTCGGGTTCGACAGTGACAGCGCGTCTGCCAACGCGAGAGGATACCGCGCAACGCGCGCACAGGGCGGTAAACGCTCTACACTCGGAAATTCACCAGTCAAACCGCAATTAAAGTTATGGACTGCTCTACAAGAGACACGGTTGATTCAACATTTCATTCATTTCTAGCAGGGAAGTCATTTAGCTGAAGCAAAAAAAGAATAATAATAAAAAGAAATTAGTGTAAACAAAATAAACGGCTTCATTCTGGCAGCTAGAAGGGCTATGAGCTGGGAGGCTGGTTTCCTGCAGCAAATGATTGGGGGAAACTTTGGGGACAGATTAGTTGGATATGTTGACACTGAATGAGGCTAATGACTAATAAAGACATTTGGTACAGTCACAGTTGTAAAGCACAAACAGTCATTTTGGAATAGGCTGTATAGAGAAAGTAAAGCATCAGCAAATACATGTTAAATGCAGCAATTATTTTTTATTCAAGAAAATGCAGTCAATAAAGTAAATAAATGTTCAAATAGATAGTCCCATTTTAAATGAGAATGCATTTAAAGGCCTTAAAACAATTAAATGCAAAAGCTGAAAAAAGTATGATATGAACAACTTTCTGGAGAAGATTTCCAAATGTAACAAATGTTACAAATCACTGCTCAAAAAATACATAAAATACACAGGTCATACTGGGGTCTGTATCCTCATAGTGTCTTTCTGACTGACATAAAATTGTGTTTATATGACCCTGTTTGCCATTAAATCAGTCATATAAAAAAGTAGCTTTGCCAAAACTGAATGTGAAAACCATCAGCAAATGAATGTGCAATTCTTCATGAATACATTTTAGAAAGTAGCTACCCCAGAAACAACCTAACAATAGATGGCTGTTTCTTGAAAGTCCTATTATCTCTGACATTAAAATGACATTTACCAAAGTGCATTATTGTGTAGTGCACATGATATACATAAAGAAAACGCCTGAAGAGCTTCAAAGCAGTTGCTTTGCTTCTGTGTCTCAAACGAAAAGGGTTCTAGTTCTCAAGTAATTTTTTTTTTAATCCAAATATTAGTTTTTCAGGACCAGCTGTTCACACAGAACATCAGGTTCATTGTGATACATATGCCTGTACTGTAGATGCTATTTCAACGGCGAACTTCAGAAAAGAAACGGAAGGTCAAAGTTTATTTTATAAGACACAATAGAAAGAGGGTTTGCTGAAATTTTGGGTTGTATTTGCCCAGGAGTTCAGTGGTTTGCATACGGAGTAAAAACACTTTGATAACATGAGATTTCTGTTGTTTTGTGTTTTTTTTGTCATTTTTTTACTTTGTTATTATTTAAGTGCAGTTATGTATAAAAAAAATCAATAAAGGTAACTGAAGGAAAAACTGGGAAGCCATTACAGGAAAAACACAAATGGGGCACAAGCGCAATGCGTGGCTTAATTTATTTAGCGAATGCCAAGTCCTTGAGCCAAGCAGTCGCCTCCTGATCAGCTGTATGGAGGGTGACTAATCCTCCTTCTAGTCTTTGGAGAGGGCAGGCTTCAATGATGTGTTCCATTGTTTGCTCCTCTCCACAAGCACACAGTGGCTGCCCCACCGGTGAAGACTGACCAAGCAAGGGCCATGGCCGGTCCTGAATCTGTGAAGGGTCGACCACCGTCTCCTTGGGAGGTCGGTGCCAGGGACCTGTTGAGTGGGTGTACAATTGGCGCAGATGTTTCATGAATTCTGGAGGGATGCTGTCATATCCTGCTGCCTCATCCTATTCATCATATCCTATTGCTACTGCATTCTCTGTCATGAACGGCATGAGGCCACTCTGCAGTGAAATGGACTCTTCCAGGTCACATGCTCAAATTAGCATGATACAAAATGAGTGTTGTAATGTCTACCAAATTCATTTTATTAGTGCACCCCCCCTAACCCCAGACACAATATCCGCAAGGACTATCCAGATATCCTTCGTTAAAATGCGCCTATTATTCAGCATTCTTTTAGCATTCTCTGTTACATATGCTAGTAGAGCTTCGCTTATTATCACTTATCTTTCCAACTACTTAAGTTGGAAAGTAGCTGACCTACAAAGTCACTACAAACTAAAAAACTACAGTGAACTACAAATCAAAAGAAAACATACTGACGGAACAAGAAGAGCATCTGGCAGCCAAGGCTTGAGTCGGAGCCTTGTATTTGTATTTGTTTATTCATTATTATCGCCATGAAAACTCATCATCGACCGCATAAAAAATTTATAACGATAAAACAAATATGTTATTGAAAATGTTTTACAAATATATTAGTTCAGTCAATAAGCATCTGCCTTCGTAAATAATGTAGTTTTACAACTACCAAAGGAAATCATGCACAAACCACAGAAATCTATTAAGATTCATGAGGGCAGTTGTGTCAAGCCAAAGCAGAGGTGCGTGCTGCATTGAGATATGGGGAATTGAACTATTCTAGCTGCATTCTGGGCAATGTTCAGTGGAAAGGGAAAAAAATGAATGGGATGGATACAGTCATGACTGCTGTTAAACACACTATCACAGGGAAAAATCTCAAACACTCAAGCACACTTCACTGAGGGTACACTCATTTGCTTAGGTAATCCAAAGCCCATTTGCTTAGTTTAATTTAATTTAGGCCAATTGTGAAACTACATTAAAAGTAGACAAGCTATTACATTTTTTGTGTACATTTCAAACAAAGCAAGTTAGCATGCTAATGTGAGATGGGGCTTGAGTTTTAGCAAAAAGTGCTAAGAAAAAGCCCTTTTCAACTGTCAAACAGATCAGGATGTAGACATAGATGTGTCAAAAGACTACCACAAGGACCACACCAGCATAACCAGAGTGGGTTCACAGCAAGATGCAAGACACTGGTAAGCCTCAAGAATAGTTCTAGAACAGATGAAGAGAAGAAAGTGTGGAGAAAGAAGGAACTGCTTGTGATCCAAAGCACCCAACCATCTGTGAAACACAGTGCAGCCGGTTTTGTGGCTTGTGCATGTATGATAGCCACTGCAAGAGCCTCACTTCTATTTATTGATTATATGACTGCTGAGAGTAGCAGCATGACACATTCTGAAGTGTACAGAAACATATTTTTCTGCTCAAATTGAACCAAATGCCTCAATATTGGACGGTGCTTCAACTAACAACAGGACAATGACCCCTAAACATACTCCTAAAGCAACAAAGGAGTTTTTCAGGGTCAAAGGGTGGCATGCATTTCCCTTGCTGGAGACAAAGCTGAAGGCAGAACACCCAGAAACAAACAGAAAGATACTGTACTGAAGATGGCTGCAGTACAAGCCTGGCAGAGCATCACCAGGGAAGATACCCAGCGTCTGGTGATCTCTATAGGACACAGACATCAGGCAGTCATCGAATGCAAAGGATTTGTAACCAAATACTAAATATGACTACTACTATGACTCAGACAATGCCAATATATGTATGAAAATACCTGTAATACCTACACAAATCATCCTGTATGGTTGTAGATGCCCTCAAATTAAGTAATCAGGTTGACAGTCTGCAGTTCAACCTCATATTTTTAACCTCATTGTTTCATCTAAAATCCAATGTGCTGGAGTAGAGAGCCAAAACAACAAATCGTGTGGCACTGTCCCAAAACTTTTGCATTCAACAGCATATATACCATTCATAGATAAAACTATTATCTGAATTCCACTGAGAATCACCAGTGATTAAAGAATAGTTATTTTAAACAAACATTGTTCTGATAGCCACTGAGTCTCTCCTTGCACAACCTTGAGAGGAACCCCTGTTATTCTGTGCCCATCAATGCAAATCAGCCCATTCTATTTGCATTTGGAGATAAATAGATACGGACTGAGGAGAATCGTCTACCACTTGACCTTGGGAAGTGAGAATGAAATTACTTGCGGCAGAAGTTCAATTCGATCAAATACTGAGAGAGGAGGGGTTGAGGGGGGAGGAAAAAATAATCAGACCCTCACAAGATTCATTTACCCTTTCATCAGAGTTGTGTTTAAAATGGCCGCCACCTTCCACACAACAAAACTAGCAAGTGAACGGCACTGCAGTCTGGGTATCATTCCTTTACCACACTGAAAATGCCACAACAGTGCAAAAGAGGCTTCAAGCCAGGATTTTTACATGGGTGACCCTACATGCTAAAAAAATACATAAAAAGACAATGAACACCAATTAAATACGGCATAATTGGCGTTTTGACACCAATGTATAGTAAAACAAAATGGTAAAAAAGGAGACTTCCAAGTCTCAACATGAGAACATTAGGACAAGATTTGTTACACAGTGAGGCAATTGTGGGAATAAGACAAATCACAAAAATCATATCAATCATATAACCTGGGTCTTGCTATCTCTCAGTTTTGTTCACTAACACCCATCTGCTCCCCAGAACAAGCCATAAAACTGACTTTTTATTTTAGTTTACAACGAGAACTGCGAGGGCAAGTCTCTCAAGAATGAGACAGTTTAATTTAACACCACTCTTATAAAATCAGCCATTAAAAAAGACGTTTACTGTCATGTTATCTGCAGCATCAGAACCTGGCATGATATATGGCCGGGGTGCAACCAACGCGGGCAATAACGACATGAGGAAATGCAAACAAAAGGGGTTTCAGTAGACATGCTATACACCCCCAGATAGATGCACTGCTATACATCACCGCTGTCCCCACTGTCCGTCTCTCCACAGCCAGGACCGTTATGATAGCACAGTTCATTTGTGAGCTCATATTGTCCAGCTGACAGCTTAATGACGCATCATCTTCCACAGCTTTTCATCTCACCACAGCAGTGTGCAGCAGTCCGGTCCCGTTAATCAACGCACACTGAAATCATAACACATCAGGCCGTTGGAAATAATTGTGTATAAAAAAATAAAGCGTTGTTTTTCCCTGGTCATTTTGACTTCACTCTTCACTTACTGCCTTGGAAGTTATTTGACCGCGTGCATGCACTGAATGCTAGCAGGGCTGCGCATAAATTAAACCTCACTCTTATGCCGATGATCCTGATTGCTCCTGACATTTCATTCCATTTTTTCAGATTACTGTCATAATTGTGCCGTTTCAGCCAAAGTAAACATTTGTGTTAAAAATAAATAAATAAAGAAAGAAAGAAAAGAACAAGACCCTGTGCATTCTCTAACCAGCTGCCACAAAAACACTTGCTAACACTGTGCTTACATATACATTACATGTGAAAATAACAATTAGGCCTCTATGTATAAAAACCAAAACTTAAATCATAACCGAGCAGGATGTTGAAAATAAATGCTTCAAACTGGATCAAACAGAAGATTTCACAACATGTCTAACGTGAGCTGATTTTTTTATGTCTACAGAGGCTGGTGTGTACAGTACACTTCATTTACAGTACAGTTCATTTTCAGTTTTTACAATTACACACGTCAGCAGAACCACTGCACGCAATAACCGCACTCCCAATCTCGTACTGACAAACCCAAACATGCGGCTCCAGATGAAAATACCAACCCCAACCCAGCTTGAATAAACCCCAAGCTACAATTCAAATGAGAACAACGTCAATCACAAATGGAGAAATTGAAAACCTCAACAAGCCTTTCTCTCGCAGCTCATTGAGGGGTAAATCCTCCTCTTGGTTTCGGCATTCATTCTGAATTTAAAAATGACAATTAACTACACTAATCCACAGGAAAAAATAATCTCGGCTAATAATGGACATGTCAATTTAGAGTTCATCCCCACACAAGTCCTATCCTTCCTGTTCTCGTCCTTACACCACAGCAGGTGGTGAAACCGATAAGGAAACTACAGTCAATGTTTCCCATTCAGTGCAGCGGCATTGTCTTCCGCAATGAATGTTTTGTGTTTTAATTTACTGCAATTTCAGTTAGAATACTATAAGTATAAAAATATAGCTAATTAAAATGTGCTGGGACCTTAATCCAGAGCAATGTGGATTTGCAGCCAGTAGCTGGCAGAGATAACGGACTGTGTGGTTACCAGGTTGAGGAGGCAGTTCACTACTGCCATGCAAGTAAATGCACTCCAGTTGGTTTCACCTTGTATTCGGTTTGCTCAAAGCAGCATTTGTCAAATCAGCCATTTTGACTCCATCGCTTCATTTCGAGAGCCACCAGGGACCAAGAAGTTCATGTTTTTCAAACTATATAAATCATGCGAGACAATCCATGTGCGGATTAAGGCTTTATTAACACTCTATGCATTCAAATACCTTACATAAATGCTTACATAACTAAATTCCTGCACAGATGAAAACAAAATGAATCACCTACTCGCATGCCATGCTATGTCCTTGCACCAAAGCAATGTTATTAGGGATGGAAAATCCTAAAAAAAAAGATAAAAATAAAAAAATAAAAAAAATTAATTTTGCGATAAAACATACAGTTCTGGAAAAAACCCTATATTTTGGATGAGTCCACCAAATATTGATTGCTAAACCCTTCTCTTAGTGAATACGTTGTTATATGTATTATACATTTATATTTGTATAAAATGGTTTAGTCTGCATTTAGTCTGTATAACAACACTGTGTATGGTTAGTATGTTGTCATTTTCTACAAACAAATGTCCGGAATGTCAATATTTTTGTTCAACATTAAAATTAATAGTTCCTGAAAGAATATGAAAAGTTCTACGCGAACATATCTGCACCCATAAACTGCGAAACTGAAAAACTCTTTTTTTTTTCCCTAGAGATTCCAAATCATGCTTTCACCCTCGACATCCATGTCTCCCATACCTCTCTTCCAAGAAAAGAGTAAAAAGTTGTTTCTTTTTTCGTGCCACAAGATCTACCAGAATCACCACAATCATGACAAGAAGCCTGCAACAGCGCCAATCACTGAAATGTCTCCCCCTGACGACTTTGTGTGTAATTACATGTCATCTGCACGACTCACACAGCCTGCGCGTCACTGCTCACAGCAGCAGGTCCTTACGTAGACGCACTACCCGAGAGCCTGAAACCAGTTTCCCGCGGTTCTAAAAGCTCGGAACACACGATAAACAGAGTTTTTGGAAAAACCCACACAAAAAAAAGTGAAACCATTTTCCAATGGTGCTGGAGGCAAAGGAAATGAGCCTTTTTGTGGACTGGGAAAGGGGCCAATGAGAGCTGACAGAATACGTTAGCATTGAGATGGCTTTCTACCTGGCTGCTGCGCCGCAGATTGGGCATCTCCCTTCGCCCCCGAGTGCTTTGAGGAATGAGATTCGGGCTGATTAAGATTTATGTTTCCGCCATATTGTCACACACAGATGGACCAGCAGGGGAAGAATAAAAAGCATTTTCAATCTGGCAACCATTTAACCCATGGCAAATCTCAGCAGTCTAGCTTCGATTAGTCAGTAGCTTAACAACCCTTAATTATATTTCATTTCATTTTCAAAAATTCTTACTAATTTATTCCTGTAATCAGCTGCACATTTGCAACCACACAGGTAAAGCCAGGTCTTCATCTATGGATAATAATCTGGCAATATCCGTATGGTATCAAACACAGGCTATGTTAAAGGAGAAAAACTGTACCCACGCAAGGACCAGCCATAACTTCCATTGGCTTTGAAAGGTCATTTAGATTTACAGTAAGCTTTCGAGGTGGGATTCGATTACCTACTTTAAATATCAAATGTGTAAAACATGTAAAATACTTTACAGGTTATCATTCAGCATGAACAGTAGCCTCCTAGACTTTGCAAGTTTGCATGTGGACAAAATGAAAAGATCAAACGTTATCTTTCCAGTGTTCAACTGATCACATCAGTCTAAATAACATCCGGAGTGATTCTGTTCCTAGAAACCCAAGACTTATACCAACCTGGACGCAGGAAGGCTGGTGCATGAAGCCAAAAGCATGTCATACCAACAGCGTATTATAACAATGTCACGCACTGTGTGCGTGTGAGAGTGCGTGTGAGAGTGCGTGTGAGAGTGCGTGTGAGAGTGCGTGTGAGAGTGCGTGTGAGAGTGCGTGTGAGAGTGCGTGAGAGAGTGCGTGAGAGAGTGCGTGTGTGCGAACGGGTGAATGAAAGGCACTCACGGGAAAACGCTTTGTGTAGCCCAACTTGCTGGAAAAAGTGCTCTATAAATGCAGTCCATTTACCATCTATTCTAATAAGGCACATTCAAGCCTTAATGTAAGCATTAATTAATGAAGCACACCTGGGTTCATCCCAATGACAAGCTCTGCTTGGTTAAGACCTGAGACGAGGCTCTTTATTAACTCAGTCTTACAACCCCGCAGACCGGAGTTATTTTCATCCTGACCTTACTCTTTATTACACACACAGCAATTAGACCACCATAAAATTTAATTTGGCGTGTGCACGCAGGTTTCTTTACTTCAAAGTCTGTCAGGGATAATTACCGGTCCCCCCCCCCCCTCTCTTTTTCCCAGAAGCAAAGCTGACAGAGCTTTCCGGAAGGGTTAGAGAGACAGTACGTAGTTAACCAGTTTCAAATGCCCTGCATGGATTACCCAGCTAATCTTTAGGTTTAGCAAACAACTACAAACATAATTAGTGGAAAGCTGAAGTTACATTATGCTGTCTTTTGGGAATATAACGACAGTGTATAGTCTGAAAACATTGTAGTACAGTAGCTTCTCGAGAATAGAAATAAAAGACCAAACATAAAATTAGCTTTTTTTTTGCTCTAATGACAGTTAACCTACTTTTCTTTTTTTTGGACTGTCCAATTGGCCCTCAGTATTTCTGCATTATTGAGTGCAGTGTACAAAGTTATTCTTTACTTCAATTCTGCTCCTCTGAGGAAGTGAATGACAGTGTTAGATAGTTAGCAATAGTATACAGCACTAAACTGCACTGTAAGCAGCTGTACACCTGTAGCTGAATCAGCATCTCCAATGTACACAGATGTTCAAACGAACACACATCCAATGCACAGAACGCTCCTCAATAAAACTGCTAATTTTGAAAAGGCTATTCTCCTTCAACCTACATGATTATTCGGTAAATTCATCAATTCATCAATTCATCCAGAAATTGGATAGTAAACACACTGGTGGCATTCCAGAAAAGGAGCCATTCCCGATTTGGAGTGCGGATCATATCCCTGTACCCGCCCCATCCCTGCAGTAGGCGGCCTGTAGCGTAGTGGTTAAGGTGCATGACTGGGACCCAGAAGGTCAGCGGTTCGATCCCCGGTCTAGCCACAATAAGATCAGCACAGCCGTTGGGACCTTGAGCAAGGCCCTTAACCCTGCATTGCTCCATGGGAGGATTGTCTCCTGCTTAGTCTAATCAACTGTATGTCGCTCTGGATAAGAGCATCTGCCAAATGCCATTAATGTAATGTAATGCAACGACTGTTATAAACAAACGAGAGCACATGCTAGCTGCATCTCACTGCCAGAAAGCGCTTCTCTAAACACTGCTTTCACCCAGGCCTGCTCAGGCACTGCACTGGAGCACAATTCATGTACAGCTGGCATGTATGTACAGGGAGAAGCCCTGCCCACTGAACCTACCCATCCCTCAGAGACACTAGGAAAAACAGCAATGTTGTGGCTAGTTAACCACATCTGCCCTGGTACTGTGCATTTGAATCCGCTTTCTTAGCTCGTTTTTATCAGGGGTGTGAACGAGTTCGGAGAAAGAGACTCCAGAGGCATACCGTATTTATATTACCACGTTTGAGGGGCAGGCATGCGGGACAGCTATATTTCACAACAGTGTTATTCATTCTGAATACAGCAGCTTGCATACAGCATCACTTACATTACATGGCTGTTTAGAGAAGTCTCATTCTGTCAAAGAGAACGGATTGTTCATTGAAAAAGTTAAACGTATTCATGAGCCAGCTTTAATAATACTATTCTTACCCAGGGGATCGTCAAGGAGTCTCATCCAATTATCATCCAGGATCAATTTGCCTGCACCTACACTCAGCGAGCACTGTATTAGGCATTTTTTAGACTTAAGTCTTCTGCTGATCCACTTAGAGGTTTGACTTGTGTGTTCAGAGATGCTCTTCTGCATACCACTGTTGTAATGTGTGGTTATTTGCGTTACTGTCACCTTCCTGTCAGCTTTGACAGGTCTGGCCCAGTCTCTCATTAACAAGACGTTTTTGCCCGCAGAACTGCTGCTAACTGGATGTTTTTAGTTCTTCGCACAATTCTCTACAAACTCAAGAGACTATTATGCATGACAGTCCCAGGAGATCAGCAGTTTCAGAGATACTCAAACCATCCTGTGTGGCATCAACAATCATTTCATGGTCAAAATCACTTAGATTACATTTTTGTCCCATTCTGATGGTTGATGTGAACATTAACTGAAGCTCCTGACTCGTATCTACATGATTTAATGCATTGCACTGCTGCTACACAATTGGCTGATTAGATAATCGTATGAATAAGTAGGTGTAATAGGTGTGTTCCTAATAAAGTGCTCAGTGAGTGTATATTACCACAGAATGAACAAGCAACACAAAAATATAAAGATTGAAAACACCAGCACACAGGACTTTCATCAATCTACTTCAATTAAGGACAAACCATTTTCTCTCTTCTTGACACTATTAATGGAAACCAATGAGTTTTACTTGGCAGTCTAATTCACAATCACAAACCAGATGCTTTCTGAACAGCCACACATTCTAAATATAACAAATGTCAATAACAATAGCGGCTATGACATCTGTGTGTATAAAAAAAGAAATGAAATAATTATTATTCACATAATCCAATTTTATTTTATTTTTTTAAACCTGGGGGACTGCTGGGATAAATACATTTTTGAAGAGAATCTGACATATTGAACGGAAAAACATCAATAACTTGTTATTATGTCCTAAAATACATTTTATCCGACACAATGAAGGTGTCTTTTTGCGGTCACAACAGATACCTTTTTACTGAATAAAAGTATCATTTTACTTTTCATGTAACAAGCTTGACGCAAGCTATGTTTATGAATGAGCAGCACAGAAAGAGCCAGAGGGCATGAATCCACACAAAAGAGGAATTATTCACTTTTCATTAAGCATTACGACAGCACATTTGCATTTCTGTATTTCAACAATGATCGGCCCCTTTCATTTCTGGTCTTAACTGTATCGTATTGGCTTGAGTAAAAACCACATACACACTTCACCTGAGTGGCAATAAGCATCTTTACCTCCCAATTTAGTCAATTAGCTTGTTCTGCACAGTGATTTTATTTTGGTCAAGTTCCATACAATATATATTTGGATGGCAATCAAAACAACTGAGTAAGATTGTTTAGGTTTGTACCGATCATTGCAGAAGTGCCCAGGTTATCAATTAACGGGCTACCCGTGTGAGGGTCATCCACTGCGCGCATATACTGTAACTGCTACTTCAATTAATTAGGTCACAAAAAACTCCTATCAATTAAAGACTTCAGTTTCTACCGCACAATTACCACACAATCAAAAATCTAAACAGCGTGCAGTAAAAGTATGGAGTCTGTTGCATGGCTGGCTTCAGCAGTCTTTAAATATTGCCTTAATAAGGCTGAATAAATCACACCACAAGTGACTGATCTTGCTCTTTGGTTTGAATGATTTGCTGAAATATATTCCATCATTTTCATGTACATTTGTGGGCGAGCTTGATTATACTAATGCACAACAAAATTGTTAGTGCTGGATCAACTCAGAGCACTTTAACTCTGACAGAATGCATCTTAATTCCATTTGGACTCAAATAAACTCTGTTACAGCTGAATTAAAGGTGCAACTATGCATGGATTTTACCCTGGAAATATTATGTGTGATGCACTCGCAGTCTCTGGCTTTGCCCACCTTGGCCAAATTTGTTGTATAATTCATTGTTCTTTTCCTGAATTTATTATTCAAAAATGTGTTTGGGACATTTCTGGGAGTGGAGCTCTTTACATTAATGGCATTTGGCAGACACTCTTATTCAGAGCGACGTACAGTTGATTAGAGTAAGCAGGAGACAATCCTCCCCTGGAGCAATGCAGGGTGTTAAGGGCCTTGCTCAAGGGCGCAACGGCTGTGCGGATCTTATTGTGGCTACACCAGGATTAGAACCACCAACCTTGCGTGTCCCAGTCATTTACCTTAACCGCTACGCTACAGGCTCATGTGTTCTGTGTCCGGAGGATTGTGAGTGGCAACTAGTGTGGGGGTCCAATAGCGAGTTCACAGAAGGTGAATTATCTACATTCAATAAGCTCCGGATCTCTTAGTGAATATTTGCATCTTGCCTACCGCTACACTCAGACAAGCAGGCTGCACACCGTAATCACGGATAGGCAAACGCGCTCAAAAGTGGGGGGCAAAGTCGAAAATGTGAAATACAACATTTGCGACAAGGAGTTATTCTGCAAGGGAAGAATGACAAGTCCCTTGCTGAAACATTTATTCACACAGCACCAAATGAAAATGAAAGAGTGCGGTGTCTTTACCTCTTTGAGGAGAGACTCTCAACCAGCGGTGACAGTAGCCAGGTTATCCTCAGGGAACTTAACTTTATGTTAACAGTGACTGTTTTGGTCGCAAGTTTTATAATTTTATAATGCAGTTCCACGGGCGGTGAAGACACAGTAGAGGTAAAGAATATATAACATTAAGTCAAGAAAAGTGCATTAAGAAATCTTAAGTAAAAAAAAAAATTTTCTAATTAAAAAATAAAACACCTATTGTTGCAATAGAAGAAATGGTGCAATAGAAGCTACTGAAGAGCGCCGTTTTTATTAGCCCGCTAGAGGAACCTCACACAGCAAGATTACAAGAAAGACAGGATTCAAAATGATCTCTCTCTGTGCATTATGTTATTCAGCATCTCAGGCCTTCACAGGTCCTGTTCAGACTCCCAGCCCTGGTGCCTATGAAGGATAACTACCATTCGGTCTAGCAGCGAGAGGGGAAAATAAGTGCAGAAAGAGTGAAAGTGTGCCACAGGGCAGTGGCAAAGTCTGTTGTGGTCTACATCCGTTCAGCACAGTGGAATCACCATGGTACAGGATTTCTTGAGGTGAATATGAATGTGTTAAATTCAACTATGCTCTGCTGCTGCCTCTGTCAAACCATGTAAATTAATTTCACAGAGAAATTGTTTTCCATGCTCTGTCTACTAACAATGTATCAAAAAGACTCACCAAGGGATTCTAAAAAAAATTCCTTTGAACCTGAACCCTAGTGGCTCCAGAGCCTGTGGGGTGAGATCAGGTTTCAGCAGAGCACGTGAAGCTACTGCAACGGCAGAGGCGAAGAAGCAAAAGTACAGCAAGCCGACAGGGCTCATTCAAAAACAAGAGTCAACCTTTCTTTCTCTTTTCCTCGCTGGTGAAAAAACAGGAGATATAACGATATAAATGGTAAAAACGGAGACCAGCGGTCAGGGTTGAGGACGCAGGAGGACAGTTCTTTGATTGGAAGCACAGGACCACAGCAAGGCTAAAAATATCCTGTCTAGTATGCCTTTAGCTCGACACAGTTTTATTTAACAATGTTTCGGCAACTGAAAGAGGTATACGGGAATCTAATTAATTTCAATGAAAAAGACGCAATTGTAATTTTCAGTGAACCCCAGAAAAGACAAAAATGCCTTCAGCACCTCACAGAGAGGTAACACACGACTGACTGGGAAAAGAGCAGACCTGTGCACGTATTTTTGCAAGAAAGATGCCCGAATAGAACATCAGTGTTTCTGACAGAAAACAAAAAGTCCTCAAGTTCCCACAGCGTTTTATGTTCCGCTTATGCGTGCAGCAGATAACAGAAATAATAAATGTATCATATCAGATCAGCCAGGCTCAATATAGTCTGAAAAACAAATATGTGGCTGGCAGTGGTGCATGATTAGCCTAAATTTGCCCGGGGACAGAGGGTTTCAGTCAGCGAAACTATCTGTATCTTCAGAAGTTTGCCCGAAACAAACGTTGTTCTCTCTCTAGTATGCACCTTTTAGAACCATAACATTATGTATAAACCAACATTATGTTAAATCCATTCACGATTAACAGTTTGCTTAATCATAAGAACAGGGGCAGATGCCAGGGAGATCTGTGTCTCTACCTGAATCTCCAAAAAAGTGATTTACATGCTGCTTGGCAGGAGTCCCAGCCTCATCCTCATTAGCATCGCAGGGTCCTACATTTGAAGAATTTGGCATATTACCGTGTCATTATTCCAGGGGAAACAGTCAGTGATTTGATAATAATCTGAATTTGGCTTTTGACAGAGGACAAAACACAGATATGCAGCTTTACCCTCATGAAAAATTTCTATATCAAAATTCTGAACTCATTCTTGGCTGCTTGAATTAAATGAGGCAATGGCAGATATTCATATTACAAAGGCTACATAACCTAATTATTTAAACGCCCTTCCAATGACAAAAACGTCACCCTCAACACTGAAAATACAGTACTCTTTCATATGCAACTGAGGACTCATTAGTAATTGACATAGGACCTTAATTTGGATGAGAACATTTTCCCATTCAATCACAGGTTGGGTAGGGTTAATTCAGCAAACTAACATCACAGACACAGACCACAGATTCATACAGTTACTTGAACATTCTGCGCTCGATAATAATATTATGATTTTAAGACTTTATAAGGTTTGTCCTATTGGCTTCCATTCATATTCTAGTAACTTATTAAAATACATAATACATTTGCAGTGTATTCCAACTGGCCTTTTTGCCAAAACGGCCTGAAACTTATGGGACGGCTTTGCTTATGTGACAGAACCAGACTCTCGCTACTGAGCAAAGTATTAAAAAAAGAATACATGAAAATCTCTTTGCACTGAATTTATCTATAACAGAGCTCACACAGTTTAGCTGATGTAAGAGCTCCTACTTATCTCAGTGTGGGCTGAAATATGATACAGCGACGCTATCACACCTCCACTATCAATCACTCGCTACAGAGAGGGGAGGCTACATGACAACTCTTCCTTTGGTTTATCTTCCCTGTGACAGCCGCTGTACGCTGTCAGGACCCTGCGTCCAGGATTTCACTTTCACTTCAGACGCACTGGCGGAAATAACCGAGGTGCCCCAGGCATTGCCACGGAGGGCCGTGTGTGTGTGTGTGTGTGTGTGTGTGTGTGTGTGTGTGTGTGTGTGTGTGTGTGTGTGTGTGTGCAGGTTTTCATTCAGACCAAATATCGCTGCCTTAATTCCAATTCAGCCCTAATTCAGCAAATAATTTAATTAGTTATAAAATCAAGATCTGAGGCACACATAAAAACCAGTATACACATGGTTCTACATGACACTGAGTCGGGCACTGCCCTAGACCTTAGGTTTTCCACAGGCAACCACTGCTCTGGACCACTGCAAAGCACAGCAATCCCACGTGAAGGCCTGCCAGTCAGCCAGAGGGGAAACCATTTCTCCTGGGCAGCTTGACCTCCTGCTTGATGACATGGTCTGACATGGACATGACACAGAGCCAGTGTGAATACAGACAGAACTGTGCAAAAGCCTTCGCCACTCTGAATTAAAAAAATAACATGATATCCAGTGCGGTTCATATAAATTTGGACGATTGTACAATCTTTGTTCTTTTGGCTCTGCACACGGAATTTGAAATGAAACATTGGAACACAGGTTAAATTGGAGACCGTCAGCTGTAATTTGAGGGTATTTACATCATTATGGGGTGATCAGAGTAGGAATTATATCCCTTTTTTTTTTTAAACAGTACCTCCATTTTAAGGGACCAAAAGTAATTGGACAGTTGGCTTTGCAGGCAGTTCTGATTAGTCAATCGCTTCCTTAGTGCTTCCGGGTATAAAAACTCTTTCAGTACTTAGTCTTAATTCGAGGCTTTTGATTGCCTTCTGTAACTGACGTTTCAAATTGATGAATTTGCCTAATTCACGTTTCCTCGATTTCCCAGACTTCATTTCTATTTCTTGCCACTTTTCTGAGCATCTCCGGATGGGTGGAGTTCGGAGTATGAAAATTTAAAGAAAAAGAAAAAAGACGAGAAAAATTCATATTCATAAAAAAATATTATTTGTCGATGAAAACAAGATTGAGTTGTATCAGAGGGATGGTGAGAGAAAAGCGTACATGCCATAAGGAACAGCCCTGTGAAACATGGTGGTGGTGTTACAGTTTGGGCATGTATAGCTGCCACATATATAGGTGCTGGCTCACTTGCCTTCATTGACAATGTAACTGCAGCAGGAGAATTAATTCTGAACTGTACAGAAGCAGCCCAAGCCCCCAGCTGATCTTCCTATAAAACTGCAGCGCAGTGCACCTAAGAGAATCGATGCAGTTTAAAAGGGTGGCAACACAAAATATTGATTTGATTTCGTTTTTGACTATGTACTGCTCATTATAGTACATTTTCTATATTTATAACCTTTCATTTCATTTGAAAGCATCTTAGCTAAATTGATTTTTTTTTTTGATAGGTGCCTTTTAGTTTTGCGCAGTACTGTATACATTTTTGTTCTGTTTTTCCACTGTGATAATACGCGCACATTTCATCCATGCATATGGCATCTTGAGATCTCACCATCTCATCCGAAATAAATATTTAACAAAATGTATTAAAGTCAAGTAAAACTATCTACTTGACGCAGTGACCCTGTCTGACAATTTGGCAATTTACTTCAAAAACGATCTGATCCTCTAATCTTAAACAAATGAAACACACACAGCAGAGCCATTTTTAAGATCTATAACACGTTGGACTCAATTCATTTTAATACAATGTAGGCTCAATATAACGTACGCATAATGTGTTAAGAATATAGTGACTTCTAGAAGGATTAAATATTGAGCCGTCGTGCAGCACGAAAGGTCAACACAAACTAATTATCAACATCCTTGTTCCATTTGTCCATTAAATCCAAATGTTGAGACAGCAGACCATTAGCAATACATGGATTGCTGCCACTTTAATGGTTTGTTTATATGAGATCAAGCTGGTTGTGATACCAGACAGGCAGTACAGAGAGCTGGCTGTGACAGGCAAGCCCAATAAAACATAATGGACTATAGTGTTGACCAGGGTGTGGTTGAGCCAGCAGGGCTGCCATCGACATGAAGCGTAGCACTCCACAGCGATGGCTTCACAGCTCAACCCTTAAGATTACAGAGCAGCGGATAGCACATGCCCCTCTGCACCCTCTCTAATTGACAGGGGCTTATAGTGGCGAGACAAGCCGGAGAATATAATTGGACAATCCAAATTGGGAGAGGGAAGGATAAGAAATTGTGTCGTGCAGTCCAGAGAGATGCCAAATGTTGAGTACCCCCCCCCCAACCCACCCGCGTCACTATCAGCTGTGGTTCCTTCTCTCTCAGTTGCCCCCCTGCACTCTTATATAATAAAGCAAGAAATATAGAACTAAACAAGTAAAGGAAGGGTGAACACACTTTTTTACAAATAAATAGTGTTGTTTGGCTGTAAACAATGGCCGTCTGCCATGTTCTTTACAGGAATCGCTCTCTTGAGATCAATGAAAGAACAAATGTACCTTTCTGAAAAATGACTGACAAGCAGCTCAACAAAAATTCAAGGAGAAAACAGGCTGTGAAAATAAATTTGACGTCTCTGAATTTCACCTGTGGAAGTGTGTCAAAAACGATCCGATTCGGTTACCTGAGACGGCATCTTCTGGTATCACGTATGCATTATGATTTCGGCTCAAACTTTACTTTTTTTTCTAATTGAATCCAAATCCCCTATGCTGTTCTCGTTTACTTGTGGGCTCAAATGCATTTAGAAACCGCACAAAGCAAAGAGAATGTGTGAAATGGACGCAGGCGCTCCAGTTCTCTATCATGGAGGCTCAGTTGTGAAAGGCCTGATGGTGACACAGCGGAAAGTGGAAGCTCGTTGGCTTTTCCTGCGGGTTTTAATGGTGCTTCTGTAGGACCGGTGGTGGAGTCATTTCCTCACACCAGCCCTCCGTCTCCCGTCGACAGGGAGACAAATCAGCGGCAGGCAGACCAAAGGAAGGGTGACCCTCCTTATCCCATCTGCAAACGCTCTCTCAGAGGTGTCGAGCACACACAGAAGAAGACAGAGGGGAAAACGGCTTGCCTGAAGCAAAGATAACAAAAAAAACATCTCTTCTCCCTTTTGTTGACTAAATCTGGCAAACTGTTCCCACTCCTGCTTAGCCAACTTGCGATAAAAATCAAGGACTCTCTATCCTTACAGATTGAGGAAGATATAAAGTGCAACATGTTTCTGCGAATATTGCCAAAAGCGCCGAGTTTCGTTACTGCTAATTCTGCGGCACGTGGCATGGTCAGACGCATCGTTTCGCATTGTGCTACACTGAAAGAAAGTTCTTTACAGCACGCTACAAATGACTGCTCAGGGATAGTACTGAAAATAATGCCATCAGTACCTCAGTATAGTGGTCCAACCTTATAGCAGATACGGCAGCCATAGAAATCACACCATGCTTACCACAGCAGGCAAAATACTGTCAAGATTGGTACTCACAGGGCCTTGGTAAACAGGAAACTGCTAAAGCTACATTTTACATTAATGCATCACAGTTTGAGAACTGTGATGCAAGCGGCTAAGACTAAACAACCAGAACTGAAACGTTCAAACACTGGGGGTAATTGCAGTCCTTTTAACAAAAAGGTTCATATAAAAAGTATGGGCAACACTGACTGCACATTGAAGGAAATTATCCAACAGCATATTCCAATTAAAGTGACTAGCCGAAAGCTGGCATCAGGGACGCATTATACACAATCAATTTCTTTTTCCAGCGAAAAAGTAATACACGATTCGCAGTTTGACAGTCAGCCGAAACATTAGACTACGGGGAATTGAAATGACACATTCTGCAATCTGCAGAGCAACGACTCTGGTCACTGCGGTCGGACCTAGTCTCACCTTTCATTAGCATTTGTGATGAGTGCTAAGGGCTCCCCTCTGGACTGTGTGCCGCTTTGCCACTGAGGAGGAGGCAGACACGGCGACTGGAGAGCCAGTGTTGCACTGCACGCAGGCAGACATGAGCCATTAAGCTTCCATCAGCTCTACGGCCGCCATGACAGAAAACATCTCAAAACTGCGCAAGTTCATTAATTTCAGCTCAACAAGTCTACCTCAAGCTCAGATTCCCTCTATCTCACTGACACCGACACTCATACCCACACACACGCACAGCTTTAATAGCAGACAATAAAACAGTCTACATTTAACACATGAACAGAAAACAAGGGCAACGTAAAACAAAAATTGTATTGGTTTTGGATATTCTATACAGCGACAAATGCACCCCAAATTAAAAATATGTGAAAGGTAAAGATATGACAACTGGTTATCATAAATAACGCAAAACAAATAGAGCTTCCGTTTAATTCAAGCGTGCAAATGCAATGTAAGCATTGAGCCTCTCATGAATAGTTTGGCTTTAAGAGGGAACACAGTTGCTAGCAATACAGATGAGAAAGACATGAAAAAGACGAAAACTGACGTGTGTTGAAAGCCAAATGTTTCCCTTTGAATTTAGCTAGGTAACTGTGATAATGAAAGCCTCAGAAAACACCACTCATTATCCAGCGTCAGCTACTTAGAAATGAACTTGCATCATATTTTATAATTAGCATGTCACAAAATTCTCCAGAGCGCGTGCTTGTCAACCGCAGGTATCGGGCGGGGAGATTTCGCGTTTGAAAACGAGCCGGCTTCTCGACAATTCCCGCACTGAACTGCGCGTCTCAGCTCGAACCGCGGTGATGGGGCCTAATTGCTGTCCCACAATTAGAAATGGCTCTGATCATCAACTCCACTTGAAACACGAGCGGTGGAGGAGATGCAGAAAGAAAAGGCAGCTCATAAAGAAGTTTTTCTGAAAATGCCAATTACTGGAGCTGAAGAAGTTGCTTTATCAGGGGAAGCCTCCCAACAGACACCTCTCACAATGAATAACTCAAGGCGAAAGCTCTGCAGCTGAAGAACACAGACAGTAATTGTACCCTCTGGGTTCAGACAACTACCGCAACTATAAATAGATATAAATATATGCATACACATACAGTGCAGCACATATATAGGAGGGAAACAAACTCATAGAAGCTGCAGTTCATCCAAAAAAAGAAATTCCATTGGGCAGATACTGTAAGCAGAAGCCTATTTTAAATTAATAAGAAATACTCACTGTGAAGTGTGTGTAAAATGGCGTACCTGTTATCACCTACTCCCCAGCTCCGTTCTACCCCCACTCCAGGCCCAGACCCCTGAGTCAGAGCACTAACACAGGGAGCAGACAGCTGCTGGAGACAGGCAGGCCCCTCAAGAACATGCCCAACACGTTCCGCGCGACAATCAATTATACATGGCCCACACCACGGTCACATTTACAAACCTGGCAAAGCCCAAACGCGCACTGAGAACAGGTAAGGTTTGAGGGGATTTATGTGAGGCAATAATGACCGTTCTGATACAGTACTGTGGTGAGACCACTAACAAACCAGACGTCCTTTAGAGGTGGCCGCGGGGGCCGCACTGACGCAGCTAAATCGCATGAAATGACTCTAGCGGGATGGTTATCACTTTACACCATGTGCCTTCATTGCTTTAAAAATGCACATTATGCATCAATTATACACTTCATGAACAGAAATTATTGAGCAAAAAAATATGACATCGAGATTAAACCGAGTGCGTAACAGCGCCAGCGAGCACCACACAACTCGGCAGAAATCACAACCGTGTTGTTTACTCCACTCTCCTCTTGGTCTAGTTTTTTTTTTTTTGCTTTTCTGTTTTCCTGTCTTTCACGTTTTAGAGAGCATTCTAGTTCCAGGAGCAGTCACCTAGAACAGAGCTCTGCTGTCAATGTCACCTGTCTGTTTTTCCACAGGACAACAGCGAGACAGCATCCATTTAAAGTATCCTTTAAACATCTAACCCCCATTTAAGAGAACCACAGCACCATCATCCATTGCACACATTTCATTACACATCCATCTACTGGCTCTGGAAGACCTGCTTCAGCATCACTGATAAAATGCATAATAATAGGCCAGTCCTATTATAATATTATATATACAATGGTATATATGATTTTCAAAATGTGTCTGAGAAAAAATTCTGAAAAACAGAGAAGGGAACTTGATCTCAACATTAAATGACACAAATAGAAATGTATCAAAGCATGTCATGAAAACTGGATTGTTCATTTACAACTGACTACAATGCCAAAGCAATCATGTGCATCATCTCCATTTCCATTCCGTGTAAAATCAAACTACATACAGCAACTAATTGACTGACATGACATGATTATTAAATAAATTGTAAAAAACAAAGTTTTGCAGAAAGTATGATGTAATTTTTACAGAAATAAAAACATATAAACTAACATCAAAGCCAAACGAGTAGCTTACTTTGTTAGCTCCTGGGGTGTTTGTTATTGCACGTATAAATACCCTTTGGGAATACTGCCTTATTAAACACCAGTTGATCATTTGCCCTTGGGAGACAATCACGTTTGAATTCATCTCACAGCAAGCACAGCAATGGAATTTGGAGAAAGGCTTTTTACTTACATAGAGTGTGACATACATAATAAACTGGAATTCCACACCATACATTGTAATGTGTGCATTTTTATTCTCGTACATGCATAAACAGGTCATTGTAATGCAGGGCAGGGTATTCCAATACAACACTGATGGCTGCAGGAGAGCAGTGGTGGGGAGAGATCATATGGGTCAAAAAATGCACTACATAAGTTTTATTTTTTACTATACCTTTTAACTTGGTGTATCTAGCTGATTTGGCCTGAAGTCGGGTACGTCCTGGCCCTGCCACTTGCTGCTGTGACAGGGATGATGGGTTTCAGTGAGCAGGATGTCCCCCGCCTAAAAGCAGGTGCCTGTCAACTGCCTGCACGGGACTCGTCGAGGAACATCGCAAATTCTTTCAAAACCGCTCAAGGAAAGTGATTTTAAAGGGATGTTTAAAACAACAACAAAGGGTAAATCTTAGATCGTTCTTCATGACAGAAAAGTCTACGAGGAAAAATAGCAAGTCACACTAACATGACGCACAAACATTACGCTTGCACAACAAGCTAGACCAGAGTATCTGCATTACACCCATTATAAACGATTAACGAGGTTTACGGCTGCTTTTCAGATGGCAACTTAAAAAGAGCTCAAGCATGAAAAAGCAATTTATCTCAGGAAGCTCCAGAAAATAAACACCGGAAAAACATGCGACTAAGTAGAGAGTAAATTAAATATTACTGTGAGGGGGACGCCACAGTGAGCAAAAACTGTGAGGGGGGGGGGGGGGTAAATTCTTTTTACAAAAAATAAATAAAAACACCAAAGCAATACAGCACTGCTTTCCTTTTAAATGGAGCACAATCAAAAGGTGGACTAAGGCTAACGTCTTTGCATAATTAAGAAACCCCAAACACTTGGGAAATGAACAAAAGCTGCAATTCTGCTGCAAAGAACATTTCTTTAAACCCACACAGTTGCAGGGGTGTATGAAGGCTCATTCATTAAGGCACTATCCCCTGGTCTGGAGTCAAATCCCGACCACACCATCCCACCCAGCGTAACCAGTTACGGCTTAAGAAGAGCTCAGTCATCTCAATCGCCCTCTAGCGCCCCCTCTGGTCAATCGCTCACCTAGGGTTCAGCTTGGTAAAAGCTGCCGATGATGACTCTTCCTCCGCCTCATGTCTGCCCGGGCGCGGCTTCAGAAGAAGCGGCTGACATCATCGCATGCCTCAGAATGAGAGTGCTAGCCTGTGTCTACACTCACTCATTGGCTGCAAAGACTGGGCATGAATGTGGCTGCAAGCGACCAATTGGGGAGAAATCTACAGTCTAAATTACTCAAAAATAGCTTTATAAAGAGTCCAAGGTGGCTCTCCAGAGTGGTACAGTGTTGTTAGTGGCCTAACAGAGGATGTTCCAGCATCAAAACAAGCCAACAACCTAATAATGGGAATAGCCACACCACATTTTGTCTTCAGTCATAATAATGAGCTTCATAACAGGCAGGTACGTGACTTCTGCTTTCATAAGCCCTTTAGTTGACTGGTTGTCTAAGTGTGAGGTCCTGCTGTGTACATGCATCTTGTTTTTGTCACTGACTTCACAGGGGTGTGCGGTTCAGCAGCTTCAGACTGCAGTTGTACAATGCAGAAATCCCAGGTTACTGCCTCCTATTCTACCCCTCGGCACAGCGTTCAAAGCACTATAATTATCAGAGCGTTTCGGGGCCAACTATAATAATTTTGCGCCAGGGAAATATACGAGGTGTGGAAAAGGAATATAAAGCCAGACAATGTTCAAACTCCTGCATTTAGAAGATGGGGAAAAGTCACACTTATGACTGATCATCTGCATTTGGCTGATTCGTCTTAGGAGCCGAAAATTAATGAGAACGTCCCCACGTCGTTTGGGAAGATTGAGTACAGCACGCTGAATATTTCAGCATCTGATCCCCATTTAAATCACAGCACCCCCTCTCTTACAGGCCCAGCACAGGCATTTGTTTGTTTCAGCTCTTCAGAAATACATCTCTCATATCCCCAGGGCTCCTATGGAGAAAACACACACACAGAACTAAAAACACAGCTTCAAATGTCTTCTCTACTGAGAGCTATCCGAGCATGTCAATAACAACCAATTGTTTTTATAGATTTTTTTGTTAACATGCAAGAGACGGGATTAACTGAGAAACGCAGAAATTCTGCGATGCCCTGCGACCTAAAACAAAAACCTTAAAAGGGTTTAAAAAGAAAAAGCAGGTTTCAACAGAAAGGTTTCACACGGACAGGCTTCTTGCAGCTCGAGCTCAGATGCCTTGCCAGTGCCTTTGCTCTGACCGCCATTTTGAGGACACGGAACAGGACAGCGCCTCACGAAAACCCAGCAGGCTTCACAGGCCGCTGCTCACCAGCCTGCTCCTGCCGCATAACCTGTTTTGACAAAATGTTCAAAAACACTAAAAACTGTCCGGTGAACAGGCCAGTGTGATTACAAGCGCCCCCTGTGGAACGGACTACATCCATGAGTCACCGCCAGCCTCTGGCGCTGCAGAGCCCGTGATTCTGAAAGCATGAGATTACCGGTCCCAGACACCCCAAAAGGCCCACATGCTAAAGTTACACATTTGAGCCAAAAGGTAGTCAAAGCCTGACTGCAGTGCTGCCACCCTGGGAGCCTTATTCACATTTCAAAAATAACCCTTCCACGGAGCGCATAACACTGCGGTCCGCATTGCAAATGAAAAACTGAAGTTTACCGAAACGGTTCGACGAAATCCAGAAGACAGGACACAATGCCAGGCCCTGCTAGGTAATTTAAAAAAAGGGAAAAAGGGGCAAAGCAACGCGCTCCGTGTCAAACTGCCGAATGACCCAGCCGAAAAAACCTCCTGCCACGCAGCCCCATCTGCGACACGGACACACAAATCAAGCATCGTTTCTGTTCGCCCGTCTTTAAAGTGCAAACAAGCGACTCTAAAGTGACTGCGTGAATACCCGAGGCGTTTAAAATGGAGCCCGGCTAAATATTAACTTCCCCCTGGAGACGGGAGTAGTAAGTTCACCGAGGCCTTGGCATGAGGCTGCGGCACTCACACCCAACAGCAGGGATGCCGCTATCGCTACACCGTTTGGAATTCAATCTTCCTGGATACAGACACATCCAGCAGGCAGCCGGCAGAACGGGGACTTTTCAAGGTTCTTGTTTTCGCATCGCCCGGGGCACTTTCGGCAAAGTGGTATCAAAAAGCGCGGATAATACACGCAAATACAAAGACTAGGTTACCGTGGGAATACTCCCGACTCTAAAGACTACAGACTGGCTCTGCGTTTGGGGGTGTTGAGCGCAATCGCGTATGACAGGCTGAACAAAGCGCAGTCCACATAATGTGGGAGAACGTCAGGGGCTGAGGGATCCTGTACGCAGGGCAATGTCACATAATGTAACACTCACAAAACAGCAAGCAAAGGTAATTTTCCCAAAAACTAAATGTTACAGCCTATAGCCTAGTGGCTAAGGTACAGCCTAATGGGGCAGCCTATAGCCTAGTGGCTAAGGTACAGCCTAATGGGGCAGCCTATAGCCTAGTGGCTAAGGTACAGCCTAATGTTACAGCCTATAGCCTACTGGCTAAGGTACAGCCTAATGTTACAGCCTATAGCCCAGTGGCTAAGGTACAGCATAATGGGGCAGCCTATAGCCTAGTGGCTAAGGTACAGCCTAATGTTACAGCCTATAGCCTAGTGGCTAAGGTACAGCCTAATGTTACAGCCTATAGACTGTTGGCTAAGGTACAGCCTAATGTTACAGCCTATAGCCTAGTGGCTATGGTACAGCCTAATGGGGCAGCCTATAGCCTAGTGGCTAAGGTGCTTGACTGGGACCTGGAAGGTTGGTGGTTCATGCCCCAGTGTAGCCACAGTAAGACGTGTGCAAACCCTACAGTGCTTCAGGGGGGATTGGCCCCTGCTTAGTCTAACCAACTGTAAGTCATGTTAGATAACAGCATACAACCAGTTGCCACTTTCTGTGGTCTTTTTTGTAGTTTAAACTATTCTACTGGCATCATTAAATTCAGTATAACTTTAACCAATGTATTTACCCAGAACATATTCATGCACATATTATTATCCTTAGACCACCAACCTTTCTGTGCAACAAGTAGCCAAACTGCGTTTTTGTATTTTTTGTTTCTTTTTTAAGAAAGTCTAAAGATATGTCTAAAAGCATTTGATAAAAGGTACGTCTTGTACAGAACACTTCTCATTATATCCCATGGTGTTTGTGATGTTCTTGGCCCTATGCTACGCAGTAAACTGGTTATGCAATGGCCTTTTTCCCCTCATTTTCTTTATATTTATCATTTATTTTACCAGGGGAAATCCCGCTGAGACAGATCTCTCTTTTTCAAGGGCGGACGCATACACACGGTTACAAAAGACAGTATCGCATCGAGAAGACTCATAAATAGGAGAGAAGACAGGTTGCAGCAACGCGGTCCGTCTTTTTCAAAGGTACCCACTGCTACAGGGCTTCCGTGGCGGCCATTTGATGTGCAGAATTAAACAAAGCCTGCAATAAAAGCCATTAAATTATACCAAATGTCACCCACTTTTGATCAACCGCCACTTCCGCCACATCAGAGGGAGGGGGGCACTTCTTTTCACAGCTTTCAATTTGGTAAGCCTTCATTAAGTGCATTCTCCCACTGCCTTATTTTAAAAACACACATTTCACTCTATCCCACCCCGCAGGTGCCTCAAACGCCGGCTAACTTTCCCCACTGCCCATTACCAGCCACGCTCCGCTTCACAAAGCTCCAGAGCTATCCTGGGCGAACCGCTCCTGCCTTTAAGACACCTTTTCAAGCGCTTTGTAGTTTGAGCTGAGCAGTATATGAGCCCCCACACCCTTACATGTTCACATCGTCTGGCAGTCGGAGGGTTGCCAGTTCGATCCCGCCCTGGGTGTGTCAAAGTGTCCCTGAGCAAGACGCCTAACCCCAAAATTTCCTCACAACGAGCTGTTTGGTGCCTTGCATGGCAGCCAATCGCCGTTGGTGTGCGAGTGTGCATGAATGGGTGAATGAGAAGCACCAGTTCTTCAGCACTTTGGATAAAGGTGATATATAAATGCCAGCCATTTCCCGTTTACCTATTCAAGCACTTTTTAGTCTGAGCTGAAATGTAGAGGAGCACCCATCACCCTGACAAACACGTTCGCATATTGAACCCAGTCACTCCTATCCGCATGCGGGAGCGTGTGGATCTCCAAGCTTCCGGTAAAACTAGGGTCACATCAGTGCTACTCGCTGGTGCTGGTACGTCCTCAAATGACGGGGAATTAATGTAATGATCCCATTTCGGAGCTACTCTAAGCAGTGCAGAGAAGTGCACACGCTACAGCACACGCGTGATGTGCGTCACAGCCGAAAAGCTTCTATATCTCAAGAAGCTTTCACCGGCTTTTAAAAGCAGCGTGCTAATGTACCTCTAGCCAATTCTAAAGCAGGTTCCAGGTTCCAAGCATTCATCAGTCTGTCTAAATTTAACAAAATGGTTGCATTTCCAAATATTTTCTTTTCCTTATTCTTGTTTTATGCAGCAGGAAATGGGAATTGTACATGTCAGTAATTGGAGTTACCTAGCATCAACATATTTGTCTTGGTTCCAGATACTCAAGAAAGACTGGGTGGGAGTGAAGCACAGAATACATTGCGTCAGTATGCTATGCTGAGATTAGCATAGACAAATACAGATTTTCACCAACTCCTGCATATTTCCTTAAAAACTGGCATCAGCATCACTGCTGGCCTAATATTTAAGGGAATGCTCGGCTGGGATCAGACAAAAAAAAATAAAAATAAATACGGTATCAGTGAGTGCAACACTTACAAAAATCTCAAAAGGGGCCACAAAACGCTGTTAGGATGTATGGAACAACAAGCAACTGTAGCAAAGAAAGAACTGTGCTTCTGAAGACGACAACCTTCACTACAGCACAGCGATCGCACTCGAGAGCGGGCAAGGTCTTGGCTGGAGAACAAGCATACTGCAGGTCTGTGAGCAGCCTTTTCTGCGCTGATAGGAAAAGATCTGGAGCTTTTGTAGAGTGCAGCCATATCAGGCACAATATAACAACTTTTTTTTTTTTTCTCCTATGGATTTGAATTCGGGAGTCAACAGTGTGTAAATTATAATGATGTGTTGGACTGTATTCATCCTACCTGCCGAGCCAGGAGGACAAAGAACAAAAAAAGAGCACACAAAGTAGCGCTGACGGAGCTGTTCTGTGAAGAAATAAAAATAGCAAAAGTAATTAATAGCAAAGTGGAGCAATGTGCCTTGCATGAGCATGTTTGTCTTTTAATCTTCGACTTGGATAACGAGAAGAAAATGAAAACAAATATTTCAGACTGCACAGGAGCTTTACGATTAAATAATTTCCAAAATGAAAAATAAAATAAAAAATAAAATAAAATAAACTTTGGGAGTGAGGCTTGGTCTTCTTAGTGTGCAAAAAAAACACTGCTAGCTTTATCTCGAATCTGAATAAAATGACTGCAATCTCTAAAGCAACCGTTCTTTGTTTGTCCTTGTTTATAGAATAAGGACCCTATAAACCCAAGAGACCGCAGCACGCCCTGTGTGTGTGTGTATGTGTGTGTGTGTGTGTGTGAGAGAGAGAGAGTGTGTATGTGTGTGCGCGCGCCCACAGTCCAAAATAGCCACAAGACGTGACAGTGCAGCGCCCCCTACCTGCTGGTGACGGAGCTGTTCTGCTGCTTCAGGTCGATCTCTCGCTGCTGAATCTGAATGATCTCTCTTGACAAGTCTTCCGGTTTCCTGGCGGAGAGAAACAGTTGGACACTGAACAACAATGCCTTCGGGATTCTCCACAGGGAAACAAAATGACGTGTCCAAATCGTGTATCAAGCTGTGCCTGCATGAGATTTGGCTAAGAGAAACTAAAAAACCTTCCAAAACCACAGACGGGCTGAGAGCAGGTTTAGCACTGGCACAGAGAAAAGATTAATTTAATAGAGATAAATATTGATACACAGAGAAACAGTCACTAAAAAGCAAAATACCGGAACTTTCCAATCATGTCGTTGTGATTGTGTACAACATATTGCGTACCGCCTTGTGATCTTGATCACATTAAAAGTGTACTATATGAAGAGAAAATAAAAGGAGGAACACAAGCCGTGAAGAACAATAATATTATACCTTAGTGCGAAGCCATTAAAGATTATAGCTACCCTATTAAGGAAACGGAGACTGGAGAAATAAAAAAAACCATCTCCACCCTGCGTTAGCAAAACTGTTTTCGCATCTTCCACCAGACTATATGTTCCCGGAATTAATTAAAAGCAAAAAGCTGAAGTGCACGGTGGGCCTTAGTTACCCTGCTCACATCAGGCACAGTGGGGAAGGAGCCCCTAATGAAGGCAGTGTGGAAGAGAACACGGCCGGGAAAAGCACAAATGAAGAGCGCCGTTACGAAGCCAGCCTCCAAGGGGAATATTACACCAGCCACTCTGACTGACTCCCGGACTCCGAGAAGCGCAATTAAAGATGCAAGAAAGAGCTCCGCGCTACGAGCGATGTTTCATTTCACCATATCCGATGACCGGATGGGTGCCAAGTAACGGTTTTCCAGTGTTTCTAACCTTTGCGCTTCAACAACAAACAAAAAAAATCATTGCTTCTTTTCGTTCCGAGACTCAACAGTTCCAACATTGTATCTATTTTTTTTCTCTGAACATACTACGATAAGAACCAAAATATTGAAACAATGGGAAATTCCAGATAAGCTTTAGACAAAATATATAATTTCATGACTCAGAGGAAGAAGTTTAATTAACTTTCTGCAATTGAGCAGGAGACATTATTTACTTTAATCTTTTCAGTGAAGACTTGATTGCCAAATTATTATGAATCCCCTTATTTCAACACAAACTGCCACCTAACTGCCAACTGGATGTAAAACATTGTTTCAAACTGTTATTGCTCCCTGCGCTTGTCTGCATGGGCTGGATGAACATCTTCAAAACATAACATCCTTAAGGACAACTTTCCCACCCTCCAGCCTTGCCCACGGCTAAATTTCAGTTTACCCAAACGTACACACAACTGGCATTCGACCACGCGCAGGAGGGCCAGCCAGACTCCTCTCCAAGCGGAGAGCGGCTTTGTATTTGGTTTCAAACTCAGGACAGCTGTTTAACATTTACAAGGAGCGATCCAAAGCCGGTCGGCCTAGCCGCGTCTCACACTCTTTCCAAGGGTCTCCAGCAGCCGGGCCGCCACAGGTGTCGCCCGGGGGCCTCTGGCTAACAAACCGCTCCCCGACTTCCACCTTTTCTTTTTCCTCCCGCGGGTTACAAATCATTTCCCCCGGCTGACAGGTGCTGAGTTTAATAAAGTGAGAGGTCTCTGAGAATTAGCTCCGGCGCCATCTGTCTCGGGCTCTCCGCTCAATCACCGTCCCCGCCTTTTCATCCGCCTGTCTGTGCGCCGCCGGCTCGCCCTAATGGCCTCCAGAAACGAATTACACACCTGTCCCTCCACACATGTAAATAAAACCCGGAGACGGGGGGGGGGGGGGGCCCGCTCCGAGGGGGGGCTCGTCCGGCACGCGCCCCCCGCCCCCCACCGCTACTGCCCCCCTTCGCTCGGAGATGCCGTGAGGGGGAGGAGGGCTACGCCGAAAACCCAAGGACAAAACAAGCCCCTCGGGGGGAATCCGCTAAACACCCCCTGATTAGAATACACAGGGCATTATCTACAAGGTTAATAAATTTACCCAAGGAGGCATTAGCAATTCGGCAATTAGAATGCCTTTTCTTATCCATGTGTGCAAATAAGGGAGGCATCTGCTCAATGCGCTTGTTTGAATGAAAAATGTATTTGGCTCTGAATGGATGGCGGTTCGTGCTTCCTTTGGTGCGGGCACCTACGGAATCGGCGGCCGCACGGTTTGTGTCCGTGTGAAGCAGCAGGAAATGGCTGTGGACCCTTGTAACGGCAGTGTTTAAAATTCCAGCCTTGAAGCAGGGCAGCGCTTCCCATACAGGAGCGCGCATGAAGCCCCGGGCAGAGCCCTGTTTCAGTAGGCCTGGCTCTCAAATCACTCTGATGTGGCGGGGAAATTAAATAAACCGCCGTTATTAAAACCAGAAGCAGGTAGCTACGCTCTCTGACCTATGCCACCTGAAAGGTAAAACACAATCCATCACAAATAAGCCCTTGTTTTTTTGAGATTTTGGCACAGACAGTTAAATAGTAAGGGGACACAGGTATTTGGGATAGAAAAAAAAACAGAAATATATATGAGGTAACTGCGGTTGGGGGCAGAATCGCCTCTTCTCGCTGATGTAAGCAGTTCTTTACACTCAGCCATGAATACAAACGCGAATAGCTGTTGCTTGAGGTAGCGCTGGCCTTATGGGGAAAGATTTGCAACTTGCTTTCGAGCGAAATCTCGAGAGGTTAAATTAATTTGCGGTTAACCAGTTTTTTTTTCTACCGAAACCGAAATAAAGTTGAGCCGTGATATGTTGGAATCTGCACACCTCAGCAGAAACAAATGCATAAGTATATCATAGTCGAGGAATCACTTCATACAGAAAGCTGTACTAAGTGAACTACCTCAATGTTTAAAAACAGCCTTCGGCCCAGAAAACTCCAAACACTGAGCACTTGCAGTTAGCCAAAGTCATCTTGGGACATAGCACCGGGATTAGTTCAACAAGCGATACTGGCTCCAATCCACCAAGAAATCACTATATCACTGCAGAGGGGATTTAAGCATGTAATGAGAAATGAGAATTTTGGGTGCAAAGCTCAAACCAACTGTTCTTTAGCCAATCCAATCTCAATGAAGCCAGACACAGTTATGAAGCGGATCATGTCAACACAAGTACAGGGCACTCATATGACCCTGGCTGGGTTTTATTCAACCAGAGCATTTGATCAATGCACTAAACCTGAACTATCTTTGCCTTGGCTCTTAGTCACATAAAGTATTCATCAGTGTGAGATCTTTAAAAGTCTACTCAAACCTCTGTCATCAAGTCATAAAACATTCTGACAATACAGACAATACATTTGTTTTATTTTCATTTTAAATGTTGCAGATGACATTATGGCTGGAATATGGTTATTCAGTCATTCTCTCCAGGTCCTTTGGTTGTTTTGCGATAACGGACAGGTTTCTCCCCTAGTTGCTGGGCAATAGCACAGCAAGGTGAAATTCACCTTGATGTGATAGAAGACGTGAAGAATGGCAAGGGGATTACAGCAGAATCAGATTATTTTAAGACATCAATGAACACAAGTGAGCCAGTTCCAGGGGCAGCCATACAAGCCTTAACACAACCTCCGTGCCTGACAGATGAGGTGGTATGCTTTGGATCATTAGTGACCATGTCCTGAAAAAGAAGGAAACTGCTGGAGTACTGAGTAACACACATCAAACAGGTCGTCCAAGGAAAACAACAGCAGTTGATGACAGAAGCATTGTGACAGCTACGAAGAAAATTCCCAAAACATAGAATCTCTCCCCACCTTCAAGCGCAAGCTGAAGACGCACCTCTTCAAGCAGCACCTCTCCCCATCCCTCCCTACCTCCCTGTGAACCTTAATTGTTGTCTCTGTGACTTGCTTTGTGTATCGGTATTTTTAGTTGGCTAGGTAAGCAGTGTTTGGATAGTTAACTTTGGTGACTTTTGCTCTGTTTGTTTGTTTGTTTAAAAAATAATAATAATAATAAAATAAAAATAAAAAAGCCCCTTGTCCTTATCTTTGTTGTACAGGTAGCAGTTGAAATTGTACTTACCTCTAGGGTCTTTCAGCGAACTTATCCCTGGTTATGGGTATGTACTTTGTTGTACGTCGCTCTGGATAAGAGCGTCTGCCAAATGCCAATAATGTAATGTAATGTAATCAGCCAGTGACATCACAAACAATCTCCACAGGGCAGGGGTGAAGGTACCTCAATCAACCATTCAAAGAAGAGCAATATAGAGGCTATACCACAAGATGTAATCATCAGTAGTAAGAATCGGAAAGGCGAGATTACAACTTGGAAAGAAGAACAGAGATGAGCTACAAAATTCTGGAACAAAGTTTTATGGACTGATGACACCAACAGTAACCTCTAGCAAAGCGACGGAAAGGCCAATGTGTGGAGAAAGATGGGATCTGCTCACAATCCAAAACATACAAGCTCATCTGTGAAGCACAGTTGAGGATGTGGGTTGGGCTTAAATGGCTGCTTCTGGACTGGGTTCACTAATCTTTATTGATGATGTAACTCATGATGGTAGCAGCAGGATGAATTCATGAAGTCTACAAAAATTTTGTCTGCCAACTTAGAGAAATATGTCTAACTGGGACGAACTTCATCATGCAGTAAGACAATGTCCAAAAACATACTGCTAACTCAAAAAAGGACTTCATTAGGTAGAAAAAGTGTAAGATCTTAGACTGGCCAAGTCAATCACCAGACCTTAACACAATTGAGCATGCAATTCACCTCCTGAAGAGGAGATTGAAGGAAAGCCCCCTGAAAGAAACAACAGCTAACAGAGGCTGCAGTAAAAGCATCACAAAAGAAGAATGCAACAGTTTAGTGATGCCAATGGGTCACAGGCTTGATGCAGTTACTGCAAGCAAGGGATATGCTATCAAATATTGTTATTTGTTATTTAAGTGTTATTTACTTTCATTTCATCCAATATTTTTGCTCACCTAAAATTTGGGTGGTCTGACACTAAAGGTGCTATGTTCTAAGTAGTTATTAATACCAAGAAATAAAAGCTGAAATTCTGAACTTTTGTCTCATGTTCATCTTTTTTATCTCAACCCCAAATGTATTCAGTGAATTGCAAAAACAAAGGAATTGGCCTTGCTGTTCCAATATGGAAAACAATGGAAAATGGAAAACAATGATAAGGAAAACAATGATAGTTCCACCAGAGAAATTAAAAGTAAACAATGGACATTCTATCAATGTTTCTCCGAGTCATGCATGTGGGTTGCTGGACCCTTGCGGTTTGTGTAGTATATCCATTTCCAAAATGCAGAGAAGGCAAGGTCCCATCAACGCTTGTTTTGCCACCCACGTGTTACAAAATAAGGAGCCGTTGTCGCTAAAGTAATGGCATCTTCAAATAGGTTACAGATAAAACTGTGAGTTTTACATTTTCAAATGGTGTGGCATATCATGTTACCTTAGTGATGGAAAATGACACCATTTAAAATGGAATTAATGCAAAAAAAAAAAAAAAAAACCTCACAGACTAACAGGGTTAAGTTACTCATGGATGTTGGGGAGATTACAAACGAGAAATGCTCAAGTTAACGGCAGCCTTTCCGCATAAAACAAAGGGTAAAAAAACAGACGTGTCATCCCCAGAAGAACAGAACTAATTACAGGATGTGAAGAGAACAGGAATTGGACAGAGAGAGAGAATTGGATTGTACCCCTCAGTAACCACTGAGAAGGGCCTGAGCAATTCCACCATATAAACACCGGAGGCAAAGAGGGGTCATAAAGTCTGTGCCCTTCCATTTTACCGAAAAAACTCCAATGTCTCATATCAGCCATGAAGGAACTGGCCAATTAGCTAGAAAAGGGGAAAGTAGAGCTTTATTCCTTTACAGCTTGTCCAGAGGTGACTTTTGACGCTATTAACACCATGTTTCACTGAGCAAACCAATACTTTGATTTCATACAAATCAAAACCGGTGTAAAAATTCTGGGACTTATCGTGTCCATTTTCCCTGAAACGTCATTGGCTAAGAATCCAAAGGACAGTTAGTTCATTTGACATATTAGCACTCAGACATTCAGCAGACATGTGAAGCTGAACTTAGACAATTGACATTTTTTACACTCTCGCAGAAGGGTACAGCAGTAGTGCCACCTGCAGTTAAAAGCAGTGCGGGTGGAGTGTGTTTTTCCCCCCACACTATTTGTAGCTTAAAAGCTGCACGCACCGACACCTACTCACTTGCAGACCACGATAAATTATTTTATATACTGTTGGAAGGAACACAGGATGATGTCAGATGACTAATGGATGGGCATATGAAGTAATTAAGGACAGAAGTTGCCTATGCCGACACTTTAAATATCATGCGAGAGCAACCCAGTGAATTCTGGGCAGGAAAAGCAGGACAGCATCGCAGCGTGTTGCTGTACTACAGCCTGGGGTTAAGAATAGTCTGGGGAAAAGCTTGCTGTACAGATTTTCTGTATTTATGTGGTTAGGAGATGGCCTCTCCTAAGAAACATTTAACCCTGACCCCATTCAAAATCTTGCAGGCTAGAACTCGATTCAAATTGGCAGTATTCAAACTAAGTCCCTGGACAGGATACGAAGCACAGACTCAATGAACATTGCAAACTTATGCTGTAGTAAACACAAAGATATATTCCGAACGAGGAATTCCTATCGCGATCAGGAAAAAAAGCCTCCCCCCGCCTGCCCTTACACTTGGCTTGTTTTTCTTCCCAATGCACTGCAATTCCAATTTCAACACAAATCCATTTTATATTGCAGACCATTACTCACCACAGGAGAACTATGCCTTGTAAATATGTAGATATGTTGGGACACTGAGATCAGTAAAGTATGCTAATTAAGTTGAAATCCATCTTGAAAGTGTGTCCAGATTGAATATATCTGGCTAATATATCTAGCTATATGCATTTCACCTACTTGCACTACGGCATAGAGTTAGTGCAAACCATGAGTATATATAGACAGTTTCATTTTTTAGCCCAAATAGTGCCACTTTTTGCCACACCTCTTTTTCAATTGGTCATATGACCTTGACCCCTGACCTATACAGAGCTATATAGTCATTTGAGAAAGATGTAATTTGAGTCAAGCTTCAAGTTGATACTTTGTTTGTCCCAATCTAATATGCAGTTCTAGGAGAGGCTTCAATATCCACTACAGAGAACAAAATTATGGGCTACTTGTACTAATCACCTCCTTGTACTAATCAAAGCCTTGAAAGGCATACTTGCTTTCAGTTTGAGCACTTCTGTTTCAAAACTGCATTGCCATTGAGTATATTTGCAGGACATAATGCACTATGAAATTCAAGTGAAGCTTTTGTTCAATGAAAAGCAGCAATTTGCTTTATTTTTTTTCCTGAAAGGGTTGTTATAAAATGCATTATAGAACAATTGCTGAATAATACCGTGAAATCATTTGTATTTTCTGGATGGTTGTCACACCATGAAAATATATCACCACAAAGGACTGCTCCATGTGGACTTAACTCATACACACCCAGAATAAACAGCACCTAAGCAGGTATAATATTATAATATTCAACATGAAATATAGTCTTGCACATCTGATAATGCTCCCAGATATTTACAGGCCAGGCCGTGCATTTCTCTGGCATACTGAAATAGCAGTGGAATACAGGTCAATGTTAAAGTGGACATTTTAAAGCAAATGAGGTACATTTCAAGGGGAATTCCAGCCTAAATCGCTTTTTTATCTGTAGAAGAGTAGCTGTATCCCTGATTAAAATAAGATATCCGCCAACTCTCTACCTGCGAGTGCAGAGATGTAGCCCTGAAGTGCTGCTCTTACTCCAGGTACTTGCTTTACTAAAGACTACAAAGGGCAGCAGCTTCAGTCTATGCATCAGACAGTCACCAGTTGCCGCTCCCACTGAATACAAAATGGGCTGGGCATTAAAACTTGGCCAGTTGGCCTGGAAACTCACAAACTAGTCACGAAAGCAATAATATGTGGGTTTATGTAATCAGTTCAGTTTACTTTTCTGCTTAAGTTCTACTGCAAAGCCAATGCTGCTATGCTGGAGTGTGGCAAATTGTAAGGGTTTAACACGATTTAAATAACTGTGAATTACGCGGTTGACTCGTACCAATCTATTTCATGGTCAACAATAACTGAAAGTATTGACCATGTCTGCATGTTTTTATGCACCGAGTTGTTGCCACATAATTTGCTGATTAGATATTTGCATGAATGATACACAATTAGCTGGTGTACCGCATAACCTAATAAAGTGGTCAAGAATGGATTAATGTACGAGAGCGGTATCATGTTTAAGAACTTTGAAACAGCTTTGAAAGAAAAAATATATGCTTCAAATTTTCATCCCTGGTTGCATGTTTACTTTTGTTCACATTTTCTAAACTGAGTATTTGTGCAGAATAAATGTAAATAAATGTGGCACTTTTAGATTTGTTTATGCATCTTAAAGGAAGAAATGCACACTGTAAATTTTTGGGCTCCACTCGACAAGTTAGTTTTAATTGGCATCATAAAACATCCCACAGGCTTAGAAAAATACATATTTGCACAGCTTAGGAGATGAAGCTTGTAATACTTGCTGAAAGTGACTTTTAAAGTTACCAAATTCATCGAGGCCCAGATTGCATAAATACAGCAGAACGGTGCAGTAAATAAATTTTGTCTCAAAAGGGAGTAGGGTGCTTGAACTTCCACCACGAAGTCCCATTTCCCTGTAATGTCTCTTTTAAAAGGAGAGTCACGGAGAGGCTAACCGCCACGAACAACCACCAGCTGTTATACAAATAACCTTCAGTGCTGAATCATCACAGAGCACATTGCATTCGACGGCTTCTCGGCACAAGGCAATAAACAAAGCGCTTTCATGGCATTTCGGTGAAGAGGGCGACAGCATAAAGCCACATATCAGCTTGGAAGATTTCCGAATGTGTCCGAACCAAAGAGGTGCGCAAACTTCTAAGAGTCCAAGCACGGGGGCCCAGACAGAAACAGCAGCATGCTATCATTGGAAAAATAAATGGTTTCAGAAAATATTTGTCATGCTCAACAAACACAATTTTCAGGCAATAATCTTCCTTATTTCCCCTTCCTGAGTATAATCCATAAAATGTCAGAGAACAGGCCATGTCAGTTTGTATTAGTTTCCATTCACACCCAATGCTGACTTAACCACAGGGAGAGAGAGGGCCTGCTAATCTCCAGCCTCCAGACATTTAGCAAAGATTAGCTCATTCATTCAACTCTGAAGGGAGCAGGTAATCCATCCATTAACAGAATTTAAGCAAAAATGCGCATTTGTACACAAACCCATTTAATTATAACCCAAGCCAACATTACTAAAATATAAAGTGGCCGACTTCATTGCTTGAGTGCGGTACCTCCTAAAAACTGTATGAAATCTTTAATTTCGATAATTTAACTTGACGGCTGTGCTGTAGCAGGTTGGGGTCACCTTGCAGCAGTGAGGAGACAGACAGGACTACTTCAGAAATGTTCTCGCAATGGAAGACTGGGCTTGTTTACCCTCTTTAAGAGAGCTGACTGGCTGTGTACAGAACACGAATGCAAGTCAAGCAGATGTCCCAGCAGAGGAGAGCAGATATCCGACACAAGATGGGTCCCATGTGAAACATATTCATTCTGCTCTGTAATGTATTCATCAGCATGAGTGCACTATGGGAATCGCACAGCGGTGTAGTCTAAATATAAATGCAGAGGATGCTCAACAGGTATAAAGTGGGGAAAAATAGGTCAGCTGTGCTTCCCAAGAAAATACTCAAACTTGTTTAAGAGAGAGTACCGTTCATGCGCAAAGTATGCAGGTTAATTATCCATTACCCCCAAAAAATATTTTTCAGGGCCATAAATGCATTCAAATTCAGACATAATGAAGTTTCACAAAGAAATTTCATTTCATGGTATAATCAAGGTAAAACAACAAAACACTCGTGTTCTAATCAGATCAAATATGAATATTACCTCGATAAAAACGCACACTCCGACACCGCCGTCGGTAAGGCATTTTCTGAAGGAATATTCAAGTTAATGAGCCTGAGGAGATAATTAATTTCATGAAATTAAACTGTGTTCCAACAACGTAAGCCAATGTAATAGACAAGACTAATTTATTATCAAATATCTGCACTTCCTTTGTTACTGCACATACTACCGGAGACGTGGAGGGCTTTGAAAGGGAACCCACCAGTCAGCTACCGCAACGGAAGATTTTGAGCACGGCTTCCCAGTCCATTTCCCAGGAGTGCCCGGCCTCTCAGATAGCACTGTAAACACTCAACTCGACATACGCATTGGCAAAGCCAGAGGAGCGCCACGTTTCATTGGCGGGACACTAGTCTCGCCCGTGCGATTTCTTCCGAAGGCGTGTTAAATGCCGCACGGTGACTAGTGTTTACAGCTAATAGGCTCTATAATAGGTCTATGAAAACCAAGCAATCACTCTCAGGCATAATTGGCTGTGAGACGAACAGTCATCAATAACGCAGCCAGACAAAGTGACGATTATGAAGATGAAAGGCGAGCGTCGCTTCATAAAGCTGATGAGCTAAATGTGTCTGAATTAAACAGCTTTTTCCAATAAACACTGATATTCATCCATTGCTTTTTTTTGTCTGAATTGGTGGAGATGATGCAACACAGTTGCATTTCTGCACGTTTACAAGCTGTCCTTTACAGCCAATTATAATCTATATGTAATGTGATAAGCTTAGAAAGACCCAAACCATTGTGGAGCGGGCTTTCAGCATTATATCAGCAAGCACCACCAGGGGGATGTATCACAAAGCAGGATTATGGAGTTAGCCGGATAAATTCACTGGTAAAACCAAGAAACCAACCAAAAACCGGAACATGGACTGAAGTAAGAACAGCTATTCCAGGTTTTACTCTGAACTTACCCAGCTAAATCCATAAACCTGCTTTGTGATACGTTTCCACCGTCAGGCTGGGGGTGTATAAGAGAGAGAATACTGGAGGGAAAAGCAGGATAAAGCGGCCAAACATGAATTGATGAATCGGACGGCTCAATCACTCGTAGATGCACCTCAAACATCCAGGCCAATAAATCCCCTTCACCCCTATTTCCATTACGCTTTTTGTCCCTTTAATGAACAACAGAAGGCCCTTCTATCAGGTTCTCAGACGGCTCCGTTCGACTCAATTTATTTGGGGTCATTGGTGGGTAATGTTTCCATTAAGTCGTGGCCCATAATTCAGCCCCTGATGTGGAGTAAGTGGGTTTAGCATTCCTCTCCCCTTACATTTCCATGGAGAGTAATGGGAGGGAGGCTCTCCATCAGACTGACAGATGTGACGGGGCATCTGGGAGGGAAGGCACTGCAAGAGGTGCAGGCCCCTGGGGACCGATGCAACCGTTACTGCCCACGTCCGTAGCACAGACCAACAAACACGGTTTCCCAGCACTTAGCAGGTTTTTTTTTTGTTTTTTTTTAATAAACTAATGAGCCCCAATTAAACCTACATTCCACAGGCCATTTGTCTTGAAAGCTTGCCTAACTGTGAGGTCAGAAATTAGTTTTATTTCTAACAGTAACAGTCCTTTTGAACTTTGTGTGTAGTTAAGAGTTGCAGAGGGAATATTCCAGGAAACTTTTTTCAGGAAGATTTTTAGAAATGTTCAATCTCATGACACCATGCAAATTGAATAGGATTGTTCAGATTCTCCAGAGAAGATTAAGCTAGATGTGGTTGAAATATATAAAAACATTTTACTATATGGATATTTTAATAAAGGTGGTGCAATACATTAATAAGTTTAAGAAGGCAATTACATTTTCACATGGTTTAATATGGGTGTTTAATACCTGAATATAAATGTGTGATACCTTAAATTTACAATGTGTGCTGAACCGAAAGTCTGGTACTGAATGAAAGAGCCTGCTTTTCTGTTTACACATGTTACTGCTTCTGCGGTTTCACAGAAGTTGTAGGCAGAGCGGCAAAGGCATACAGGTGACTCAGGCTACTACTGCGCTCAGATAGGCACATTGCCACCCTCACATTCTTTGGGGAGAACCGTGTATATATTCGCATTTATGTTTCCTTATTTAATATGCTTTTCGTTGTATTTTCAATGATTCTTCAATCTCCTCAAAATGGGAAGTTATGAACTTTACAACTCTATGTGTGGTGTGGTGAGTGTGCCAGCATGCACATAGTGATGTTTCATGAGCTATGATAAGTTGTTAAGCAATGACTTTTCTGAAACAAATTTTTGCTCTCTAGAGCAAAACACATGATTGTTTTGAATTGGTGAGTCACTGATAATAGTTTGACGGATTGAGTCACCCATTTGTTTCAGGAACGCCATCCTTCAATTATAACTGCAGTCACAACCCTTTTTATTTTTAAATGAATGCTTCCCACCTACCTACCACCTCCACTAAGATCCCATGTACCTGAAAATTCATCTCATACACAAAAGCATCAGGAGCTTTGATATTATTTCCACAACATTCTTTTGATACAGTTCAATACAGTTGGAAATATTTGAGGGGAGTGAATCTCAATCCAATAAGGAATGCTCCATCTGGAATGTTTCACTTACCATGGACAACAAGGAGGCCATATAAAAACCCATGAACATTAACTAGGTTGACTTGCGTCTGCACAATATTTAAATAAAGGTTTATAAGTCTTGCCTTAACCCTACACTCGCCTCAGTGCTTGGAGAAGTTATTCCTCCTTTCCACAGTTTAACACAAGCCATACACAGCCTACTTTCAGAGAGACTAAGCTGTCAGATGCCTACCCCACAGTGAGAAACTGCAAAAAAGGGACACTGCATTACCGCACAACTTGCCCCCAAAACTTTCAGCTCAGGAAGGCTTTGGTGTAGGGCCGGGTCCCGGTGATCAATAATCCAAGCACCTGCAAGTGAATCCAGTGCTGAAGCTCTAACCCCAGCGCTCAAGCTGTGTGAAACGGGCATATTAAACGCAGGCTGCTCGCATAACTGCAGGGTCTGTGGAGGCACACTCACAGGAACGTGATTCAGAAGCGGGTAACAGCAGGGTGTTAGCAGCAGGGGGTCTAATATCGGATTATTGGGCGGCTATCCACAGTCGGCACACCAAGGCTCAGCTTCACGGCTACCTATAGACAATAAACAGTTCATTTCAGCCGTTTCGCCATTACCAAGCCAGTGCGGTCCAAAATTCTCTCTCAAAAGTGTCAATATCTTCTGTGACTTCTTCAGTGAGACTTTCTGTAACTAGACTACACCCATGAAATTATTGTTCAACCAGTTACTTCTACGTTTCTTAGTTCTATGCATCTCCAATATATAATAGTGATTTTTGAGTTGATTTTTATGATTACACGGATGACTTTAAACAAGTTGGATAGAAATGGACAGTTTGTAAATGCACAACAACCTACAAAGCCTCAGATTTGACTCAGATGGGCTTCATGAATTCTACAGCCATTATGTCAGTGAGTTTCATTCTATTTTTTTCTCCGAAAACATTTCCGTGTACGCGTTCGTGTTTCATTGGGTTGATCAGTGACATATCACCCTGTTAGGATACCATCATTCTGACATAATCCTTTCATTTTGATCAATGTGCCATTTCGCATTTGTCAATTTAGAATTTTGTTAAATGCAGTAAATTTAACGGCCACAATGCTACACTGGAGTGGGAAAACATACGGTATACTTTCTAATCGAATAAAGGGTCACAATGTTAAGTTGTTCTTAAAAAACATAAATGTTGCTAACATACCAGAGTACTTAATAAAGCTTGTTTATTTTTCTCATTGACACAAAATGATTTAACATATCTTTGATTTTACCAGAATAACACCCAAAGGATCACTAAGCATAAAGCTACAAACACAAGGTCAACAGTAAAAAGGCAAACAACACCGTGGGAGTTGTACAAAGAGGACAGTTAACAACAGGTTTTAAAAGCAGAAGTATATTTCGGTCACTGCGTCATGAATCGTGTTAAACAGCTTGAATTAGCATGTCAAGTGCAAGGCCTTTCTGTAGATTGTTTTAAATCCATAGAGCAGAATGGCTGAAAGCCAGCTCTCCAAGTTGAATAGTGGCAATACAGCACAAATGCAAGTGGAAGGATTTGTAACGCTATTGGGGAAAAACAACATTGTTCAGAATGTTTTTTAATGAAGGTTCAAGTACCTGTCTGTGTACTCTGCCAGGAAATGGAGAAATAAAATGGCTGAATGAAATGCCCAGAGAGCATCTTCTTGGGAGGAAATCTGACATTAGGGCTCTGAGCATCAAGTTCTATCGACTTCCATTGAGTTCTATTTCACGGTGAACATTCAAACAGGAGAACATGCAATCAAGAGGTCCATATCGCACGCTCCGTATCTAAAGCTTTAAGAACCTCACCAGCTCTCATTAATCATTCAGCCCGTGGCTGAATTATCCACCCAGTTTTCCTTTTATAAACCCTTAATGAGAGAATGATTGCATATTTCCACATGAGTAGCAAAGCACATCAAAGACATAACAAATACTTTTCCACTTCCAGCTCTACCAGACAGGAACAAAAAACAGCGTTATTCTGAGCTTTTTCAGAACCTCAGTCAACAAGAGGACTCGATCGACGATAACAACACGTCAAACTTTTATCTTTTCTGAAAATTAGTAAAAAATAAGAGGACGGGGAATGTCTACGTGTGAAGCTCACGGCGCACGGACACATGTTCAGACCGGGAGTGAGGCGGCGGAGCGAACAGCAGCCTCTGTGACACTTGGGGGGAGATCGGAGGCTCGGTGGGGGAGCCATCTTAACTCGAGAGCTCCATCTAGCGTGGCACGCGTCTTGCGCGCGCGGTCTCTCCAGTCATTACGTATGCTTCCCCATCACCTCCAGCCTGAGCCCCCAGCGCCCGCACCGCCTAAGTACAGGTGTGGAATTACTGTCTCATGAAATTGCTTTACGCAAGAAAACTTTGGGATGAATGCTAAATTAAATCATGCAAATGAAACCCTCATTAAAGATATACGCGTTTCCCGCGTACGGGAGCGAATCGTGTGATCTGAAATATAAATGCGAGCGGGAGCGTGCGAGGTGCCTGTGAAAACGTATCGATTTTATACGCCCGCCTTTCGGTGAAGATTGGCAGTCGTTTGTTGACATCAGTTGAAAACTACACAATCATACTAATATAGGCGCAAATGTATACATATCCATATAATTGCGCCACATGGACAGCAGTGATTGGTGTGGTTCCTGATAGAAACAGTACATGTGGACATCGTATTACCACGGAAATAGGTGGTAAATCACAGCTAGAAATATTGTTTGTTATTTTTCATTGAAAACATTTCAGTTAAATCCACCAACATCAGCCACCAGAAGACAAAGTCACATTAGTCATTTTGACCAGTGCAAGGTTTGAAATTCTCACAAAATGTTGAAATTATAATGAACATAATGAAATATTTTTAAAACGTATAAATGAATGTTGTTGCAATGATGCCAAAACAAACTACTAAAGTATTCTCATGTATTTCCTGCCCCCCTTACCTGATGTTTAGTCCAGTTGTCTGACTTAAATTCTCCCAGGCTTGGAGATTTGTTGACAGTTTCTGTAAAAGGAGAGTTCATATGTAAATTGTCGATAAAATGGCCAGCCCTACATTTCTGACACTCAAGACAGCGGTTCCCTTTGCGTGTCTTTTGCTAAATTTGAAAAGTTCTACTTGAGAACCCAAATCTGAAAATGAAAGGCCCTTTGAAAGTACATATACCTCCAGTCTGACATGGTAAAAGGCAAAAATATAACTAATTTGTCATTACTCAGGGCTGCAAAAAAAAAAAAACAGGACAAAAAAAGATTTCACAAAAAACACCTGCTTTTACGCAAGTGAAAAGAAAACAATTTCCACCAGCATTTCTGAATAAATAGTATACGCTCATTTCAAATGCGCCCTCATTAAGACTCACCACCATTTCCGATCGCCCCAGATCATTATATTTAGCTAATTAACTCATTTTGCTAGTTTAAGTTCTTTGCCTTGCGCAAGAATGAGAACTAATTAAACAGCGGAATAGATTATAGCGACTCTCTCCTTCCCTCAGTCTCTCTCCCCCTCTCTTTCAGACTGAAAGGGGGAGTTAATGAGGAAGAATCCTGTCAGCGCTCACGGAGACGTGTAAACAGTTTTGGCAGAGGGCTCACCTTTCTTCTTTGCTCTGAGACGCGCGCTCCAAACAGGAGGGGAGCATCCTCGCTCTTCCTCCGCCGCTTGACACCGCGTCAGACGGCGGCCATGTCATGTCAAGGCTGGGCGGGCCGGCCGGACGGACGTCCCAGGCCGACCTTAGCGTTGGAGCCCACACTACAGCCCCCCCGTGCCCTGTACGCGGCGTTACCCTGCGTTTCAGGGGGCGTGGGCTTTTTATCTCGGGGAAAACGTCCAATTAGGACGCGGCAACAACCGCCGCCGTTTCGACCGAGCGAGAAAATGAATTCTATTCCGAGACGAAACTCCGAGCGGCGGAGAACAGCCTCCGACGGGGTCTCCCGTTTCATCTTCCTGTCCCCCCGAACTGGGCGACGTGCTCCGGGTCAAAGGGCGCGAGCGCAGAGTTAAAGCGGAACGCGGCCGTGTCCTTCCCCGCGGCGATTTCGCCGTTAATGAGGAGCGGGCGCGGCGCCTGAACGGAAGTGTGGGAGGGCGCCCCATCTGGAAGCCATCGTCCTACCTCCTTCTCCAGCTCCAGGTTGACCATGTCCTCTCTGATCTTCTCTAGACGCTCCAGCTTCCGCCTCAGTCCCTCCGTCTCCTCCTTCAGCAGACTGCTGTTCTCCTTGGTCTCCCTTCAAGAGCGGGGAGACGGGAACAGAAATGAGCCGTCTGGCTGGTGCTTTTATCCAAAGCGACATACCGTTCATTAGATTAAGCGGGAGACAATCCCTCCCAGGATCAATGTGGGGTTAAAGGCATTGCTCAAAGGCCCGAAAGCTTCACAGCTATTATTGTGAGCTTGAACACCTACCTTCCGGGTCCCGGTCGTGTATATTAGGCACGAAGCTACAGGCAGCCCAAAAGTCAAAACCTTTTTCAAAAGACTTTTCTAATGACTTTTCTTCTTCTGTTTGAGTTTCTAGGTGGTCGTGAAATTTTAATCAGCACGTCTCAAACGTAGCATAACATTTTTTTTGATGTCGGATAAGAAAGAAAGCCTTTTTTCACCGCACGTATGATCCAATAGGATGACAAGATTTGCTCTTCTATGACAGGCACAATTTTTTCTTCGGAGATAAGAGTCAGGGGGTTCATAAAATAAAAGCCCATAAGCCACCTGACAAGGTGATGATGGTGATTACAAGTTAAGCCTGATGGAAATGGCTGATCTTTTTTTAAAAATAAAATAGAAACTCGCTATTGAGGAAAAACTCATTTTGAGGACAAATACGAAATGGCACATTGATCAGAATGAAAAAACTGTGAGGAACGACAGTATCCAAACAGGGTGATATGTCACTGTGATCGACCCGATGAAACACAAACACGCGCACACATGTGCACAGAAATATTTTCACCTCTCAGTGAAGAAAAAAATAGCATGAAATGTGCTGAACTAACTGCCGGAAACAGGCCATATTCTCATTACTCTCACTCAAATCTGAGGCTTTGTAAATTCTCCTGCATTTACAAACCATCCACTTCCAACCCTTTTGATCTCTGCAATTAGATTTGGTGGCTAATCTCAGAGCATCACGCAGTAAACCTGGGTATGACGGTTGAGGGGCAGTGTTTAGCCAGATGAGTGGTGACTGGTGGTGTGTACCTCAGGTAGCTGTTCTCCTCACGGAGTCGCTTCAGCTCCCTCTCCATGTCGGGCACTCGAGCCAGCTCCGCCCTCATGTTCTTGACTATCACAGTGTCCTGCTCCTGCAGGGCCAAGCGCCGCTCCAACTCCTGGAGAGAGGGAGAGTGGGAGAGAGAGAGAGGGAGAGGGGGGAGAGAGGGAGGGAGAGAGGGAGAGGGAGGGAGAGAGGGAGAGAGAGAGAGAGAGAGAGAGAGAGAGAGAGGGAGGGAGGGAGGGAGAGAGGGAGCAGGAGGGGGAGAGAGGGAGGGAGGGAGAGAGAGGGAGGGAGGGAGCAGGAGGGGGAGAGAGGGAGGGAGGGAGGGAGAGGGAGGGGGAGGGAGAGGGAGGGGGGGAGAGGGAGGGAAAGCAAAAGAGAGGGAGAGGGACAGTGACAGTGCTCAAGAGTAAGTAAGAGAGGGGGAGACCGAGAGTCAGAGAGCACGAGACAGAGAGTACGGACAGATGGAAAGAGAGACAGAGCGAGAGAGAGAGAGAGAGAGCGAGAGAGAGAGAGCGAGAGAGAGAGAGAGAGAGAGAGAGAGAGAGAGAGAGAGAGAGAGAGAGAGAGAGAGAGAGAGAGAGAGAGAGAGAGAGACAGAGATTAAATACAGCGCAAGTAATGAGCCATTAACTCCGACACTGCACTTTCCCCCGTGCTCACAACTGGTCCCATATCAGCCAAAACACCCCATCAAAACCACAGAGATTAGAAAGGGCCTGGGACCGTAGTCAAAACAGTACTTTAATTCTGCCGAAAGAAAACTCCCTAAAATATCCCAGGCTTAATATGTCAAAGGAGCCTTACTAATGCAGTTAAACGCTGTTGGGTCGGTACATAATAGGCTTGGCTGAAACAACGCTAGCGCGCTAAACTCCAGCAGCAAAGCTGTGCAGCGGGTTCAGATCGTGAAAGCTACGTTTTCATCATTAAATCTTCACTGCTCGACATCTCCTCTAAAAACTTCTGTTTGGCCTGCCTCCCAACTCCATGGAGAATACTATGCACTGGTTGTCAACAACAGTAACATTGGCAAAGGGAAATCCAATGACATATGACAGATAGATGGATGGATGAGGCATCATGAAATGATGCAATATCGCATTATTTGGACAAATCAGTGCGATTCCTTCAAAACCTTCATATAATGAACAGCTACTTTCACATATACACTGTACAATAAACACTTACATGTACAGAATATAATGATAAAACAGATGGTTGCAGACCCATTTGCTATCCAGATGAAGAGTAAATAGTCTGACAAAGGCTCCAGACATCCGGATTGCAAAGAACCAGTTGTCATTTCACAATTTATGTATATTTATACTAAACTCTATACTATACTAATTTCAGTGTTTCTGAAACTAATATAAAAGCAGTATCTGTATTAAATTATGGTATTTACAAAACTACAATCTTGTCAGCTCATCATCCAGTTATCATCCAGCCAAGTATCCTATCAAAACAATCCAAGTCAAATACTGACTTACTGAAATAATTGGCTACAGCAGAAGGATACCCCTTTAACAAGGACATGGATTTCATTGTAGTCGATAAGTGCTGCTTTTGACTAATTCATCCCATTCTGAGACATATACCAGGACTTTCACACTGACACAGGAGTGTCTGAGTCACTAGGTGTAAAGAACTGCATTCAGTCTCAATTATCAACCAATAACGTTAAACTCTGAGATTGTGGTGAGCGAGCCATCTTTCAACATGACAACTAATACTTCACATCTTTAGTAATGTATTGGCCATTTTCACACATTTTTACATTTCCGGGTCTGTTAGCCCACCCTGTAAAACTGAGAGGCAAACAGTGCCATTGGAGTAATTGGGACCAATTTTACTTCATAATAACAAGCCTTCTCCAACAGCACCTGTGTTGGCTGTTCTGTGCAAAAGACAGAAATGCTAGTTTAAACACATTTTTCAACACCCCCACAGCAATACGGCACTGTGTAATGAAGTAAGCCTTCTCCAAATTCTCATTAATAAAACAAGCCTTCGGTAATTGCTGAGCTCATGAAGCTGAACGATATCACCGCTGAGCTAAAATGCTTCCAAACAGAAAACACAGCTAGCCCATTTTACAGAGAGGCGTCAGTGCATACACGCAGCCAAAGAGCCCGTTTTCAGAGCAGTGACATGCCACGTGGATCTTCACCGTGGTAGTGCAGGCCATAGTGGCCATGACCCAAAGTGGCTTTGGATAAAAGCCTCTGATAAATAAAATATAATGCAAAGTAATGTAGCAAGTGGTGAAGGGCAGGCTGCACACATTTCAGAGAACGTGTACATGCTAGTCAGCAACCTCCCAACAGAGGGCACTGCAGTAACCACTACAAGCCTAAAATCATGACAGCCCCCACAAATTTGACAGTAAGAAAAAATATGCATCGTAATCTTTAATGTAAGTTTATATAAATGTATTAATTCAGAGGTGATTTCAAATAAAAAAATACTACCTCTACCTCCTCTGGGAACAAAGTCGTCCTTTGTACCACCCTGTATTCATCTTTGACTATCATAGCTATTCATAGAGAGGGTTTCGTTTAGAGACCTATACCACATTAAAATGGCTGTACTTCAAACAGCAGCCGCAAACATACAGCCAATCTGCCAGAGGAGCCCATACAGAGCATGGAAGCAGGGAATACGCACCCTCCCTCCTCTGGAGATGCTAAGGCCATTTATGAACCACTCTGTGTGACATGGCGCCTCGGTTTGACTGCAGGCCATGGCCAGCATCACTACGACAGCAGGAGCTGCTGCTCTATCTCAATGTGCCAGCCCCTGAAAAGAGCCATTCTTAATTGTTTAGCCGTCAGACAGCTTCATAGCCACTATAAATCAGGGACGGAAAAGTTTTTTTTTTTTGTTTTCTTTAAACGAGTTCTATAAATGAGAACCTAGACATAATTAGATAAATGATCATGGCAAATGTGTGACAGATGGGTAAGAGAGGAACTAATAACTGTGCAGCTAATAAGTTTTTTAGTTTTTTTTCCTCTTTTCTTTTTACAATACGTCTCGTCAGCAAAGCGTTCGCGGTTGGCTCCGTCCATCTGTCTCCACAAGACGCATCCTGTGGAATCTGCAAGAACGGGAAAGCGCGTACCTTAATCTTCAGCTCGTTCTCAGAGTTCAGACACTCAGAAGTCTGCAGGGACTGATACTTCTGACTGGCCTCCAGATACTTCCTACAGGAACACAATGAGAAACACAGCACTCGCATTAAAGCCCTTAGCATTCGCCCCGACGCGCCGCCGAACTTAGAACGGAATATAAAACGGCTATAGAACAGGCGCTTACGCTAATATCAAAGTCTAATGCAAAGGCAGGGCCGGCAGAAGCAGGGGCAATCATACTTGTGCTGGAGCTGCGCTTGTTCCTGCAGGCCCTCGTTCTCGGTGGCCTGGGCGGCCAGCTGCATCTCCTGGTTCTTAATCCTGTGATTGAGTTCCCGAATCTCATCTCGCGAAGCGCACAGCGTCTGCGTTGAATTAATAGGACGGCGCTTGTTAGCAGCTAATTAGGGAAAGGAAATTGAAGGCAAAGTGTATAAACAAGGTCCGGACATCCGCCAAACTTGTTTAATGGAATCCGGTGCCTGTAGGAGCACCGGGATGAACAACGCCGCCCAAGCGGACTTAATCTGTTTTTTTTCCTAATGTCGGAGACACTCGACGCAAAACTTAGTGTGGCAGCCACCGTGTATGGCCTCCTAAAGTAGGCTCTTCTCAATCACGGTTCGGGGGAATCCGGTGGGCTTGCCGTTTTCATGTTGCTATTAACAGTTTTTTTGCTGAGGCAGATTCCCATTTCTGCAAGTCATGCTTGATAAAAAATTGGTACTCTATTTTTTTGCAAATTTTTAAAAAGAACATCACTGATGGCAATTAAAGATTTCTTCCCCCTCAGTGCACTTTGTTAACATTTTTCCCCTCGGTTAAGCTAAAGTAGCTGTTCAATGAATTGTTCTCGGCCATAAAACAGTTAATTGCACAGCTAAATAACCATAGGCAATTAAGTTCCACACCAGTCTGCACTTCCAATTTAAGGGAAACAAATCAGCAGAATTGCATAGAATAAATACATTTATGTGTACCTATCTGTTAAAACGCGCTTCCAAAAAACATTTAAAGATTTAATGGGCGGTTCAACCAAACTTCATTAACTAAGAAAGCACTGAAATACAAAAACATCCGCATTTATTTTCTCAAAGACAAATATGCGTTTCATTGGCCTGGAATCTGGTGAAAATTGCGGGGGAAGGGAGGTACAGATTGCGATAAATAACTGAGCACCAGCCATTCTACTCCACTGCCATTCATATTCAAGGTCCAGTACCTCGTTGGCATTCGCTATCTTGGAGTCCTTCTCGTCGAGCTTCTTGTTCTGTGACTCAATGTTCTTCTTGAGGGTCTTGTTCATTTCAATTTGCTCATTCAGCACCTTTTCAGTCTCAGCCTCCCTTTCCTCCATCTTTTTGATGCGAGTGAGCAAGTCCTGGTTCCGGTCCACCTCACGCTGAATATGGAGAAGGAAAGGTCTGTATGTTGGACCAGTGCTAGGGAGATGCATACATAGGCTACGAATCATGCCAGCCCAGCATCAAATAAGCAATGGAGACCTTCCACAAAGGTGTTCAGAATGAGAGCACCTGCACTGAGGTCCATAAGTATTTGGACAGTGACCCAATTTTAAAGGGCTGCAACTCCACCACACGTCACTCCATATGGACATAAATACAGTGACAGTCAGTTTTATTTCGGGGGTGTTCAGATCCATAGGCAGTGAACTGTGAAAGCATTACAGCCCTTTAAAAAATATATATGTATATAATTTATTTTTATTTTTATAAATGTGTCACTGTCCAAATACTTATGGACCTCTCTGGACACACAAGGTATTTCATTATCATTAAGGTAGGGCACAATAAGCTGCATCAAGCATAAAGACTGATGAAATGACTGAACAGGTATCTGGGGGCTGTATCATGTAAGCTGGATACCCACACAGAGTAAAACACAACAGCTGCTTTGGAGGGTTCTGGATTTTACTTGGTGCTGTTATCTGGTGAACTCAGTAATCCTGCTTCCTGATACAAGCCCTCGGCAGTGTGCGCTGGCTACAATGATAATTTTCTTTAGAAGCAGTGCCATGCATTTTTGTTTGTTTGTTCTCTGGTTGAATTGTGACTGCTTTGACACAAGGATTCAAAAGGCAATTTGCATTTTGGATATTGCGAGGGGCTTTTTAAAATAACAACAGATTAACATTAAGAACATAAACCAGCAGGGCTTTTTGGGGGAGGTCTCTTTCGAGAGCAAATGGCAGCGAGTGTAGCCCTCTCCTTTGCCCAGGCAACGGAGTGATTTTCAGTTTTATATTCACTTGACAACAGCCAACAACCCCAATCTGTGCATATACAATTCATGGCATGCAGCTTTATTAGGAAGACATGAGGAAGCATGTTTTCACACTGGCCACTGTGTGGAATAGCCTGCCAGAACATGTAGTGGGGGCAGAAACACCGGAGGTTCTCAAGACCAGGCTAGATATAGCACTAGATACTATTTAGCTTTTAGGCAAACTAAGCAAGCAGTAGGTATACATTAGTGATGCGAACAATGCTGGCCTAAATGGTCTGTTCGCCTCGTGATGTTATGTTATTTGATTACTAGCCATTACCTCAAAGTCCCGGGCACTGATGTGAGCAGCCTTCTCCAGCTCAATACGGGCACGCTTATGACTCAGCTCCATCTGCTTCTTCTCCTGGACCATTTGCAGGAGGTTAGTCTTTGAGTGGATCTTTTCCGCGGCACCTTCCAACTACAAAATTCATCCGATTGAGAATCATCAGGAAATACGACTGCTCACAGATTATGACTGCCTATATCTCCATAATTCACCAGACTGCACATGCCAAGCACATGGGCTCTTTTACTCGTTATTCCCTGAAATATACTTTTTTTTTATTGTAAAGCTTGGATAAAGATTTGGATAAAAGCATTATATAAATACAATCCATTTTCCATTTAAAAATTACTACATTACTAAAACCAAGAATATGATCATTAAATCATGCAAGAGACCACATACCTCAAACCTTTGTATATATTGCCTTTGAAGGTCACCCTTTGACATACTGGTCTCGGCCACATGTTGTGAGGTCTCAGGTTGAGAAATGAAGCTTTTAAATGATTTTAAAGTTCTAAAGACAGTGGTGTCATCATCCATGCCATCCATTTTTCAGGAAAAGAATCAGCCACCTGTTGCACACCTGCAAACAAAAGCATAAAAAAGCACTACTGATGAATAGGACCATAATGTCTGGTATACCTGAAATGTCCACGTAAAACACAACTAGAAAATCCAATGTATTGGCCTAGCCCACAAGGTCAAATTGATTGAGATTTCACACATGGGCCTAACTTACACTAACGCTTAACTAATAATCAAGCCAAAAAGCCACATAGCTATTATAGAAAAGACTTGTGATGCTTTGGGCACTGTTGCAAGTAACGTAGTACATTTGCAGTTTGCAAAGCTCAGGTCTTCCTGTCAAGCAAGCATGACATGAATAACATTATAATACCTTAATAATCAGCTCTTCTGCTGAGAAAAGTCGCCCTGCTGGAACCCCCAACCTGTTCTTAAACTGCACCTTAACTAGCGACCATTAGCTAGCTTAGCTGTCCCAACGTATTTTCTGATTCAGCTCGCAAACTATGAATTGCATTAGCTTAACAGTCTCTTGGTAGCTAGCTAGTAACACTACTGTGCAAAGTAAGTTTGTCAAGCTAGCTGGCATAATATGTAGCTACTACTCTGACAAAGAAACATTACCAACGGCTCGTTAGCAACAAGCTAGCTAGCTAGCCATCTATCCCTCTGTTACTAGCTACCATTACAGCAAGTTCATGCTTTAGTTTTTAGTTTTGAAAGCGTTGGATAAGTTATGATATTCCCGATTCCGTATTGTAATTATATAACTTTTCACTAAACAAAATGCATTGCCTGTACACTTGAACGCAGGTAAACCGCGAGCTCTGGATGCTGCCTTGCTCACAACGTGCAGCACTTATGGAAACTAACTGCACATCAGTAGTTAGCTTTAGTAATCGCCAACCTTAATGCATCTAGCTATTAAATAGCTAGCTAACGTTAGCTATTTAGCTCATCACTATTAGTTACGTAGAAAGCTAGCTTTGTGGCTGCCATACACACCGAGCAGATGTGCACCCAGTGCTCTGTACGCAGTGTCTCAGTCCAACACATTTTGAACTATATTTCTAAGACGCGTTCTAGTACTTAATCAATTAAAATCTTACCTGAGTACTTGGAAGTCAATCCGAATTGAAGTCAACTACTTGGATCTCCCTCCTCTCTAGAAACCGGTCTTGAAGTTATCGCGATATTAGACGTTTTGCCTTTCTACCGTATATAACGTAATATGTAGTGTTCCTTAATGTGTTTAATTACTGAGCAGAATATGTATTTTGGAGTTTCTTTGCAATCTCTTTTTACAAAAACCACAACTTCTCTATTTGAGCAGTTTGTACATTTCTGTTTAATGCTTCTGGTACTGCTTCGAAGAGGGAGGTCAGAGTAAAATGTAGTTGCTTAAGTTCAACATTATAAAACATCATTTTTACGTAAAGTATATGTCTTATGGTAAGGTCACTGCAATGCTTTATTCCGATGAACCAAGTGGTCAGGAAGTAGTGTTAATTGAAAGACTAAAAAGCCCATTACATACTGGTTCCTGCAACAGACAATGGGCCATTTGGCACTGGGCAAGGCCAATAGTGTCAGAAATGCAGCAATTTTCTTTTGAAATATAGACCAACACATGCACGTGGGGCTTTGCATGGATTATATTGCATGTGACAAATGAAAAAAGTGTTGAATTAGATTACAATATTTTCTCAAGTTAATTAATCTTTCCATCCTTGCAGGTCCAATTGTTTTCAGGTCCTTAGTACAAATTCTGCCTTTCTGATCCATACTTCTGAAATGCATATCCCAGGCTCAAAACAAACAGATAGTAGAAATGGTGCAGGCAATTTTACAGAAATGTTATTATTGAGTGTGTTTTGTATGCAATTGCAATTCATTTTTAATCAGAATTTTGTGTGGATTCAAATTACATGAAGATCAAAGAACAATCATATCGATAAGTTTCCAGAATTGACACAAAAGACACAGTAATAACTAAATGATACGTACAATTTATTCATTTGTAATACAAAGATATGGTTTGAGTTTTAGCAACAGCTGTTTCCAAGACATTTGAGATGGGAATATCAAGATACAACTGAAACAAATGATTTACTCAACCATTACACTTTTATTGTGCATTGTGTCATGTTATACTTTCACTTGGCTTCAAATGAAAACACTTACAGACTTCTATTGTCTGTTATACATGTCATCTTTATATACTTTTATGCTTTACAAAATAACTCATGACTCAATTTCATGACATGGCACATACATCAGTGGTAAAATGCATGTTTCTACATGTTGGACCTTCAACACAGTGGAGTGCAAATACACCTTGGTCTGGTTTCACAGACACAGATTAAGCTTAGTGTGCAGTGTCTATGTTAGTTGAAAAAATTGATGTTAGTGTTTTGGCTAAATAATGATATGTGCATTGTGCCTGTTACACCAACAGAGGGGGTTCTTGAGCTTAAGAGAAAAAAAACACTTCATCATCAGCCATGAATAAAAACTCTGCTGTGCTGCTAGGATTGCAGACTTTTTCAATTGTGAATTTTCAGTGGAAACTAAAAGGCACTAGATAAAAATGACAAAATATTGCAATTAAATTGTTCCAAGCTGAAGCACTGGATATTGTAAAGAACGTTTTACAGCAAAAATATATTATGAAAAACTTTAAGGCAAAGATCTGTCATGTACCTTCAAAGAGGTATACTAGAATAGTCATGAACAGAAAAACTGCACATCCCTGACAATGACCACATCCTTTTCACTTCTAAATGATGTGAAATGAGTGAAGAATGCAACTAAAACATGTTTCAAAGACTATAGAATTGTAGAGCAAACAAAAAACATAGAAACCAACAACTTGACAGAGCTACAAACAGGCATACCATTATGGATACATATACACTCACCGAACACTTTATTAGGTATTTATTAGACTTATTTTTTAGACTTCTACTGCTGTAGCCTATCCAGTTATGATGTGTCATGTGTTCAGAGATTCCACTGCTGTAATGTGTGGTTATTTGCGTTATGGTCACCTTCCTGTCAGCTTCGACCAGTCTGGCAATTCTCTTCTGACACCTCTCATTAACAAGGCATTTCTGTATGCATTTTTTTTTCCAACATTCTTTGCAAACTCTAGAGACTAGTGTGTGTGAAAAGACCAAGAGATCAGCAGTTTCTGAGATACTTAAACCACCCTGTCTGTCACCAACAGTCATTCCACGGTCAAAGTCACTTAGATCACATTTTTTCCCCATTCTGATCACAACGTGGTTGATGTGGACATTAACTGAAGCTCCTGGCCCGTATCTACAGGATTGTATGCATTGCACTGCTGCCACACAATTGGCTGATTAGATAATCACATGAATAAGTAGGTGTAATACTGTAATAGGTGTAATTCCTCTAATAAAGTGCTTGTGAGTGTATCTCTTCATAAGTTCAACTGAAATTTAGTGACTAGAAAATTCAGTAAACAATGTGCACATTGTCAGCTCATTAATGTCCCAATCGGGTAGTGACACACTCCAAATTTATTTAGCAACAATCTTTCCTGAATTAATTTCCTTCACCTCCAACAAGACATGCTGCTGATGTATGCCTTCCACATAAACTGGGTATTAAACACTGTATGCAGAACTGTTAGTTAAATGTCTAGTTTCTTTGGCATTTTCACAGTTGACTTTCTGCCCCAAACTGACAATAGTTTGGTATTCTTCCAGATACATAAATCTCAGATATTATGTGAATAAAATGTACACTATAAAAGCGCTACAAGAGGTTCAGTTAAGTCAAATATGAATTCATGACTCACCAAAACGCATAACGAGGCTTTTCACAGTTATGAAGACGAGAAAATCAGTGGCACATAGTTACAAATGAAACACTGATAACAATCCCAATGGTTTTGACCATCAAAAAAGTAATTTCCCTTCCAAATCAAGTATAGGTTTCAACTGACTGAAAAGGGATTCAGGTTGAATTCAATTTGATAAACTGGGGACACTGCAGCTGTACAAAATATCATTAACAATTTAGAGTAGAAAAGTAATCAATAGCACTTCAAAACAGGCCAATACATCTGGATGGGTTTGCTGAAATTATCAAAGAAATTATATTTCCAAATCTACAATATATATACAAAAATAGATCTTGAATTTATTAGTATGGTACAAACAAAAAACATAAAATCATTCTAAACTGTTTCATACCCTGAAATAATTTTTAAGGGCTGATTTGTCTGCCATCCTCTGGCTTTCAGTCACCTTCTTTAAAACTTTTTTAAATCATAGAACAGGGTTCCAACAATTCTCTCAGTTCCCCAAATGGAATTGAACAGGACTGTTGCAAAAGTGCAGTTTGCGCACACAAAGTTTGTGGAGAGGTATGGTTAACCATGACTTACTTTTTTCATTTTTTTTTTTTTTTTCAGAAGCAGTACTGTGCCACAACTTTGTTGGGGCTGACTGTGAATAAATATATGCCTAAATATACACAAGCATGGGCAGTCAATTCAGCCAGAAACCGCTAGAGCAAATTCTAGTTTTGTTTCGGCTGTAATGTTGTGTTAACACTGTCATTTACAACAACACGACAAAATAATGTTCTTGCCTTGCTCAAAAGGGTTTGTAGACAGGCAGCGCATACTCTACAGCTACCACAGGACATTAAAAGAAATGCACGTTTAGGAATGATAAATCAAAGACATACGAGTATGGTTCTGATAATGCCCATAAAATCCCCTGCTCTCTATTAGGATTTATTACAATGAGATTAGTCAATAAGAATAACACTTACTCTGTGAGATAATCCAGTTTGCAGAGGACAAACAAATCCTCTGTACTGTATATCAATGAGCTATATACAGTACATTCTACCCCCTTCAAATAAGCAAATAACACGTCAAAAAACGGCAAGATAAAACTGTATATAAACTTTCCGTATCATGTGCGCCTTTTTTTTTTTTTTTTTCCTTTTTTACTATTTGTGGCTCAGAAATACAGTATGCCCAGGGAGCCTGTAGTATTGCAAAACTGTACGTTTACTTGTTGTATGAAAGTGCCCTGTAGAGCACATCCATTGTTTGTGTTCAGGACGAGGGACAAGGCATCATTAGTAGTGCAGCTGTCACACATGGCCCAGAGCCATCCATCTCCGTCCCCTACCCCCCTCTCCCTCCCCCTGCCAGCGACACGCATGAGGCTCCAATGACCAGCCCAACACAGACATCCCTCATTTCATGAACTCCCGACGGAAACAGTGGGGCATTTCCAATATTTACTGTCGTGTGTCGCACATTCGATAAAACACGGACCGTGTGGCGCTCTTTTCTGAGCTCCGAGCTGCTTATTTCAGGGTTTGAAGACAAAAGGAAGCGTCCATTGCGGAAGACGCGGAGCCCAACGCACATGAAAGCGTCTCTTGTCTTTACCAGCTTAATGAGGAGAAAAGCTGACCGCTCTCTGAGGTGAGAGGAGAGGAGAGGGTAAGCCGTTGTTGGCCCCAAAAAGACAACTCAGCTTTGGGTGAAGATCGTTCCATACTGCACCCATCTATGGAAAAAGAAACAGGCACACTGTGTTACCAAAACTTGTTGCACATCGCTAGTTTACTATGGTCAGAAACTATAGAAGCTTCCTCCTATCAGTTTAGGATTTATCAAAAGATAACATAAGTTTCACTGAAGCAAGGACTGATGTTTAATGTTGGCAAGGGGAGTTCCATTATACATTTTTAATCTAATTTTTTCGAAACCACATGTTCTATAGAAACCAAACCTTCCTCTTAAAATAAGTCAGTGTGACTATCAGGGGCAGCCTGTAATGATTACGGTACATGACCGGGACCCGGAAGGTTGGTGGTTCAAAAGCCACGATAAGATCCCCACAGCTGTTGGGCTCTTGAGCAAGGCCCTTAAACCCCACGATGCTCCATGGTGGATTGTCCCCTGCTTAGTCTAATCCACTGTAAGTCCTTATGGATAAAGGCGTCAGGTAATTAACTGCAAGGTAATGTAATGTCAGGAGTCTGAACAAAGGTCTGTGGGTGGGCCTGTATAATGGAGGGGGACAGTTAGAGACGTCCTGGTTGAATAAAGGTTGGATAAAGAAGGAGTCTGCAGACCTCTTTGTGCCCTTGGATCTGGGAGTTGACGAAGGCTCCGAGGATGTGGGAGGTGATGGGCAGGTAGGTGAAGATGAGCTGGGTCTCCTGGTGCAGGCAGAAGAGGGAGAAGTAGTTCCTCAGCTCCATGGTCAGGATGGCATTCTCCTGCTGTGAGAAACCCAGCGTCATGTCAGACAGGCAACCGCAGAGCTCCTTATTAAATCTTTATTGGTTTATCCAACAGTTCCTACTAATCGACCATAAGACCTTGATTAGTACAATCAGACTTGCGTTCAAGATGCTGTTAGCTAACAATCGCTAACATATTCAAATATTTTTCTGTTTGCCACAAACGGTTTGAAAAGGTAGTGTGCGAAAATGGCTGCTGATGGGGAAAAAAACGCAAAGAGGACAAAAATGTACAAATATTTGGCTGTTGGATGTTAATCAATGCAATATTTCTTCTTACCCTTAAAAATAAATCACAGGTAAGCAACGAATGAGCTAGCTGGCATTGTTGGACCCAAGTCGCATCCATTTGTATTAAAAAGGCATTGGTGGCGAACTAAATGGAAAGTTCATTTAAAATCGCTCAACAGTAACTATGTTCTGCAAACACAGTTTGCCGCGAATGTGAACGCAGGTCGAGTGTGTTACTGCCCGGTTGGAACAAAAGCCTGCACCCACATCAGCCCTTTCTGAATAAGATTCAGAACCCTGGCATAGGCCCTATGAATCACTTCATAACGCATCACTTGGTAACGGCAGAGGTTCTGACACATGAAGGCGGCTGGTGGCCGCGGGGACAGGAGGTTGCCCACGGTGCGGGCTGCCCAGGGGAGCTCTGTGTGTGAATGTCTGAATACTGTGTGCGCTGTGGTACCTGCACTATGCGGGACTCCAGCTGCTCCACAGACACCTGCTCCTTGGGCTGCACGGTGGCACTCATCATCTGCCTCTTCATCACGCTGTACTTCTGCAGCGCCCGCTGGTGCTCGTGCAGCACGCCCTTCTCATGACGCTCACACAGGTCCTGCGCACACAGGCCAGAGGCTCGTAACGCAACGCGGGGGCTACACTCACACCACGTACACATACACATACACACACCCCTCTACACTCAACACAAACTGACCCCGCCCCCTCCACACTCAACACAAACTGACCCCGCCCCCTCTACACTCAACAAACTGACCCCGCCCCCTCTACACTCAACACAAACTGACCCCGCCCCCTCTACACTCAACACAGACAGACCAGGTCCCGTACACACTAAATCCCTTTCTTTTTTCACTATATTTCTCCCTTTTCACTTACTAATCTTATTTAGGTATTCTCTCAAGATGTACACAGTACAGCTTTCAGACTCACTTTGTAGGACTGCAGCAGATCCAAGAAAAGGTTCAGCTTCTCCACCACGTCATCTTCCTCTCTTCTCCCCTTAAAAAAGCGGACGAGAAGGTACTGTAGAACCGTGAGCAAAATGGCAGGAAATGTGCTTCTGGGCACAGGGTGAGTACCTGTTCAGCTGCCTTGTCTGCCAGCAAGGCGAACTCCACGGACAGGCCCTTCAGAGACTGCCGGAGCGTTCCCCAGGTGCAGTCCGCTGAGGCCAGGGCAGGGAGCGGGGACGTGTCTGAACCCACCGTGCTGCCATAAACACACACACCAACACCTCTGTAAGACCAGGGCACTGCACTCACAGCATTGTTTATGGGACAGACGACTAAACTGGAATTGCCGCACCCTTTTTCGTGACGCCTGGCTTTAAAGCTTTGGAAAGATGGTTGTTGTTGATTTAGAATGCCTACTATGATCACTACAGCAAACTGGTTGCAAGCATATTTCTCAAAACTGGCCTAGCCAAGAGCAACAGATAAACACACTAAAAAATGTATTGTGAACTACCAAATATAACAGACTGTTTCTCGAACAGTTCTGCAGGCACTGAGCTTCAGGCGCTTTGAACTGGCAGAAAAAAAAAAGCCGTGCTGGAAAAGTGGGCCATTTGACAGCAGATAGGAGAGAGAGAAAGAGAGAGAGAGAGAAAGAAAGAGAGAAAGAAAGATATAGAGAGTGAGAAAGAGAAAGAGATATTTGAACCATGCCTCAGCTCCCTTCCAAACATTAGAAGGTCTGTGGCATTCTCCTTGGAGCGTTTGGCCATGTTCTCCGCTCGGTCCCGTAGCTTCTGGAAGCTGTTTAGAATGTTCCGGATCAGCTCCCTGCTGGAGGCAAACTGTGCCTGGATATCTGCTGGGAGGTACTCCTGGAACAAGGCAAGTCAAAGTCCTACACACTGGAAGCCAATTGTCAAGTCCTGCACCAGAGCCATGCATAATGATAAATAGCACCAAGTACATTTTATATTCATTCAAGTATCTATTTTGTGTGGTTAGGAAAATGCACAATGATTTGGTAATAGAGAACATAATGCAATAAATGGCTCACCTTAGCTTGCGTGGCAATTTTACATGTCATAAACTCATCCCCGGCTTTCCTAAAAGCCTCTCTCAGTTTGTTCTGAACATCCTGTTAGGGGGGAAATGGGGAAATTACAAATGTTACTCAGTGCAACTGAGGAAAATTCCAGACACACCAGCACAGAAAACAGGACTTCCCGCTTAAAACCTCCAAATTCAACCGGGAGAGCGGCCGCAATTCTAAGCACAGACCTTCACTTATCTGTATGCGTCGCACGTGAGCCCTTTAGTGAAAACAGAACATAGAGCACAGTGAATACGCAGCGCTCCTATAGCGTGAAGTCTACGGTTGCCCGGGAACGGGGAAGCGAAGAACGATGGCGGAAAACTAAATTCCAGGAGACCCTCCCTGTCAACGGTGCGTTTGTAGCTTCGCGTCCGATTTAGCGTCAGCTGCCGACGGAGCTCCGGAGAGTCTATGAAAGGGTCAGGCGGTGAGTATCTGACCTCATTAACCACCCCTCTGTTCATTATGCCCACGGGCATCTCTGTGTTCGCCCGTCTCCCCCTCTCCGCCAGACATCCCACAGCAGAGCCTTAATGAGCCCTCCGCATCTTTAATAAAAACATCCATGCACACAAATGTAATTATCCTCTTGTGCAGTGTTGCACTTCAGGCTGGTAATATCTTTTTTTCTTATTTTTTTCTTTTGCAAGCTATCAGGCCCACGTCCTGCCTCCGTGATTGATTACAGCTGGTTTTGTTTGAAAGTTAAAGTTCTCATATGTATGCTGAGTGCGAAAATGCAGCCGGGGGCAGCAGCTTGTTCTCGGTCTGCCCGGAGTCATTTAGATTTTTGATTACTTGCTTGGCGCCTTGTTTGGGCAGAGGCCAAAATGGACAAAGGAGTTACATTCAACGAGAGGTAAAGGTTTGGACAGACAAGGGATTGTTTTTACACTTTTTCCACCAACATCCTGCCCTTTGTCTATGACTGCGTCTATGCACTGCATCTACGAACACACTAAACGACTGCATCTATGCACTGCATCTACGAACACACTAAACGACTGCATCCATGCATTACATATTATTTAGCTGACACTTTTATCCAAAGACACTTACAGTCAGAACCATACACTATACAGGTTGCCCTGTACACACTAAACGATTAATGGAAAGGCAACAAATGTTAACAATGTTAACAAATGTTAAAACTGAATTGACAGATAAGTGGTGGACAATAAAAAGGAACGTTTATCAAATTAGGTATTTGTCAAATCATGCGCAGGTCTATCAACTAATTTTTTGTATCAGTTCACAGAAAATTGAACAACTCACATGCTGTTTCATCAATACCATCAATTAAATTCTTTACTTCCACTCCTCATAGCTTTCACGGCTTTGCTAGTGGATTGAGTAGTCTGACAGAGCGAGTCATGAGCCAGTTACCAAATTCACTATCCCATGTTCTCAAACAGGGTTTTCCCCAAAGAATGCAACAGTGGCAGTGCGCAACTCTGCACCCTCACTTGCGCCACCAGAAATAGTACCAGTCAGAACAAACAAGGGCCTCAGCCACACTCTGCTGAATCATTCTGGAGAGAACCCAGTGTACTAACTCACCACACAAACAAACACACTGCTTTTTTCATCAGAACCAAGGTTCCTTTATTAGGTATTTATTAGACTTATTAAGTCTTCTGCTGCTGTAGCCTATCCACTTAGATGTTTGATGCATTGTGTGTTCAGAGGTGCTCTTCTGCTTACCACTGTTGTAATGTGTGGTTATTTACGGTACTGTCACCTTCCTGTGAACTTTGACCAGTATGGCCCTTCTCCTCTGACCTCTCTCATTAACAATGTGTTTCTGCTGCTTCAAAATATGCATCAACAAGCTGGTGTACAGGTCTACCTAATAAAGTGACCACTGCTGTATGTGTACAATGTGCATGGACTTCATTTTTGGCAAGTTGTGTTACTGTTGGATGCAACAGAATTATTTATTTTATGCCAGCGTTAGGTGTGCGTGAGTCGCTATTGTCCCTTATTTTCTCCCCCATTAGTGGAAAAGGTTTTAAATAATGCATGCGCATAAATGTATGATGTCTCAGCAAGCTGGTGAATGGTAAATGGCAGCAATATAGCAGGGTAGAAACAGTGTTTGGCTCAGGGAGGAAATGGTGGTGGTTATGGTGGTTGTAGTACACACAGAGGAACACTGTATTTAACATGACATGTAACCACAAAAGACATATATTCCTTTTTATGGCCACTCATTTCAAGAGACCAAAGTGAATAGCCTGAATTTCTTGAAATAGCAGAAGGGTTACTGGAAAATGACCTAAAAGAGTCCATAAAAGTAGACAAGACCTGTAAAATATCAGCTGGGTGGCAATCCCTGACATAAGCCTTACTTCATGATCACATGATTAGATAATGATTAAAAGAAGAAGTGCGGTTTTAGCGTGAGGCTTCTGATGATCACTACGAGACTTTACATCCTGACTTTTAATTACCTATTTTTTCTTAAAGATTTTTTTAACGTCCGGTTTTAGTTCTGTATGGATCTCGGATTTTACAAACTGACCTAGTACATCCCTGATGTCCTCTGACCGACTGTAGCTTTCAAGAAAAACAAGACAGATATAAAGCTGCACATTCAGCAGTGAAAAGGCTGATGTGGCAGAGAGTGAAGAGCAGGCCCGGAAACCACACAGAGCCACTTGGAGTGGGACCAAGGCATGCCTATTTTCAAATGCCCGGAACAAAAAGGAATGGATAAAATGAAATGAGTAATCCTGTGAATAACCCGCCCTGGGAGTGTAGAACTGTCCCTTAGCAAGACACCTAACCCCCAAATGCTCCTGACAAGCTGGTTGGTGTCTTGCATGGCAGCCAATCGCCATTGGTGTGTGAGTGTGTGTATGACAGGGTCAATGAGAAGCATCAATTGTACAGCGCTGTGGATAAAGGCGTTAACAAACATTTACTTACTATACTATTTAGATATATGCATTTTGCCATAGTCTCTCTGCTTTACAGTGATCATATCCTATGATTATGTATTATATATTTTGTATATCGTCATTGTCTTTCTAGACATTATCACCCCCCCCCCCCCCCCCCCAAGTTAATGTACTCAAATTAATTTGGTAACTGGCTCATGATTCGCTCTGTTAGACTGTTCAATCCACCAGTAAAGCCATGCAAGCTATGAGGAGTGGACGTAAGAACTGAATTGATGGCGCTGATGAAACGGCAAGCGCGTTGGTTGGATGGGCCACTCACCGAGCCACTGAAGGTGAGGAAGGTCTTGGCCAGTTCGTCGGCGGAGAACAGGGGATGGCGCGCCACCAGGTTAATGAACCTGCGCAGGGCGCGTCTGCGGCCCTCGATGAACTCTCGCTCCGAGGTGGAAGTCAGGACTGTGGATACCACGCAGGGAAAAGCAAGCAGCGCTTATCTATATGGCTTATAGGGGAAAGGGAACGTCCATACAAAGGCCTACTAAGGAGCCCAACAAAGGAAAACCGAAGTAACCACGATTTGGCTAAATGTTAACTTCTGGATACACGTTTCGTTTTGCGACTTGTTTCGTTTTGTAACTACCAAATCCAGGAAAGTCAAAGAACTTGAAAGGCATTTTTCGCAGTTTCAGGGTTGGTGTAGTTACTGTGGTTTGCCTTTGTAGGGAGGTGCACGGAGGAAGCCCCAGTGCATGGAGCTTCCTGTTTACAGGTCAGGCGTAATCCTTTCAAAGTACACTTGCATACCTCCTTTCAGCATTCTTTTGGGCGGGAGCGCCGGCACCATTCTGTAGGCAAACCTCTGCAGCAAAAGCTCGTGGAAAACATCAAAATCACTGTATCTGCGGTAGACGGATATTTTGAAACGCTGCAGGAAAAAAAAAAATTATAATCATAATTGCATCATATTTTCTCTAAAAATATCCTGAATGAAACAAAGACATTTCTCTTTGCAGATTTGGCAATAATCTGGGTTGATTTACTCCCTGTTCACAAGAATACATTTCTAAAAACTGCATGGCACTTTAAAACGGCTGAATTTATTTATGCATTCCCGCTGCACAAAAACACTCCTTCTCAGCTGCGATTTTCTCAGCAGAGAGCTAAAAATGACCTCAGTGCTTTTTTTAGAGTCATTCTTGGAGTACTCCTGTAATTAGACAAATAGAACACTGTATTTCGTATTCATACAGTACAGACACAACAAGCCCAAAACTCTGAAAACAAATGTTTCTCCCTCCTGTATATTACCGAGAAAAAAGTATGAAAAATGACATTACTTTCAAATACACTCAGTGAGCACTTTATTAGGAATTTATTAGATTTCGCCTGCAAATTCTCTGCAAACTCTAGATACTGTTGTACATGAAAATCCCAGAAGATCAGCAGTTTCTGAGAAAGTCATACCACCCTGTCAGGCATCAACAATTATTCCACGGTCAAGGTCACCTAGATCACATTGCTTCCCCATTCTGACATTTGGTCTGAACAACAGCTGAACCTCTTGACCACATCTGCATAGACTGTATAAGCATCAATCTTCCACTCTGAAAACTAAATTATAATGAACGGTTAATAAATGTTAAAAAGAAAGAATACACTTGATTCTATTTCAGAGAAACAGAAAGCCATGGAGGACATATGGCCTCATCAGTAAGAATTAACTTCTAATGATGGATGCTTCCTGTGCCATCTTAAGACACAGCATTAGTCATGGGGCACTGTCCATGAATAACTGCAACCTTAACTGCATTAAGGCATCAATCTTCAAACAAATGTGGTTTTGTAAACAAGTATATTCCGTTCTTTGTGTTTCATTAGGCCATTTGTGAGAAAACTCACTCCTCTACATAACGTTTCTCCAAGAATATCCAGCATATTTTCCTTAACACAAAACAACAGATTTTTCTCAGAAAATTTCAGCATTCTGAGATAAAGCACAGTACAGTATCGCATAGTACCCAGCCATTATAAGGCACCCATATTTATTTTGATTGCAAAATCAATTAAGTACACTGATTATCACAAAAATGTGGAAATACAGTGCAGTTCTATAGAATATTTCAGCAGTACTATTTGCAGTGCTTAAACCGTGAAACTAAACAGACCTGCGATAAACTGTTATACAACCTCTCCCCGGTTACAGTTACAAATCCCTCTGTGGCTTCTCACGGCATTCCAGGGGCCGTGTGTTGCTCACCTGACTGGTGATCTGGTACTCCACGTGCTTCAGAAACAGGCCCTTCTTCTCGGGAATCAGCTCCACCTGAACAGAGTCCCGCTCCAGCAGCTGCGCCAGAGTCTGCCTCACCACCAGGGGGCTCTCCTGAGCAGGCTGCATCCTCAAGGCCTGCAGGTCCTTCAACTCGCCAAGCTGGGGCTTGGGGAACTCTTTAAAAACACCGAAACGTGGACCAGTGAAAACGCATCAGCTGCGGGAGAGGTACATTTATCGTGGATCCAGATGTCCAATCAAAATAGGGGGGGGTGGGGGTGTTTCAGATAACCAAACCCCCCCCACTCAAGTCCTGGATTTGGACCAAACTGGTTATGCACTAACAGAACAAGGGCACACAGCTGCTTTCTCACTGGACGTATGGCAGCAGAGAGAGAGAGAGAGAGAGAGAGACAGAGAGAGAGAGAGAGAGAGAGACAGAGAGAGAGAGAGAGAGAGAGAGAGAGAGAGCCCCAGGTGGGTCCTCAGCACATATGCTTGCATTCAACGTGCTACGCTCGGCACATGGAACTTACATAACTGCAAGCCTTGGCTGTGTTCGTACTTGGTGTGCTTTCAGGTTCGCTCGGAAGGCTCCGATGCTAGCCTTGCCAGAGAAAGTCTCGCAAACCCAGCGTGCTACACAAATCGCACGGGACTGATGTCACTTCCGAATCGTGAGCTGAAGACAATACTGCGACTCTTAATGAAGCGGCTGCGTTCGACCAGAGCTTCAGCTTAATTCCCGACTGGCCCACTGACAACTATAAGCCTATTTTAATGCAGTACGGGAAAAGGCAAATGCTAGTCCCGTGACTCAGGACAAGCAATGCTGCCTGACAGCCTCTAACTGGTCACTCTCACGCAAGCATGGTGACTTCCCTGACACATGCCTTTCATAACAATAGCTCATTGCATTAAATAGCATCTAAAGGTCACAGAGCAGAACATAGTAGGAAACAGAAGGAATGTTTTTTTTCATCCAAAATTCAGGCTTCCCAATACATTCTTCAAGCTCCAGAAGTGATTCTGCTAAATTCACTAACTGAGGGGAAAAGACATTTAAAGTGAAAACAGCCACAGGTCCCAAGCTGAAAAAACGACGCTCCAGGGAGAGTTTCACAACACACATGAGGCTGGCATATTGGAAGCACCTGTAATAACAGAGGGCTGGATAATGATATGGGAATTTAAGGAGCCGGGGAGCTTTCTGGAGCCAGTCTGAAAGCAGAGAACCGGAGCTTTCCCACTCTTTCCCCCTACTTCCAACAGGTCCCGCTGCCAGCCAATGAGGTGCTATTTTATTGTATCAAATGTCTCACCTAAGTCTCACTTTAATGTTTAAATAAATACATAAAACAAAAATATTTCAAAGATTTCAATTTTTAAAAAATTGTTTTATGAAGATAATAGCGATCATGTACATATCCACTGCAACAACAAAAAAGCAGTGGATATGTATAAAGTCTTGTAATGAGACTTCTCACAAATAAAAAATTTTGGCTTGTTTTTAAGTTAGTGTTGGCTTGACTAGTGAAATTCTCACCCCATTGGCAAATTTTGAAATGAGTAAAACTCGCTCAGCTCATTAGCAATATTTTTTGTCTAATTATAAGACAAATATACTCGTTGAGACTGACTTAACTCAGTCTCAACTTTCATTGCAATTCTGAACATGGCCAAGGCTGGGTCAGAACATAAGACATGCAGAAAATGTGCTGACCAGCTTTTTTTTCTCTTTTTTTTGTAAGGTGGTATGGTTGTAGAGGCCGGATGCAAAACACAGGGGTATTTGGACACAGGCCAGGAAAGACAAAGAGTCTGTAGAGGACTAATGCAATTCCTGTCTTTGCTGCTTCTATTATAACCTTTCCTGCATGTAACAAAACAAAAACACATCACAGTAATAAATCAGCTAACAATAATGTTGTCCAACCAATTATGCTGAGCATTTGTATATTTACTCACATGTCATGTAAATATGATCACTTGAGATAAAAGGTTTCTGTTTCAGATAACCACACCAACTTCAAGGAGCACATTTTGGCCATGTCTTACAGTATTTGCATAAGAAAACGCACAGTGCATGTTACCTTGTATGTAGTTCTCCAGAAGCTTCGGGCTGGGCTGTTTCCCCTGCTGAGCCAATGCGATCAGTGCCAGGGCTTTGTACATGGACAGCTTGGACAGGGACCCACCCTTATGTTCCACATGTTCTGCGATCTACAGGTAGAGAAGAACATCAGCTCTATCTTTTTTACTTACATTACATTTTACTTTTTTACTTACATTACTTTTACATGTAATCTAATCTGCATGTCTTTGTATTGTGGGAGGAAACGAGAGTACCCGGAGTAAACCCACACAGACATGGGGAGAACATGCAAACTCCACACAGAAAGTCCCTGTCTGGCATTCGAAACCAGGCCCTTCTTGCTGTGAGGCGACAGTGCTATCCACGGCACAACCATGCAGCCGAAGTCTTAATTTACATATCAACAATACCCTTACAGTATAGTAAAATGTAAGTTTACTATACTGTAAACTTACATTTGTACTGTTGGATTGCCACAACAGCTTAGATTTTCCTTGAAGGAATCAGTTGGTATCAGGTTCCAATGGTTGGTTAAGGAAATAGGTATGGTTTTTGTTCAAATAATATGCAGTGGACTGATCATTGAGATATGGGACTGACACTATTTTAAGGGCAGAAACGAATCAATGTACATTCTAATTAATCTTGGTACTGCAATGGCGCTGAAACATATGGATAACGTAAATAGGCTGGTAAGACCACTGTAATGTGAAGGGTGCGGTGAGAGTGAGTCAGCACTAGCCAATCAGGAAACTCGCAGTGCACACTGTACAACATGTGGATGTCATCAGTGACATGTTTAGTTCATTCCGGCGAGTGTGTGTTATATAATACATAGACATATACTTTGTTGCCTTTGAGTTATCTGTGTTTCTGAGGCATGGAAGCATATGAAAACTGTAGAGGCTGGATCTGCCTGTTTTTACCTTTTACATTTTAGTGATTTGGTAGATGCTCTTATCCAGAGTGACGTACAATAAAGTGCAAATCATAACCAGGGACAAGTGTGCTGAAAACCCGAGAGGGAAGTATGGTCCAAGTGCTAGAGTGATAACACAGATAAAAACTTGAACCCTTGTACAATATTCAGACAACTGTCGAAGTAGCAATGCCACAGTTATATGCATACCTTGCCTGTATATCGCATCTGCTGTATAAGAAACTGGACCATAGCCAATATCCTTTTACATATGGCTGCAGATTTACATCATTATACAAAAAACTGTCATATTGGGTTTTTTGCATTTATTGTGTCAACAGATTTATAAACAATAAAATTGACTTGACAATGTGTGTAATATTAGTACAGAAGCAGACCTTTCCCTGCTGCAAAATATTTCACTAAAACACCTGATGAACTGGCAAGAACATTCACCTTAAAATACCAGGAACAGCATTACGAGGTTTTGGACAAGACATACTGTAATTACCACCGTATTGTGTGCATACTATATTAGCATTTTTTAAATATGTATATAATAAAATCATGAATAATATATAATAGTGCTCCAAATAAGATTGAAAATTCCCTGGATTTCAAACATTTTTTTTGATTTGAGGTCAACAAATGTATCAAAATACACAAGATTTCAATATGTTTATTACTGTCACTTCAATAATTTACTTTGGAAGCCAAGAGAAGACATTTAATTTCAACAAACTAAAGCCAGTTTACAAATTGCAATGTATTTTTCAGCTTTTCTTTCCACTTCCTATTCAATTGGTGCATTGTCTGTTTTCCTTCAGTTTCCCTTTTTAAAAGGGTAGGATTTCCTGTGCCATGACCCGTGATTAAGCAGCACTTTTTTTTATCTAAGAAAAGTTCAAGCTGGAACGAAGCAGACAACCAGTGTTTGTTTATATGAAGGTTCAAACAAACTCAAGAACAAACAGACTAAGAAATACAAATGAACAAGTCTGTCTAACTATATGAAGGTTCAAACAAACCCAAGAACAGACAGACTAAGAAATTTCAATATTCAGATTGAAATTTTGAGATACACTTTCATGAACCAGACTGACACAAGCCTGATGAAACGACCAATATTCACAGGATCCGTTCAATTCCTGACAACTTACCTGGTTTTGCATAGAATTTGGAAGATCAGTGCTGCCAAGCAATCTTTGAAAAACCTCTAACTGCACCCGTTCATCTTTTTTACCGCATAGTGCTTCATACACCTCTCTGTAGTAGGGAGGTACCGATCCTGTATCGAGAAAGCAAAGGATCAGGATTGGGACATAAACAGCACATAATTATAATTATAATCATGTAATTAAATATGAAGTGTTCACAGACACGTTTAAACAGTTTAAAGCATTTTTAATCATGAAAAAAATGGTTTAAGCAGGTGGTTTTAATGTTGTGGCTTGTCAGTGTGGCCTTGTTTGGACTTAAATATCTGCGCAGAACATTCCTACAACGTGCATGCGTAACTCAAAATAGACATGATAAGGTGCAATCTATACCTGCTGTAAAGTCTGAAGTTAATCATTACAACAATAGACTAAAAAACAGAAAAGAAAGTCTGACTTCCAGATATTACTCCAGAAAACTTCCATCCAAAACAAATTCCCCACATCAAGCTTGTGTTCTCATTTATAAGGGCATGCATTATGTTGCACTGTAATAACTTGACTGAATTGTTTCAGTGTATATCCACAGTTGGAGCTGTATGCAAAACTGTGAGATAAACTTCCACGGATAACGGCACCCATTGAAAGTAAGTTCAAATATATAAATATATGCCTGATGAACAACAGATTTCCCCACTGTAACGACTACCCAGCTTCCTTTACTCTCACCCAATTAGTTTCACAAAAACAAAACGATCTCTTTGGCTCTTCTCTTGGTACAAGGAAAACACTGAAGCCTGCACGGGATCACTATGGAAACCTTGATAGAAGCTTATCCGGTGAATGGACAGATCATCCTAATGGGATGGCACATTGCCAATTTACTGTGCAACAACAGTGCATCACTTCACGAATACTGTTGCTCTCGGACTTCCAAGTGTACTGTTATCTTTACATAACACAGTAGGCTGGGTCATATGCTATATCAAGCGTTTACAACCCACTTAATCGTAATTAAGGTGTGCGGTGCATACTTATTTCAGAATTTCCCGATGAAATTGTCTTTCCCACAATAGCAAGGACACAGACAGTCAGAACATTACACCGCTGGAGTAAACTGTATAACAGGCATCTATAAAACAGGCACGAGTAGAGCATGCTCTTCAAAATCACATGGCAGGGCATCGACTACTTCGACAGAAGAATGTTTAGCCTACGTCAAAATCTGGTGTAAAATATGCAATTACAGTAAACAATTTAATATAACAAATAAAGCATTTTTCGAAATTAAAATACGAGCACAATATATTATTTTAAATTTTATTTGGGGCTACCAAGTTTCTACTAGTAATTCGCGTTTTGATACCGCATTCTACAACGTAAAGCAGCAGTTGGCTAACTGGGTGCAACGCGGGTCCCTTGACAAACCATATTATCGAAACCTATCAAACAAAAACTGTTATTTCTGATTAATTAGGCTGCTTACTCACGCGGACGCTAGTTTACTTACTATAACTATCAAGATAACCGAGTTAACGCATTACAAATGAGCTGGAAGCACAAGCCTAAATGAACTATTAACCAACGGAATTAAGATGGCGACTAGAAGCATCTTAACATTTAACCAAATACACGACCATTTATTTTGGCCGTGCATAAATACCCTCCATTAAAAATGACAGCTGGCGCATTTTATTATTTTTTCGTTAGTTACCTTCATTGATGTCTCCTTCCATAGTTCAGATTGTCATGTGAGGGCTACAGCACCTCCATGTGATTTCCGAAAGAGAAAATTCCTTAGTTCGACAGTTGGCCAATAGGACGGTACCCAGAGTTGAAACGCCTGGATGATGTTTCGGTTAATCGTGAACTGAGAATAAACTAGTATTTTCGTAGCCGAACACGGTGTGTTTCAACTAATATTTAATTAGCATTATGCATCTATGGGTATTGTATTATATATCTAACACTAAATGATCCCATATCTTTGCCATATGCTACCAGTAGCCTAATGTTGCTCATATTGTAGGAGATACACACGTAAATGCAACCCATTCACTCGTTACATTTTTATACTTATTTTCACGATCATTGACATATTGTGACTGTGATTAAATAATGTATACTATTTTGTTAAATCTGTATTAAAAATGTGTATAATCTCATTTCATAAAAGCTTAACATGCATTTGTTGTGATTGTCCCTTGAAATATACCGCGTAGCTTTCCAAAAAAAAAAAAAAAGAAGAAATTCCGAGTTCGCACGCGAGAGTCCAAAGAGCTCACGCCAGCTACACTGTTTCTGGTTGCTAGACGACTGCAGTGTAACATTGATGCCAAAGCTGGAGTAAGGAACACGTACAAAGCTGTGTACATTCAACTATTGTATATTGTGTAGGCCTATCTCTGTTCATTATAGGTAAAAGACTACTTTTCGAGAAAAGCATATGAGGGGAAAGCGGAAAACTTATGCAACGCTGTCTCAACCAGCCAGACAAGCCACAACTAGCTAGCTGTTTAGTTCGGTCGCTACCTGGCGAGCAGTCAGCTTTTTAGTGGTAACATTAGCTTGCTATTTGATTGTTGTTTGAGAAGGGGATGTAGCCTTTCGCGGACTGCATTGTTCCTAGACGTTTTAGAGGGAAATCTACATTGAGCCATCATAGTTATAGGCATCGAAGTTATCAAATGCCATATCAAGCTTTTTTTCTCCGATGCTGAGCTACAAAATCAATAGGCTGATGGATAACCGCTGTATCAACAGTCAGCCTACCTAGGTGGCTGAGTGACAAGCTAACTGAATGGCAATTTCGTTGGGTAACAGTTCATTAACACTTTTAGTTCACGTTCGATAGCAAGCTAGCCAACTTGCAAAAATAAACGACTCAACATGAGGTCGAATGATGTTAGTTGGACAAATGAACAACTAATGATTGGAAGGTTGCGTTCGAAACACGACAGACCTAGGATGGTAATGTTTATTATTTTTGGCAAATTAAACGATTAGGTTATTGTAGGTATAATTGTTAGACTGCTAAGTAAACTAACGTTAGCTATGTCGGTTGTGGCAGCCAGTGATTTTCTGACGGATGAAGAGTTGGAAGATTTGGTAAGTAGCAAGATAATTTATTGCCAGCGTTTTGATGTATGTCCATGTACGTTTCGTAAAATAGCTGCTAAAGTAATTAAGTGATGAGTAAGTAATTATTGTGTGGACGTATGTATATAGCTGTTTGTAGCTATCGTCTTAATGCCAAATGAAGTTTACCACTGCAGCTTTCTATAGACAAACTAGTTTAACAATGTTGTGTTATATCATTAGGGTGAAGATGGAGTTTCAGTTGTCACCTATATGTCAGACACTGAGAAGGTATTGCATTTTATTTCTAATTTCAAATCATGCAGATAAGTACAACAGCATATTTTAGCTGTGGTTTGTTCAAAAAGACACTGGCTAAAAGTCTGTCAATTCTGCCTTTAGCTGAAGACAAGACTGTATGTAACAACATTAACCTACAGATATATTGGAGTATGCCGAATTAAATGAGGTTGAGAAACAATGGTTTGAGAGTGTTTACCCATTTCAAATCTGGCCCTTGAATCAAATCCAGCCCTGGTTTTCTTTCCTCCCAGGTAATTAACTGAACAATTTGTGCTTCTGATTGGCCAGACTGTCTTCACACCTGACTCCCAGGTGAAGGGAGAGTGGAAAACCAGTTCTTATTTCTTGGCCCTCAAGGGCCGCAATTTGATGATCCCTGATTTACTGTGCTCCGATGATAAATTGGTAATTTGGTTTGCCCTCTCTTCTCAGCAACCTAGAAAAAAGAAACCGTCAAGTAAACCACCTCCATCACCTAGTAAGACATTTCTTACTGTAACTTACAGTATATTTTTGTTTCTTTTCATGACTACCATGTCTGTTCTATGTGAAGTATTTATATACAAATATTTATTTTTTTGTAAACTTGTCTTTTAGGATCACCTTATTTGTCCAGCGCAAACCTGCACCCGAAGAAGGCAGCGGTGTGGCGTTCTCTGAAGAGCACTGGGATGATGCACAATGAAAACCCTACAGCACGTGCACCCAGGGAGTTTTGGCTGGCATCCCTCAAAAGTGGACTTGGTCTGTGCTCGCATGCATTAACTCTTGACCGTTCTGCAGTTGCCAGGCTTATAATGTTGACTACTTGGGTGTTGTTTGAGTTCAGTTGATGAACTTCTCCCTGCAGCCCTGTCCCAGCCTATGAAAGCGGACTATGACATCACGTCAGCTAGGATGTCGACTTCCACAAGCACGCCCGAGTACCTGAAGGAGGCCTTTGGCATGAAGAAACCCAAGCATTCTCGTACCTCCAGCAATGGTGAGAACCTGGTGAGGCAGGACAGCTGTGTAGTTACTGAAACTCGACGTGGTTTAATTCTTGTTTTGTGCCTTCCTTTCCCCCAGGTTACATTCCAGGAACTCCAGACTTTAAAGAGAAAGAAGACATGTATGATGAGATACTTGATCTGAAGAAGGTAATTTAAAAAAAATGTAATCACAAGGAGGCCATTATTCAAGAGTACTGATAAGAGGAGTATGTTAGAGTCATATTCTTACTGCCTTTGTTTAACATCATCCTCCCCCAGTGTAATAATCTCCCCCATAATTTGGGTATAGGAAAATATGGGCCCCTTTTCCTCAGAAGTCAAACAGACATTTAGATGGTGGTTGTTTGTGTCAGCAATTTCGAAGTATGGCATTATATACTATTGAACATTTGAAAACTGTCCTTTCTGGCTGTTAGTTTGCCCTTGGAACACAGACAAAATAACCACTGGGTGATGGGTGGGTTCCAATCTGAAGGGCCTGTTTTACCCTCTTGTTCAGTGTCTGCAGGCACAGAAATCAGAGAGCGATTTGATGAAGACCAAACTGCGCAAACTGGAGGAGGATAACAGTAAAAAAGAGAAACAAATAGAACAGCTGCTTAACCCCACCAAGGTAAACTATCTAAGGGATGCATGAGCTCAGAAAATGATTCGCTTGATTTCACCATACAATTTATTCAAAATGTAATTACCAATGGACCCGTGTTGTAAAAGTTCCGTTGGTAATTCTGCATGATCCATTGATTTCCTCATTTTTCATCTTCAGGGCTCTGAGTACACAAGGGCATTTGTTGATAAAAGGAACGATGGGAGTGCAGTGAGTATCTTCAAATTCTGCTCTACATTATGTGACTTTGCACCGACAAGACCTTGAATTTATAAGCTGATACTTGCATAATGAGTCTGTTCATTATGGCTTAAGCTTATAACCAAGCACTGAAACTCGAGGTTCTGGGGGCCCAGTATTAATTCTGCGGGGTGTCTCAGTGCACATTATTCAAATATATATATTTTTTAAGTCCAGGGTTAGTTATACAAGGTACTTTCATGGAGAAATCATTACAGTCAGCAGCTGAATTTGAAAACGTAGGCTAACATTTCCTACCTGCTTAATGAGTTGTTCATTTTTTATTGAATTTGAAATGATGCACTCTGTTTTCTCTCTCTCTCTCTCTCTGGCAGGTTACGAATGGTCTCAAACAGAAGATTCTGAAGCTGGAACAGCAGTGCAAAGAAAAGGACAGCGCATTAGTGTAGGAGCAGTTCATTTTACACACGTGCATCAGAGCACTTGCAATATAATTCAGTGTCAGATGGCAAAGGCCAAAATGTCCATAAGCACAAGATTTGTGCATGAGGAATGAATAATATTAAGGTCAAATCTGTGCAATTGAGGTATCCATTGAAAATATTTTTTTTTAGCAAACTGCAGAGTGATTTGAAGACCACCAATATGGAGGAAATGAAGATTGCACTGGAGACGTACTTTGAGGAAGTATGTCATGGCAATCAATTTTTCATTCTGAAAATGAGCCCTTTAAATTAGTTTCCTTTCATGAAGCATAACTGCGTTCCATTTCAGTTCCACATTTAGCAGACACTTGTCCAGAGTGCAGATTACATTTTTAAATGCAATCCATTTATACAGCTGCATATATTTATTGAAGCAATTCAGATTAAGTGCTCTGCTCAAGGCTACATTGGCAATGCCCCAGCTGGGAATTGTACCCACAACATACATTGGAAGTCCGTAACTATTTGGATAGTCGTAAAATTTGTGTTCTTTTGGCTCTGTACTCCAGCACATTGGATTTGAAAAGGAATATGAGTGCAGACTTTCACCTTTCATTTGAGGTTATTTGTCTCCATATTGGGTGATCTGTGTGGGAATGTGTGGGAATTGCATCCTTTTTATACATACCAAAAGTAATTGGACAGTTGGCTTCTCAGCTGTTTCTGATTAGCCAGGTGTATTCACTTGCTTCCTTTGTGGCGGTATAAGCTTTCAGTATCGGGACTTGATTATAGGCTTTTGACTGCCTTTGGAATCCGTTATTGGCATTTGTCAATATGAGGGCAAGCGTTATGCCAATGAAAGTCAAGGAAGCCATTATGAGGCAGATTGATTCATAAAAAACATAGATTTCTCCAAACAATTAAACAAAATTTCGATAAATAAAATAGCATATTGAGTAAAAGAGCTAGAAGCAAGTGAGACAGTCAAAGTCTGCATAAGAACTGTGGCTGGTTCTGGTTTTAAAGGTGAAGGGTGGTCACAACCAATATTGATTTGATTTCGTTTTTTGTAACTCTTTACTTCCCTTCATAGTATTTTTTCAATATTTTGAAACTTTTCATTTTATTATTAAAATAATCTTTGCTTTATATAATTCTATACATGTTACGAAAACTTTTGCACAGTACCAATATATATCAATAATGTACATGCTATATATTTGAATAGATGCCATATTTGTTCCTATGAATTGATATAATAATGAATATGTGGAGCTTATATTCCATAATTGTACAGTATTTCATATATATCTTTCAGATTCAGAGGCTAAAGGTGTTACTTGCCAGTGCAGAGACTGCAGAGAGAAGGTATTTACCCATCTGAAACGCTCCACTGTTTAATGACATCCTGAAAGGAATCAGAATAAAATATCTTTGTCTCTTCACAGCAACCGAGCTGAGAGAAAGGAGTCCCTGAAACAGCACAAAGCCCTCAACTCAAGCATCCTGAGACTGTCGAAAAACACCAAACAGCTGCACGAGGAGAATAAATCTCTCAGGGAAGAACTTGAGAGAGCAACAGAAACCCCCGCAAGCACTGCCAGAGGTTAACCTAACCTTCACCCTCCACACTTGTTTTAACACCATTACTCATAAACATATTTACCTTTTATCCTACTGGCTGCTTGTACATAACCAGTTCTTTGAAAAGATACATACACTATCAACATAGCATAGGATTTCTGCATTTTCCAATGCCTGCGATTAACTTTGAGTCTGGTCTGTGCTGCTGCTATGTTACTGCATACTGATATTTTCTCTGGTTCAGGTTACAGTGAATGGAGCAAACAAAGGCTGGTGAGACGCATTACTGAGCTTGAAAAGGTGAACTCCTTTTCTCTGGGTGCATTTGCACCAGATTTGTATGCATTTGTTTCTATCGGGAACAGACCAGGGTCAAGCATGTCATTGTTTTGGATTCAAATGCTTTTTTGTGCTCAGTTGCTCCTGGTGCAACTGAGCAACCAAGAGGTGTGGGGTTTGCACTTTCTGAGAGTATGTCAGAGGTTCCAAAAAGATAAGCTCCGTAAAGTGTAGAAAAGTATTTGAATCCAAAAATAGTTTTATTTGACCTAGGTCTGATTGGGAATTTCTGTTAACCCAACAAGTTGACACTTGCAGCCAATTGTTGGTGGAATAATATGTGTGCTAACATGCCTGTGTTATTCAGGTTATGCAGTTTTGAAACCTCCAAACTCTTCTCAAGTAAAATGTCTGGTCTTTGTCAGAAACCGGATGATTCCGGACGCCCGCAGTCCGCCAAGGAGCCGGATCCGGCCAGCGGTCCCAGGGCCAGTCATGTGAGCACAGTGGCGCCGAGCGCAGACGCCGCTGTGCAGGGAGTCACGGCGACCCCCTCAGGGAACGACACGCAGGAGTGTGCCCGTCTGCGCGGCCTCCTGAAGAAGATCCGGGAGGAAAGGGCGGGGCTGCAGGCGTCGCTGGCTGACAGGAAGTAAGGCTGCCCACTCACCGCCCGCCGAAACCTGGGGCTCATTCCGAACGCTTATTTTTCTCCACTCTTTTATCTCTTACTTGCTCCTGACCTGGAAATCGATCAAGGTCCACCGTCTTTAAGGACATTCCAACCCCCTTAAATGTTCCTCCTAGGAGCTAGAAGTAAAAGTTCGGAACTCCCAATTTTTCCTTTGAGCAAGAAAACATCATTGCATCAGTGCGTCATTATCGGAAGTATTTTTCTCGGAAAACCTGATAAATGATCGACCTGTGGATCCACCTCTCCCCATCTGCCACGTCTGTAACTGATGTGTCTTTGAAACTGACGAGCAAGGATATTTAATTTGTGCCTAATTCACGTTTTCTTGATTTCCCGGTCTTCATTTTTCCTAGCCTCTCCCAATGGGTGGAGCTAGAAGTAGATAAAAGAGCAAGAAAAAGAAAAGAGATGAGAAAAATAAGCGATTGGAATGAGCTCTTGGCTTCTCACAGTAAAATCTCTTCTGCCTGCATCTTTCTCAGCTCTTGCTATTGACGGTCTCCTCTGTTAAAGCTGCTGCACGTTTCTGTGTTGTAGCCGCTGCTTCTGAAGCTTTATGATGGTGTAAACCTCTTTCAAAGGCTGCAGTTTCTTGCTTAGGCAGTGAGACATTGCATTTGAATTAAAGACACGTACAGTATCTGGTATGAAAGTCCTGCCAACAGAGATTCCGTATTATTACTCCTATTCCTGTTCCCTCATTGTGCTATGGACAACTGTTGCAATACGCAACATGAGAATTGTGTTAATTTCACTTCAAATTAGTCTATTCTTGTCATTGGCATATGACTAACTTATGCCACTTGTCGTATGCCCAGTCCCCAAAGGGATTCAAACCATAGCAATTGTAACAGTAATACAATTCATACACACAAGGTAATGCAGCCTAACATTTAAAAATGTTTGAATGTTTATTAAACTGTCTGAATAAACTCTATTAAAGCAGAGTAATGGACTATGTGCCCGCAGTGACCGCTAATTAAAATGTAAATGTCCCAGATGTATTATCCATTGACCAGACCACAAACGAGTATTTGGCATGCATTATCTAATCTAATTGACCAATGCACTTTTCCCCATTTAAACCTTCTCCAGTGCTGAGATAAAGCTGCTCTCCACTGAGCAAGCCGCAGCTGCTGAAGAAGTAAAGAGACTGAAGACTTTTGAACTGGAAGCATCTCGCCACAAGTAGGTCTCATGGCTGGAGAGTTGTATTCTCAAACATCGTTTTTGCTTGTTCAGTGGTTCTCTAAAAACATTTGAAGGGTCTGTCCGAATGCCACTATGGAATATCGCAGCTGAAGTTCACATTGGTTTGTAGGTACTGTATCTTATTGGTGTTGTCTTATTCCACAGAGAGGATATTGAGAAACTGACAGTAAGAGTCAAAAGTTTGGAAAAGGAACTGGAGGAGGAGAGACGTCTCAAGGCAGAGCTAGAGCACAACTATCAGGTAAATGGAAAGCACTTTGTTTGAGAAGCCCATTAACTCTATACTAAGCATACTTTATATGAACTTTCATCGTCTCGTATTGAGTACAAGTACTGAAGTAAGTACAAAATAGTTCATACTTCAGGTATGCTTCAGCATACTAGTTTTTCACATGGGTTAATATTGATTGAAAATTATAATTATATTATCGACATTTCACTGTTAAAACGTCATCTTATCCTTCCTCATCATGCAATTGAATGTGCATTTTCACAGAGTCTAAAGGTAGCCTCCTCTGGTGATGCTGCACGGCAGTTTCAGCACGGTCTGGGGCAGACTCCGGAAAGTTCTGCCCCCAGCCCTCTGTCAGCACAGTGTGGCCATCGAGTACAGAGCGAGACTGAGGACCGGGCAGCCAGGACCATTCAGAGACACTGGCATCAGCACAGAAGCAGGGTAATGACCCTCCTGTTATAGCGTACTCATGTCATATATCCACAATGAATGACACAGGCAGTGCTCCTATGGACGAGGAAAACGTTTTAGGATGTAACATTTTTTCTGTTTTTCAGAATGGAGCTGAATATTCAGAGGAGGTAGGTATATTTCAAATTCGAAGGGTCTGTGTCAATAGCTTGTTGATATTTATGGAAGATGTTTGTAAGTGTATAAGCTACTGCATGCGTATTGTCATGCACTTTTTTATTTTCTTTTGCAGGACTTGGTTATAATTCAGTCAGCAATAAGGGGACATTTGACGAGGCGAAAGCAATTAACATACTTTAAAGACCTCGGTCGGAACAGACTTCAGAAGGTAAGTATTTACCTTTTTTTTACCATTCTTAATAATAAATAAAATTGGATTTCCTCCTAGTTACCCAGAGCTGGTTTGTAGGCTTTGCAGTACCATATAATGGCCAGAAGGTGGCTTTGAAGGTTGTTTAACAGCCACTGTTCTCTTTCCACTGACACCATTCAAAGAGAAATGCATTTTAATCTGAGCCTGATTAATGCTTATTGTGAATAATTATAATTTGTGTGTTTTAGCAAAAGGTGAGGGGGGATTTGTTCCATGGATGGCTTGTGCATTTAATGTTGAAAGTAATCAAATACAGAGGCCTTCTGGGCAACAGATACAGATAAGGGCTCTTCCCGCATAACCGTGTTATCTATAGTGTCTAAGTAAATATTATACAACTGTGTGGACGTCCTTGTGCACAATGTAAACATCACAATATTACTGTGTGGATGTAATTGTGCACACTGTAAACCTGGAAATATTACTGTGTCGATCTTCTTGTGCACAATGTCAACCTCACAGTATTACTGTGTGGATGTAATTGTGCGCACTGTAAACATCACAGTATTACTGTGTGGATGTAATTGTTCACACTGTAAACATCACAGTATTACTGTGTGGATGTAATTGTGCACACTGTAAACATCACAGTATTACTGTGTGGATGTAATTGTGCACACTGTAAACATCACAGTATTACTGTCTGGATGTAATTGTGCACAATGTCAACCTCACAGTATTACTGTGTGGATGTAATTGTGCACAATGTCAACCTCACAGTATTACTGTGTGGATGTAATTGTGCACAATGTCAACCTCACAGTATTACTGTGTGGATGTAATTGTTAACACTGTAAACCTCATAGTATTACTGTGTGGATGTAATTGTTCACACTGTAAACCTCACAGTATTACTGTGTGGATGTAATTGTGCACACTGTAAACATCACCATATTACTGTGTGGATGTAATTGTGCACACTGTAGACCTCAGAGTATTACTGTGTGGATGTAAATAAACCTCAACCCTACACCTGCCCCGTGACATGTGTATGTTGGCCATGAAGCCGTTTTCCTCCTCCATGTTGAATTCCAGGGCAGAGGCTGTTGTGCGTTATTTGCTTCTCGTTCTGAAGCTGGATATTTGTGTGGGCCAGCTGATGTTTATGTGGAAAGCAGCCTTACTGTAGCTCTCTCTCTGTTTCAGGGCCAGCAGAGGGAGTCTACAGAGAGCAGCACTGTTCAGGGAGATCAGGACGACGACGTAGTGACGCTCCTGCAAGCTGCTCTCAGAGGGCATTTGACACGCTGTCGCTTCATTACCAATAGGTGCGTGTGTGTGTGTGTGTGTGTGTGTGTGTGTGGACGTACTGTGTGTGTGTATGTATATGAATGTGTGTGTATGTGTGTGTATTTGTTTGTGTGCGGGCATGTACTGTGTCTGTGTGTGCAGGCGTGTGTGTCAAAAGCCTGTGAATGGCTGCACAAACACAATCCTTCTGCTTCATTTTGTGCATGGGGTCAGCATGCTTCTGCCCGTGTGTAAAATTATCCATTTGCATGGGGAGTGTGGGGGGAAAAAAAAGTTAGGTTATTCTTTAAAGGCATACTATGCAGAATTTTTTTCCTTGCTTTGCTCCTCTGTTTGTACACATAAAAAAACATGTTTGTACACGCACACATTGTGTGCCGTGATAGCAATGAGCTGAGAAACCGCAGTCTGATATGGTTCGTAAATAATTAGCTTTAGCAGTCGCTTTCCACACAGGCCATTTAGCTAGCTATTTAACTGACATTACTCTCGTTTGTATTTAGTTAGCTAACGTTAGCTAGTGGTGATGGTACCCACTGCTGTAACATAAGCACGTATACTCACAGACGCATTCATTCATTGTCACTTTTTATTTATTATCTTTAAGTCCTCTGAAAGTCTGGGAGTCTTTTGGATTTAGGCATGAGCTTAATTAATAAATTATAAATGCATGTTATCTTTGTCTGCATAATATAAAACAGAAGGGCATGTCTTTCTCAGGAAATATCAAATAAAGAGAGAGGAAAGCATGGTCAGTTTGGTGTTGGCTTGTCTATTCACAGGCAGCGGGTGCTCATTTGTGACTGACTGAATCGGTGCCATTCTGTGACTGTGAATGTAATCCTGGTCCTGTTTCTGAATGCAGTGTTTCTTCTGGGCCTGAGTCACAGATCACTGCTCCCACGATAAAGAGCTCTGTTCCTACACCAGCTCCAAGAAAGCTTCTCTCAGCCATCCAGAGCTACCAGTCAGACAGCCCAGGTAATGGAGGTAACAGTACTGTAAATGGAGGTCGCAAATGTCAGGTCCTATATTTGATTCCCATGAGGGGCACTGCCAACTGTACCCTTGAGCATGGTACTTAAAAGGCCCTCTAAGTAATTTGCACAGATCTTTCGGTTGCTTTTTCTACGAAAATGACAACAAAGTACCTTGGTGGATTGTGGCACTCCTAGTATTTAACGTCTTACACTGGCATCTTGGTAACCTGGGCAACAATTTTGCTTAGCCCACTGAACTCTCTGATACCGAGCCTTTGTTACTGTTACATTACATTTTACATTTTTGTCATTTGGCAGACGCTTTTAATCCAAAGCGACTTACAAGTGCATAGGTTCTCCCACAAGTCAAAGCATCACATCCAGAATACACATGGAATGCTGTTCTAAACATAGTCGTCATCATAAGTGCAAAATAAATATATATGTTTTTTGGGGGGGAAATCAGGAGGGAGGACTAAGGTAGAGTTTGAAAAGGTGGGTTTTGAGTCTGCGTCGAAATAGGGGGAGGGATTCTGCTGTCCTGACAGTGGTAGGCAAGTCATTCCACCACTGAGGAACCAGAACGGAAAACAGGCATGAACGTGCAGCTCGACCGCCAGGTGCACGTAGAGAGGGAACCATAAGGTGACCAGAGCTGGCAGACCGGAGTGGTCTAGCTGGGGAGTAGGGAGTGATCAGGGATTGTATGTAAGGTGGAGCAGTCCCCTTAGCAGCCTGAAATGCCAACACTAGGGCCTTGAAACGGATGCATGCGGCAATAGGAAGCCGGTGGAGGCCAATGAGAAGCCTTATGCAAACTGTTGCAGTTTGCATAAGGGTACTGTGGCAAGGTCAAGTACATCTGAGGTAGTTAAGCATGGTTTATCTGGCAAAACATTAGCAAACTATTCTTTTGATATCTTGCTTGACAAGGACTCCAAACGTCTGTTATAGAAAACAATGCAGAAGAATGAAATATTGAAGACCGATGAACTAGTGTCGGTCCGACACTGATTTTAAATAATTTATGCTTTTTATGAGTTTCCTGTTATTAGGAGAGTAATAGTGTTATACCAGTACTTTGTCTTTTTTCCCTTTATTATAAGCCATTACCATTATACTGGCAACCAAAATTACTGAGTTGAGCCTTAAATTTAATTTGCTCTGTAAGTCACCCTGCATGAGCACATGTGCTAAGTGTACGTGCCAGCGCCTTTGTTAGCATTAGTGGGATAATGGTAAATGGTTGGCATTTATATAGCGCCTTTATCCAAAGCGCTGTACAATTGATGCTTCTCATTCACACATACACTCACACACCAGCCGCGATTGGCTGCCATGCAAGGCACCGACCAGCTCGTCAGGAGCAAATGGGGGTTAGGTGTCTTGCTCAGGGACACTTCGACACAGCCCGGGCGGGGGATCGAACCGGCAACCCTCCGACTGCCAGAGGACTGCTCTTACTGCCTGAGCCATGTCGCCCCAGATAAAAATAACCTGGGGCTGTTTTGTGTTAGGTGTTAGCAATGCTACAGGGAGCGATGAGGATGAGATTGAGGAGGACATCCCAGATGTGACTGAAATGGACACCGATGGGAACTGCAACAGCTTGGACTCCAACCTGCGCAGTTCTTCCAGACAGAAGGCAGCTCCAGGTGTGTAATGTGTCTGACTTGAACTTAAACTTTGTAGATGTTGGTAAAATGTTAACAGTCCCCTGCAGATCCTTGAGAATTCAACCGAAACTTACAATGAAGGAAGAATTGTGTTGTGAATTTTGAAGTGTCTTGGGGGAAATTGGTGTTACCTTAAAACAGGTCAGTAAGGTACAGCCTTTTTGCTGGCGTCTAAAGGCTTGACTCTTATGTTGTCCTCAGGGTCAAGAATTACCCTATCCTGAGTTTAACAGCAGTGAAAACCCCCAAAATTAAGTTTCAGTATGAAATCTGATGATTTTTCCAGGGGTGTCTCATGAGTCAGATTGTCTAATGAGAAAGACATGATTGTCTCGTTTTTGACCCTGTGGACACAGGGTGTGTACATAATATGAAGACCACACAAGTGTTCAAACGTAATAATCAGTTGACCCGGGTCGGAAAACATGGATCCATTATTTATTTATTAGGAACAGAGATATGTTACTGTCTGTGTTAAAAGAGCACATCTATTATGTACGTGTCTGATCTTTGAAATGTTCAATTCTGTGATGTGTTTTTTTTTTTTTTACAAAACCTTGAGCCCAGTTTATAGTGTGCCAGATACAATGGCATTGAGTTAAATGCCCCATATGGTATTATTATTAGTATTATGCAGCATTAAGTGTACAAACCTCATGTTTCAAGTGGAATTGTAAAAGGTAAAGGTTTGTAAAATGCCTTGGTTTTTTTTTTTCAGCGCGATTAGATCTGCATCAGCCCACAGACAGTGAAGCAGCCAAAGCAGGTGACTCTGATGACTCTGATGACATCATCGTGTCTCCGTCGAGGCCTGTGAGGAGAAAGGACTTGTTCTTCTAACGTTAGTTAGGTTTCATTGTGCTCTTAATTCAGTGTAGGGTTCCGCCAAAATGAATAAATCATATTCATGCTTGTCTTGAAAATTCATTTTTGTTAAAGGGGCAGTTCACCCAAAAATGAAATGAAAGTATGTTTCCACTTACCCAAAGTACTACCAATGCATCTGGTTTTGCTGACACATTTTCTTGATTTGACTACTTTTTTTAGACTCTTCGCTGTAATATAATGGACCTCTACGGACCTTTTTGTTTCTGGTAATGAGTCCATCTAAAAGATACATTTAAAAAACTCAACAGCAATGTTATTTCCAAATATGATGCCACAGTTACTCGCAAATATCAACAGAGCTGAAAAATGAACAAAAACTATTTCTTCTACTGTGGGAACTGGCCTGTGTCTGCACAAGCAGAAGTCATTCTGCCGAAGCACAGCAGTATTCCCGGGGACAGTGTGTTCTTCATTGCCAAACATTGTGAGCTAAAGTAGTTCCTATGTTGTTGCGGCACAATTTCACTAACTAAAATACACAGCTGGCTAACACTTACACATTCATGTTTGGATATGCAAGCCAAGCGCAGCAAACAGCTGGCTAAACACTGATCTAAACAATTCACACTTCTCCCCAGAACACTGCTGTGCATCCGCACATTAAATTTAAGTAAATGTCCGGCGGATTCATTATCGGAAACAAAGCGGTCCGTAGAGGTCCATTTTATCTAAACTGTGTCTCTAGAAAATGTGTCACATCTCAGTGAAACCATGTGGATACATACTTTGAATTATTTTTGTGTGAACTGCCCCTTTAACCAAAATCCAACTGAGGTGTATGACTGTTTTAGTTCTTACTTTGACATTAATTGCACAAGTACTTTCAGAATGAACAGTGGAAATGGTGGTCCTAAATTATGCAGTAGCATCAGTCATGTATTTACAGACTCCTTACAAAGTTGTGATTACAAGCATGGACTTCATTTGCTACAGTGTGTGATCGTGAATAATCCATTCTATATTTTGCCTTTGTTTGCATTTAATTTGTTTAAATCGCTTATATATTTGTCAAGGTTCAACAGGAAGTGCCTTCTATCACAGGAAACTTATGATTTAATGGTGATAAAAAAAATATCATGACCAAACAGAACAGGGTTATTTAATGTATTAAAGGTATGCTGTGATGCACCTCCACACTGTGACACGCACCCCGTTATCACACCTTCCATTTCAGTGTCTGAAAGCAGTTTTTTTTTATTCAAATCTACTTAATCTAAAAACCAGAGGCTGGAGACCTGTTCTGCAGTGTAGTGAAGTAAGACAGAGACACTGCAATATTTGGATCAGACTGTGACTGTACCCTGAAAATGTACTGAATACTGCAGTAATGCACAATGACCCGAGAACATTTCGTAATAATTCTCAAAAATACTCAATGATACATTGTTAATCAATCAGTGAAAAATATGATTCTTGCTTTTAAGCGAATCTTCTCTGTGTGGAATGCTATTTTTCGAAGCAGTGCCTTCTGTACTAAAAAACTGTTTAATTTTTTATAATCTATTTATAAAATTTTGCTTTTTGTAATTAAACATACGTTGAATGGAGTTGATGTTTTATTTCCTTTCTGTGAGAGACTGAGCTGCGGTGTTGCAATTTGTGATAATAGAAAGTTTCAAACATATTTTATTGAAATCTAAGAGAACTTTACCATTTATAAACCTTGTCAATTTTCTGCAGGTTGTCACATTTTGATGGCAGAAAGCAAATTATCCATCACAGGCATCCATTTTATGAATATTGCATATCCTTTGTTAGTGTCCATCAGTGATTTTGATACAGCCAATAGCACTGCCACTGAATGTGTTCACACAACCTTTTGCAAGCTTAATAGTTCAACCCTTGTCTACCATAACAATGCAATATCGTTTTCAAGGTACTGGTGTAACCTGTTTTATGCCACCAGAGGTCAGTGCCTTCAACGATTTCGCTCCAATGATCACCGCCAAGTGTCCATTAAACTGAGTGGGATGAAACGGCTCAGCGAGAGCTACCGCTGCTCTTAACAGTGGTTGTTCAGCAACGGTGCTCCTGCCTGTTTCATTCTTCATATTGACAGCCTTGCATGTGTAAGAAAGCGAATAACATTAATGGACTCTGAAATACCGAAGTCTTCATCATCTCAAAATAGCTAACTAGCTATAGGATTTCTGGAGAACGGAACGTATCAACAAAACGGCAGCGTGCAAAAACTCAGTCCGACTCTTGCTCTTCAGGGATCAAGGAATGGTTGGATTAACAGGAACGCCAGGACTAAAACAAACATTCAGTGGTTTACAGATCCTTGGTATGATTTCGCCTGAGAAGGGTAGCTATTCTTTCTGAGTCTTTGTGTTGTATAGCTAGCGAGCTATTTGCCAACCTTAGCTAAATTAGAAATCTGTAAAAGGACAGATATCCTGCTAGCTAAGGAGCTAACTTAGCACACCGATTCGAAATTGGGTTAATTTTTTTACTTGCTAGCTGAGTTGATTGTTTATGTGATGATAAGTGAGGAAGTGGAGAAAGTTGCTACCGACCTAGTTATCCATTTAAGTAACGTTATTTACGTAAAATCACATTCCTTTGTCTAACTAGCTAGTCATTGGGAAATTAACATCATGTTACTGATGGAAAGGGAAGACAGATTTAAAGCTTTTTAACCCCTTCGATTCTAGATTACTGGCTGTTAGCGGTCTTGGCTTTGTTGGATAGACGGAAACTAACTAAGTGAAGATAAATCGATTCTGTCGGTGATGATCGAGGAAAGGAAAACCAAAGATAGAATAAATATTTCGTCGTGTTCTTGTCTAGGTTGCTATGCAGAAGTGTTATTCTTGGTTCGCATCCTAAACGAATAACTTGAACCAGCAACGTTAAAATTACTATCCAGTATCAATGTGTTGCTGTTCTAACGTTATTGCTAAGCCAAGTCTTGCGACTAGACGGTAACGTGTTTACTTGCTACACTGACATGGAAAAAACGTTACTGGAATTAATTGTGTAGACTCTGACTCACCAGACGTAGCATTGATTTATCTGAACAAATTACAGAAAAGATCCCAAGATTCGATGCCACACAAAATAAGCAGTTTTTTTGCGAGCTGCGCTGCAAGTGTGACCAATCTGCCTAATACAACTGAAGCATATAGCCATTACCGAAGTTCAGTGTAATTTCATTTAAGAAATTTGGACATTCGTACGACCACAAGCTAACTATGGCAGCGGTGGTAAATTACTCGCCTCCTTGGTGGGTGAACCTACTACACAGATTACCCCACTTCAATCTACAGTTCGAACAAATAAGCAGCGATTTTCGCCCAGAAGATTCGGAATACCAAAAGGTAGGTTGATCCAATATACTGTACATGCATGAATGTTTCTCGCTTCAGAACGTCATAAATGAAACATCAATAGAATGGTGCATGCAATTAAATGTGAATCTCTTAAACCCTTCACCGGACCACTGCAGATAAATTGTATAACTATTTAAATTATGTCTAATGATATATTCATTTCGAATTTGCATTGTGTATGTGCTTCAGCTGAAATTTACCATGGTTGATTACAGGGTTCACGTGATCTCCCTCCTATATGACGTCTTTATTTGAAACTGTAGCTTGTTGTTCATGTCATATCTCCAGATGTCAAATATGTAATCCCGCGGACCTCAAGGCAATGCTAAAATGTAGACATAATTTACATAGTTTACACATTTTTGCTTTATGGTTGACTCATGCCATCTTTCATCTGGAAATCACAATAGTTTTGCTATAAATTTCGTACAGTGAGATGTGTGGGGCCATTACAATAACTAACAAAAATATGTTTGTATGAGGTTCCTTTTGTTTAACCCGACTATAAATAGGTTAAGGGATGTAGTCTGCCATGATAACGGATTATAAAGGAGAGAAGCCACCTGTCCCTTTAACCCCTGTGAGTGTGTGCTGTTGCCTCTATGAATGGACTTCAGCATCCTGACTTGGTAATAACGCATTCACTTCTGCGCATGCACCCATATCTCAGTCTGTAGCCACCGTTGGGATGAAACATGCCAGATGCTGTGTTTCAAGTCCTCATATTGGCAGTGTCAAAGTTGTGCTCAGATCTGACCTTGAAAAGGACATCCCTCTTGTGAGGAGGAAAGAGCCTCTAGGATGTTGAGTCACTCCTGTTTTTCTCTTGTTCAAATGGCACATTCTTTCTCTTTGCAGTGGTATCGAGTTTAAGCAGTGGTTTGTAAGATCATATCAGTTTTCTTCTATTAGGCCTATGTGGCAGGAATTCTTTTTGCTTGGGCTTTGGTGATTGACTTGGGCCCTGCAGGTAATAAGTTCAAAGGTTTGTATTTTTCGAGGTGATTTCTACCCTGTTGTGGATAATTCTGTATTATAGAATACATGGGTGTGAAAGTGAAGACAAGGCTATGGCAAGTCTTTTTTGTGACCACTTTTTAGGAGGAAATAAATAAGGCCATCTTAAAGTCAAAATTGTTATTTAAATGCTTAGTATGTACTTTATACTCTCCATTTTCTTAAACGTTTAATTATTTCCAGCTGAACATAGGCATAATTGTCCACACAATTACTAATCTAACTTGTCTCAAACTCAAACTGAAACGGCTACATATTTTTGTAATCCTTTCATTGTAGGTTTGTCTGACATGCATGGTTTTTATATTTCTGATGAACCTGTGGTCAGTTGAATGTTTCTCTATGGTGTGTCATGATATTTTCCTGAGTTTCCCCAGACATTGGGGAGGAGCAGAGAAGGGTTTTCAGAGTAAGCTATTCATGTTCATGAAAAAAAGAGGTTCTGCTGTCACTGTGATGATCAATGGATATTACATTGGGCTCCAGGGGTTTGGATTCATGGCTTCATTGGTTGGAATGAGTTATCTAAACTCATTATGTGGCTAAAAGGGGGGGAAAAAAGGAACAAAAATGATCCTACTCAAATGGTGCTAATGATACACTATACAGCCCATGGCCTTTCCGTTGTAGGATACTGCCATCCCTGTAAGAGTTTAATTTATTACAGATAACTTTTTTTTAGTGCCAAAGAGGGACCTCAAATGGTGCAATGTACAAGGTCTATAGTAAGGCTTTATCTGTTTGTTGTGCTCTGGTCTCAGCAGAGGAGGCACTGAGGATTGCTCAACTAGCCAGTAGGAGAGAGTCCAACTGTGGGTCAGGCTGATTACCCGAGACAAAGGCTTGACTCTGAGTGGCCAGCTCCACTGTGTCTGTCTGACCTACAGAAGCAAACTCCTGCCTGCTGACTCCACTGATGTTGGCTATTATTGCATTTCATGTTTCAAGTTAAGATTATAGTTCTAATACTGTACCTGTCTGTGGAACTCGCTTCTAAAAAAACAAAAACACTGGCCGATTTCCATGCCTTTTTCATGAGCCGCCTCTAACTTGGCTTTTAACTGCAACATTTTCCCCTTCTTAATTGCTGCTCACGGACTTATTTCATTTTAAGCCATTCTTGTTTTATAATTTTGTTTTATTGTCTGTTGTAATACTTCCCGTTTTACTGTGAATTAGGGCTCTACTCTACACTAAAAAAAAAATTCCAACGAGGGCATATGTTCCTAAATTAAAAAGCATAGGAGTACACTAATAAATCGCAATTATTTGACGTGCTTCTAAATTATATTTCCAGTTAGTACGCAGCAACTTTCAGGAGCTAATGCTCCTAAAATGAGAGCACTGTAGAGGCCCGTGTAGTTTGATATGTAGCTCCTCTGAGTATGATGTATCGTATATGATGTTCAACTAATTCATGTCCTCTGCTTGTCAGTCGCTCACTTTGTCATGCTCAACATGCTTTTCCTGCAGTCACAGACAGTAGTCAGGAGTTAAGGGACTGCATGGCTATGGTCTCGCTGATCACAGCTACCAAATGTTACCTCACCACTCGCGTGTATTTACGATTGGCATCACATTCCCTAGGGCTTGTGGTCCTGTCACACAAAAGGCGTGAACTCCGGGAGGCCTTTTGCCGATCGATCCCATACACTCAGTTGAGATTCCATTTAGGCATGCACTCCTGCCCTGTCCCCTGGGACTCATTGATGCTGTTAGGGAGATTATCCACCACTCCTCACTGCAGGACCTGTAGTACAGTGGCAAAGCAAGCTGTCACAATGATGACAAATGGAGGTGTGATGAATGTCTCCGCCCAGTGCTAATGGAGGCTAAATTAAATACTTTCGGACTGTGTGCCTTTGCGGCGGGTGGATCATTATGACACAGTGCCCAGAGAGGGAGGGGCATGGCCTTCACATCATATGAGGAAGTCCATCACCGATTTCATGGCCTCAGAACTGTATCTGTGACATGGCTATTACTTTTGTTGTTGTCTCAGTGTTCTCTGTGGTAAACCGCTCTGCAGTATTTTTGAGTGTTAGTAGTTTAACATTGCTTCTGTTCTGGTGAGGTATCCCTGACAAGAATCAGTATGTTGATATGAGGGTTTTATCTAGGCTCCCTCATAAAGTAATAAACAGGAATCATATCTGCTTTAGCTGTAATTGATTGGTTCGATGGAGCTCTGTGGAAAAAGCTGTAAATGTGTTGCTAGTAGTAAAAATGAACTTGTCTGATTTCACAGCAAAAAGATTGGACAGTTGTGCCAGGATGTCCTATTTTGCTGTGATTATACTTGGCAATTTCCTTTCTGAAATATCACAATTTATTTTATTTGCATAGAGCTTTTTGCGACACTCTCACAAAGGCCCTTTACAGGAAATGGGTAAATTTGGAAAGGCTCAGCCCGAACCCCCAACAGATCGGCAAGTGAGTTAAAAATTCTCCAGTGCGAAGAAAAAACACTCGAGCTGTGACAAGAAAAATATCTCCAGTGGGAAGAAATATAGACAAAAACCTGGTTATAGAGAGGGGAGAGGGAGCCCATCCAAGGGATTCAGTTGAATTGCGCAGACTTGCCAAAATGATCAACTTCACAACTACATGTAATCAAATTTGGCAATATGTTAGCAATTTTAGACTTGCTAATACTAAGAGTGTCTTCTGTACCGACAGTAAAATAAAATATAGTCGAGGTTTCATATGTCTTTTAAAGAGTTATCAGTTTTTTTTAATCCGATTTGGGGTGAAGTGTACCGGTGTCACTACAATAGAGGTCTCCTTTTCTCATGGCCTTTTGTTGCGTTTAGTCTCATTTTATCATGGCTTCAGGTATTTAAGGAAGTAGACTGTGGGTAAGCCAAACCACTAAATTTCTCACCTTACCTCATAGAATCTCCCATGCATTGTTGCCTTTCATGCATCTTGGGAGTTTAATTGTAGTGAATTGGTATGGTTTACCCTCGTTTTAAAAAAGACATCTGTCCGTGAATAAACACTTTCACAATTTGAGTGGAATGTATTCGGCTGAGTTTTGGTTTCCTGCACAAGCTGTCTGTCTGCTGACGTTAGGCAGGTATGACAGGCAGCTGTTGCTGACACCAGTGGCTACCCTTGTCTACACAAATGGCTATGTCTGTAGTAGCAGCATGTCTGTAGTAGCTTGGCCACTGTTGACTCAAGGATGGGGTCACTGCAGCTTCCCTAATTGGCTTTGTATGCGCTGTGACTGTCTTTGATGTTATAATTTTCTTTTTCATTTGAGTCCTCAGGCTCTGGGAGCTGGGCCTCAGCTGGATAAGGTGAATGTAGGCTATGTTCTAAAAACTGGGACATGGAAATTGGAAATTGACCAGTGAAACCCATTATGCTGTTAAACCCATTTACCGGCAGATAGCATGCTGTGTGTGTGTGTGTGTTTGAGTGTGTGCACATGGGTGGGAGCTTATCATGTTTTTGAGATTTGGTGACCCTGAGAGCACTGGGGCATTTCTATGGAGCAGCGTTTCTTAGAATGGGTCACGGGAGTGTATGACGTAGGTTCCGGTGCAAGTCGGGGATCCTTAGTTGGTTGAGGTTGGGACTGGGACTGGCATTGGTGCGGTGGGCATGCCACTGATATTAACTAAGTGGAAACTAAATGATATTATGTGTCTTATGAGGTGCAAAATAGTGCACTTTGCTTACTAAACTATAGAATACTAAACTATACAGGAGTGTTTGCACTTCAAGTTAAACTGATGTAATCAGATGGTCAATGAAACCAAGAGCGTCCCAACTCGCTAGCCCGACAGCTTGCCAATGCCTACCCAACACATCTGACCAGAAAGCCCTTTAAAGGGGAATAGTTTGGCCCAGCTCACATAGCATAAGTTACTAGCATTACTAGTAACATTACTATGACATTAATTTACAGATTTCCTGTCTAGATCACTCGGCTAGGAGCTCACTAGCCACTTAGCTAACTATTATTGTTATTGCCAAAAACGACACCACACTAGTTGGTTACTGGTTAGGCTACTAGCTAGGTGCTAACTGACCTTGATTACACCATCAAAGGGTCAACCTGATAAAAAATAGATACTTGACTACAGCACACAAGCATATTTCCCAGTAATCTTTGCCTATCAATAAATAAGAAAATTCTAGGCTTACTGGCAAAGTACCACAAATAATTAATAATGTTTGCAATTACATTTTCTACTTAAGTTTGACGTGCTACATGAATAAGTTGAGTAGTCTAACCATGAAGGTGATATGTTTGTTGCACTGTCCATTTATAACACACACACATGCCGTGCGTTAATTGTGTATTGAATAATCAGTATTTTTTGTTCATACGTTTGGCTGGGGAAAATCCATGTAGCATCTTATTCATTTATTGGCCTGATCTTGTAACTGGTTCCGGGATGGTCCCGGAATTAAAACGCATTTCTAATTTGGGTCCTGACAAAGTTTAAGAACCAGTGCTCTTGCACATCACGGATCTTTGATTAATTAACCATGAGTGGGGGAAATGCACGGTCAGACATGCCCTTTCTTCAGTCCTGTGTGCCATCTCAAAAGCAGCATTAGAGTGGCACGTAAAGCTGTCTGAGAGCAGCAGGCCAAGTGCAGCAGGCTGTAATTTAGTTTAATTGTGAGGTGACATGTTTAGAGCCTCACCCTTCTGAGCCCAGAGCCCGTAATGGATTTGTTTTCCGTGTCATGGGAATTCGCCACTGTGGGAAACCTTTAAGAGTGCCGCCTGACGTGCCCCGGCTATCATGCATTCAGACCCATTGGCCTGGCTGTTCGAGGTCAGAAGAAGGCCCAAGGGACTACGTTTAGGGAGGAAAGGGGGTTGGGGGTATTGTGGGCTGTTGCAGCTGAAAGCATGTTTGGTTGAAAAGCTCTTGCCGTGGTTTTAATCCCCTGTCTGTCACTGTACTTTCCTGTGCGTATTTGCGGGCCCGACATGGCTGACCCTGGTCTGCAGTGTGGCACCAGGCCGCTGAAATGGCTGATCTGTATGCAGAGGAAATCGCCGGGAGCGGGATAGACGGACACGGACAAAGACCCGGCTCTTTTTTTCATTCAGTAATTCCGAAGAGCTGTCATGGCATTGGCATTGAGGAAGCAGAACGTGCTCCGTGGGGGATGGTCAGTCATTTTTAAAGAGCCGGTACGGCTTTCAAGACAGCACAGCTCAAAAAGCAGTTTGCACAAGAAAGCAGAAACAATGGGGAGTCTCGAGCCAAAAAAGACTGAGGACCACACGTGCATTTCATTAGTGTCGTCAGGCATTTTGTGAATAGAAATAAATGTGCATGACAAACGCTGGATGGGTTTGAATGGCTGACAGAACCTGGGCATCAGGAAAGGTCTGGCTTCCATTGCAGAAATGTTAAGAGGAGGCATAGAGATTCTGTCCTAGTTTATCCTCTCCCATGGCTGTGTGCCATTTTGCTCTATAAGTTAATTAAGGTTGCTTTGCAACAGCCAAGCCAACTCTGTCATCACTGTACACTGTACAGCCCCTGGTTTCCTTGCCTGTCTTAGCAATAGTGGGCACATTTTTACTTCTAAAAACAGCATTGAGGTGGGCAGGTAATCAGCGGCAGAATCATTGCTGGAGTTGGTCCTTATTCTCTCCAGAACTTTCTAAAGTGTCATAGTTTCTGGAATGTATCAACAGCCCGCCCCCATAGGAGCACACCCTCCAGTTTTATGTTCTGCTCCTCCCGTTGTGGAGATCCGTGGCCCTCCTCCTCCTCCTCCCCATGGACGTGGAAGTGTTGGCTTCCCTGGTGAAGCCCGCTTTGCCATCAGCCCTGTAGCAGGGCCCCATCAGTGGGGGGCCCACTGGGCTGTCACGACTTGAGGGTTTGACACGACAGGCACGGAAGTAGGAGTGGATTATTCTCCAGCCGCCCTTGGCAACAGACGCTAGCGGGAAGTGCTAAGGGCGCCAACGCAGCTCGTTCCCAGCAACTAAGATAACCGTAATCTGTCACGCGACCCTCCTATTAGATGCGTTGTGCAGTCTCTCGCGCTGTAAGGACCATTAAGTCCTGCTTGCATCCAACACCCCATCCTGCTGTTTGACTATATTTTTTCGCTGTGTGACATCGGCTTTCTATTGGCTTCTCAGGTGAAGAAAAAGCGCTGCCGGGTCGATGGCCACGACGCTCAGTCGTTCTTCACTTTCCCCCTTCATTGATTAGCTGCTGCTGAGAGAACATTCCGGCAGACGTCCTTTAACCCAAACGCACGCTGTAGCATTAAGCGGGGAATTCATTGCATTGAATCATGTTGCACTGAAGGCTCGTGGCTTCTAGCCTAAAAGACTCGGCCTGCTGCTTGAGGCAGGCTGTCGGTTTAAGAGCACCCTCCCGTCCTCCGTGTGAATGTGCTGCGTGGCTCCAGTTCTGCGGTCATTGGCAGACTTCACTGTATGTCACAGCCTCCCGTACAGCTGTTGTCCACCTCTACCTCAGCCTGTGGGGGAGCGGAGAGCGCTTTATCTCTGCTTCTCTGATGACCGTCCTCTCCTGCTCTCTTTTGCATGAGCATGAGTAGTCTTTTGACAGATGTGTCTAAGCTTGCGCCTGCTGCAATACATTTTTCTCCTATATTTCAAAAGCATGGGTGTCCTTGGGTGTACTGCATAACACCACTTAATGACGAGGACTGGCCATTCAGTCCAACAATGCTCGCCGCTTTCCCACCAGTACAGGGTACCTAGTGGTCATCGCTCACCTACGAACACGATTGTATCGAGCATCATATCAAGCCGTGTCTTGAAAACCCCCAGAGGTTCTACCTCCACTTCATTGGAGGTGCTACTTCATAGGCGGTGCATGTAGCGCCTGTTTCGAAGAGGTGAAGTGAAAGATCTGAAGTCAGGCCTGCGCCTTGAACAAAGTCCCAAATTCTCGACTCAAGCCGTGCAGAGGTACAGTCGCCGTATCCTGTGACCCTTTCCCCCCCCCTCCACCCCCATCCCCCCGGCAGGAAATTGGCGTCTCCATCTCTCTCTCCCAGCTGCCCCGCAGGGCCTTCAGAATCCCTGGCTTTCCGCCGCACCGCTCGTCACGTGATGTCATCTCAAACCGCAAGATGAGGGAGCAGGCCCAGTCCGTAAGCCCTGCTGATTCTGCTGAAACTCCTATCTCGGTCGCTGCAGATGACCGCTTCCAGTACAGCGACCGCAGAGACGTTTTCGCCGGTAGTTAGTCCACCGTTCTTGACAGCCTGACCTAAATTGCCGCCTGCGCTTTAGCCGGCTTTCTCGTTGGGCAGTTTGCCTGTGATCGGGGTCCCGTACTCCGTGTTATTCAGAGTAAGGCTGAGACCTGGAGCCTCTGCTTTAATAACCCCCTGGGTTGCTCCTCTGGGAGGACTCCGGTCCAGTCCGATGCAGAAACGGGTCACGTAGGGTTTCCTTCCGCCGCGACCGAAACTTGGCGCTGTCGGCAGAGCGGTGGGGCTGATTACTTGAGCAGATGTCATGTTGTAATCTGCCTTCGATCTTGAGCGTAAATAACCGATTTTGGCACGCCGTGTATCATTGAATAATTAGAAACACATTTAGCTAGAAAGAACAGGGTCCAGCTGGTGAGCTGCAACAGTCACAGCAGCCATTTCGTGCTGGAGGGGGTTTTATTGTGTTGTCATCCGAGTTGGAAGGAAATTCAATAAAGGGGTATGGTCATGAAGTCAGGAAATAACTTTCTCGCTGATTTCTGAGTGGGGCTCAGTATGTCAGTATCATGCTTAAAATGCTATTAGAATGGTGGAAGATATGCAAGCAAAATAAAGGAAAGATATTGATGTCTTTTGGCAGTTGAATTCACTCCATTATCGCTCTGGCAGTGTGAACCTGGTATTTTTATTCCTTGCGACACTGGTGTTTATCGCTGGTTTGAACCAGCACGTGTTACATTTTAGTTTGGTTAACCCTCAGGTGGCTTCCTCAGAGAGCTTTTTCTCTCCCCAACTGCCCCTGGCTTCCTTACTGTGGGGAGTTTACAAATTTCTTATTCAAAGGGTTTTTCTGCCTTCCTAAATTGGAAAGCTTCAAAGTGAATTTGATTTGTCTACTAACTAATTTATAGGAAACTAATTGTGTGCTACATTGTGGTGAGGAGATTGAAATTTGCAACATTTCATCAATTAACAAGCTTGCTGAAATAGTTTGTTCCTTATTCTGTTTATGGCTTGTAGTTCAAAGCATTTTTGTACAGGAATTGTATTATCTACACAAACTATTCAGTGACACTGCCAAGACTGAGTAAGATTTCAGTATGAAACAAAACTGTGAAGGTGGAGTCTTCAAACAATGATGCAACAGCAGGTACAAAATAGTGGCAGCTTGTACTACATTTTATTGATTGTATTGTGATTATGTTGAGTACAATCTATAATGCATGTTCAATGCATAAATCACATATTATGTTCACACGCGTCACATGTACATATAGCAAGAGTGACTGCTAGAAATGTAATTAGGAAATTTGTAATGTTGACCTGTTGATGTGGGACTGGAAGATGGGTACCAATGGACTTATGACTGGAAATGTATCTAAAAATAATATCTGACCATTCTCATTAAATACAGCAATGGTTTCAGTCACACAAAAAAAAAACAAGTAAACATGTAGCTTAGGTCATGGGTAATATCCTGTTGTCCCCCCCCCCCCCCTTCTCCTTTTCCATTTCCCTCCCCCGCTCACCCTTTTTTCGGCTTAGACTCCTCTTTTCCTAGGGAGTTACTGCACCCCCCCTTCCCCCAACCCAACCTCCTACTCCCCTGTTGTACTCCACACCCTGCGGTGAAATCTTGTCACAGTGTGTTACTCTCACCTTACCAAGCCTCCCCCTGCACTTCTCACTGTCGCCTCCCTTCCTACACACAGAAACTATGACTGTAATGTGCATCTGAAATGGGTCAACTGCACTCGACCTGCTTCTGCGAGCTCCCGCTCTTCCCTTTGCGGCTCCCGAGCCCCGCAGCGCATTACGATGACAGATGGGAAAGAGGGGGCGGAGGCGTCGTCTGTAGGTTACTGTAGGGCAGTGTTTCTCGATTCCTGTTCCCGGGACCCACCAACCACAAGGTTTTTGTTGTAAACATGAAATCACACACCTGATTTAGTGACTGAACCAATCAAACCACCACATTCCCTTGATTAATTAAATGAGGGGAATGTTCAATCTGGAAACGTTTGGCTACGGTTTCAGTGTTGAACAATATGTTTTCTCCCAACGTTTCACAACAGGCTTTGAGGGATGTTTGCTCCCATTTTGTGGGTGTGTCGGGGGTGTGGCCCAATCAATAATGATATAGGCCTATGCTTTAGAGGACGGAGAACGCCTTCTCAGACGCCATAGGAGCAAACCGTACTACGTCAGTCAGTTTCCCCCCACAGTTTGCAACAGGATGTTCAACGCGCCTCCGTGTCTGTTGAAATAAATGTTTTGCTACGTTTTGTTGGGGCTGGACGTGGCCCGAGTGTGTGAGTTCCTGGTTACAAAAAAAATCTGGCAAGTGGGTCTCGAGGACTGGAGTTGGGAACCTTCTCTGGGACACACGTCCCTCTCAGTAGGGTGAATGGAAACGGCTCCCGCTATTTGCGGCATGTAGAGGACTGTGTGGAGCGCAGGGATTTGGGCCTTTGATCACTTGTAACCTCTCAAAATAATTTTTTATGAGGACACCATGTTTTCCTTCCCTTTGAATGCCTTTGGTTTAGACTGACATTCCGGAAGCATCCATCTTGTTTCGCTCCACGTTAACAGATTGATCTGTTTTCGCTGTTCCTGTGCAGGGATTGTTCCCCTCTCGTGAAACTCTTGCGGCAGACCGACTCTCTCCTTGTGGGAAACCGAAAGGGCCGAGGAATTGGCTTGGGGGTAGATTCACAGGGGTGGGGGTGGGGAACGGGGGAGAGAGGGCGGACAATAGAGCTGTCAGGGGAGCGGTGTACAATGGGGAGGCTTTGGGCTGGAGGCAGGGGGTCCTTAATCTGTGCACTGAAGCAGCTCCCGTGTTTGTAGTGAGCTGGGAGTTGATGCTGGGTGGCAGAAGCGGGTTTGTTTTGGAGTCGCGGAGCTGGCAGACAGGAAGATGAGAAAGGACAGGGCCGGCCGGTCTCCTGCAGCTCAGCGGGTCAGTGAGTCAGGAGAGGCAAGCTGTGAGGTGACTGCGGTTCTGTGACTTAGCCTAGATCCAGACTCTTAACTATTCAGCGGTCACACTCCCAGTCTAGTCAGAGAGGGGCTGGCCAGTGCCTGAATGCAGATCAGTGCAGTTAGGCTGGGAACGATCCGCTAGCATTCCTGCGGCCAAAGGGCACAACCCTGCCCTCACTTCTTCTATGATTAGCATTTTCCTATTGTGCGTTCAAGTTGTACATTAGCCTGCGATTTTGGTGGGGGTCTCATCTGCGTCTCTGGTCCATGAGTATGAATTGATTTTTACGCATGTACGCATGACGTGAATCAAAAATCAAAACCGTTTAGGTGACCGTGCCTGAGGGATGATGAGTCAGGTAAACGGCCTTTACACATGCAGCGCACGCACACACAACGAGGAAAATCCAGCGAGGTTCAAAAGTGTTTTGTCTTGGTTTTTCTAAGCATGTGACATTGTTTGGATATGGGTAAATAAAAAAATACAGGGAATTGGGTGTGTGCAGGGATTGCTGTAATTACAGTTTGAGCCATATGAATAATTTATTAATGTATTTACTTCCACCAGGCTTAACAGCTGGAGCGCAGTCAGAAATATTTCAGACCGTACAGTGCTTTAGACATACTGGATATTTAGGATAGTATTTCTTAGCTTTTTAATTTTCCTGCAAAACGTTTGGGTGTCAAATCAAAGTTTACGGCAGTCTGGAAGAATTTATTTTTGTTTATTTTGTTAACACTAGTTCTGGCCAAAAAATCTTTAGCTTTAAGTGGCACAAACATATCATGTGTATTTATGTATACTTCAGCCTTGGTCTGTTATCAGTCTGTAAAACATTATCTCCATCATTAATGTAGCTTAAATAAAATTGGTCTTTTAGATCAGTGTATGCAACTCCTCATGAATGGTGTGTTTGCACGATACCTACATATAAACAATGAACATTTTAATATTCAAGCAGTAATCCCACATAGCCTTCACTGAGTATTGAATTTCCAGTGTCTGTATGAAATGAATATTGTGCTATGTACCAGTTGTGTGTGTTCATGGTCGCTGCCCCAGATTCCAGGCTTCTATGTACAATATTTCTAGAAATAAACGAGTTAAGAAAATACAGCAACAGATGACAGCTGTCATCTTGGACCTAAAATTGGCACGTATTTCAAAACTGATTTGGGATACAGAGCAACTGTGGAATAAACATTTTGAAGTGAATCTGAGAAGGAACGGCTTTGGTCGTCCGTGTTAGAGATGAAATGACCCTGTTGGCTTTTTGACAATTCCGCTTTTCTGCAGGCAACAGGATGCCAAACAGGAAGCGGGGCAGTTTACTGTATAAGCAGTATCACGTTTTTCACGTCTCCCCCTTCTTCACAGTCTTTTGGAAGACATCTTCAGCCATTTCGCACATTTCACAGAAGAGGTGCTTTGAAAATCAATAAAGCATAAAGTGGTCCCTAGAGATGGCTGAGAAGCTACAACTTTTTGAGGTCTCTAATGTGTAACAATACCAAAGAGAGTACCATACCATGAATACCATGCGCGCACGCACACACACCAAGTACGACTGGACTCACAGAAGTGTTGTCAACTGAAGATGGTATTTCAGGTTTTCACATTTAACTTGATTTCATTATCTCTTTCGGGTGCTATCTTTAATGCTTTTAGTTCATCTAAAAACAAATCTAACCGTAGAAAGCAGCGCAGGTTAGGTTGTTTGACAGGTAAGCCTATGCATCACTCTGACTATCACTGTGCCTCCTACTACTTTCTATTGATGCATTTTGTGAGCAAAAACTTTGAGCGAGTTTCGTCTGTACGTGTTTTAACTAAACTCAGCGTGTGGTCGAAAGCACGGGCCCCTAAAAACATTGCATTCTGGGGTTTTCACCGAACCCCAGTAAATCAGACCTGTGACCCGGGGAGCGGAGTGGAATTTGAGGGCTCCCCTCCGTGCACCTCTGCCCTTCCCCGCTGTGGATGGATGTAGCGAGCAGATGTGTTTCGCAATTACCGCGGCTCCTGTTCCCAGAAACGGTCTGACATTCAGCCAGAAGGTCCGCCGTGGGGCGGGGCGGGGGGCGTAGGCGCCGCCGTGGTGAGGAGGAGTCAGAGGCTGAGGGCTCTCCGTCCGCCACTCCTGGCCTCCTTGCTCACCAAGAGGCACTCACCCGGGACGTCGGATGGTAATTAAATAATTGCATTCAGTAGTGGAGGCCCTCTCCCCCGCCTGCCACCCCCTCTACTCGGCGTGTGTGGGTAATAGCACGGCACTAAATCCTCGCCCATATCGCCAAGGCTTATGGCGGCTGATAAATCACTCGGGGGTAACCTTCGTCACGTCTCGCCCGCTCTGCTTGCGCGCCGGCGTCGGTGCGACGGCGAGAGAAACGTCTCTAACGACGACGCTGTCCGACAGGCAGGCCGTCGCTCGACATGTTGTTCTGGGATGAAGAAAGCGCTTTTCCAGCACGTCGTGTTTGCCGTGTTTGGCTCATTTCCCCGGCCCACTCTTCTCTGTGGGGGAGGCGTGACACATCCACAGCTGCCTCATGCATACAGAACAGGAGCGTCGTGAGAAACGCCAGTCTAAAATGGAGCTTGGCAGCGCCTTGGCGCTAATGTCTGTGTTTCTACCCTCTTGCTTTGCCGTTTCTGAGCGTTTAAGAGAGCAAACAGGAAGAAGTGAGCAGGGATGTTGGTAATCCGTGTCAACCGTCAGCCTCTTCGCCTCGTGTGACACTGAATGACAGGCGCTCAAAGTCAAATGCACAAGTCAGGAAATGGAAGCCGTGTCTTTCTGCAGCATAAAATGCCGCATATTTACAGTGGAATGACATCACTGAGATACAGCAGTTGTCAGACCCTGTGTGCCATAGGTTTTGTGCACAAACACATTTGAATGCAATAATCTTTGAAAGAAAAATGGTTACATTATATGTAACTGTAGGTATTAAATAGGATTTATTGGGGGTACTATTATCAACATTGTGTTCAGGCTTTTACCTTGGTTAAAGGTACAATTGGTAATTTCAGACCAATTTGCTACCAATGAGCTTGAAATATTGTACAGCTGTGCAATGTTTTGGTACAGTGTCGAGTGGTAGAGTGTCGGTCTGTCAACTGTATATTTTGAAACCCGAATTTACAGACTATAAACACAGGCATAGGGTGAATCAGCATGTCAGTGAGCCTTTTTCAATGACAGGAACGGATTTACAATGGTCTTAAAACATTGTTACAACACAAAAATCTTCTATTGTACCTTTTAAGTCATTTTGAAGAAAGGACTTGGAGAGCAATTTGCATGTCTTCTCTGTAAATGTCGTTGGTGTTGTGTCTGGCTCGCTCAGACATGACCCTTCTCCTCAGTCTTTCCCGGGCTATCTGAGGTAACCGGTAAGATTAAGATAAGGATGTGGAAGTTCACTCCGCCATGTTGGCTTCCCTCACAGGCTGACTGATGTGCTCTTTTGCCCTTCCTTCTCATTTAAGTAGGTATTATCTACTAATGAAATGAAGACATTTCTTAGGAAAGATTAATCATCAAGGAAAATAATGAATTCCACAGTATTTCCTGTTCTCACTCAGCAAATCCTTTGTGTTTTCAGTGAAAATATTGTGGGGGAAAAACTTTTTTTTACAGAAAAAAGAAAGTTGGGAAATACATTGCATTGAAGAAAAGCTAATTGTAGAAAGTTTCTATAGTTATATACCATAAATGTACAAGTCTCAAGTCAGTATTTCCTTGAAAATACAGTATACGGTATTGCAATTACATTATATCATAACGTGAATTCTCCAAAGTATTTGCACTGAGAAACAACTCTTTGTTTTTCAAAACGATTATTTAAGTAGCTGGGATATTCTCAGTATAGTTTAAGCGAATGAAAGCTGCATCAAAAACTGTGAACCTTCATATAGTAATTATAAACCCCACACCTATATTAGTTTACCTCATATTTAGACGTAGGCTAATATTTATGTATATAAACTCAGCGAGTATACTTTCCTCTCAGCTTTCCCTGGTGTTGGTCAGGTTGAACAGTGGCACAGGGTTACCGTGGTGTGCCTGGAGAGCTGGACTGGGCTGAACGTGCTGTTGTCATGCAGTTCAAAGCCATTGGACTCAGCTCAACGCGCTGTTGTCATGCAGGTAAAAGCCATTGGCCCCTGCCTGAACGCACTGTTGTCAGGCAGTTAAAGGCAATTTGCACATAGTGTTTGGGCCTGTAATTGTCCCCCCACGCAGCCACTGCCCTGCGTGTTCTGCGGTTTCCGCGGTGCTTCTACACAACACGTGGGCGCGCGCCTTTTCCTTCTGCTCCTGTGTCTTGGATGATCTCCTGGGGCAGGGAAAAATGGATTGATTAAACAGTGCGGTATAACGTGAGGCAGATAACGCAGATGGCTTGATTTGAATCTGGACAGAGGGAGCCTCAGGACTCCTCATGTGCGTTGCTTTCCTCCGTAGCATTCAGGAGTTGTTGCTTCAGCATGGAATGAGCCGTTTTAGAGTTGTGTTCCCTCCATTCACTGCGGTTCTTGTGACACTGTACACAAAAAGGCAGACTACTCAGGCTCTCCTTTTAATCAGTACCCTTATATTGTAATCCAATGCATCCATTTACAGTATAATTTATTTCAGTGACGAAAGCACTGTTGACATGCTGAAAGTTTAAATTGGTTTCTTGTTTAAGAAAAATAACTTTGCCCCTTAAAGAGGACTTGGAGAAGCTTCCCGCTGTGAATGCTGCATATTCTACCAAATGAAAGGAGCGAATTTATGGACCGCCTTCCCTTCCCTTCCCTGGAGGAGTTCTGGCTTCTGCTTGTTCTGCTTGCCCTCTGTCCTGGGGGCTTCATCACATGATGGACGGCTGTGTGGAGGCACAGCGAAACCACAACTTTGGATGGAGGCTCATCCCTGCTGAATGAACAAGAGGACTTGTTGGAAGTGGGCTAAAGACGGGTGTATGTGCATGCTATTATTTGATGCTGTAGCTATTGCAACTGACATCTTGATCAGCCTTGGTATTTGCATCGCATTCAGTGCCGCTTTTCTACTTTGTTGGTTAATTTCAGGAAACTGATATCAATGGAAACTCACATTCAAGTATGTGAGTTGCATGTATTAGATGCAAATGTCCCACTGTTTGTCTGCACATTGCCTCTGCCCTTTGCATTTCATTGCCTTGGGGACGTTTTAATATGAATGGAGAAGCGTTACTCTCTGCATAGACAAGAAGGCAGTATGCTAGGGAAGGGTCATTTGAGTGAAAACGGCAACGAGGAGCTGTAATTGGGGTCGCATTTCGCTCCTGAAAACAACGACTGGAGCGACAATTAATTTTTATAGAGTACCTCGGTATTCGCCAAGAAACGGATGGAGGGAGGCCCATTAAGATAATCGAGCTGCGATAGCAGTACGTTATCACAAAAACCCTTTTGCTGTTTAACAACCTGCAGTCAAAGACGAGCCCTCTCTCCTTACTTTAAATAAGGAGGGAGGTTTCAAATCTGTTTAATTGCCCCCCCCCCCCCCCCCCCGACACCATGACTTACCCAGGGATGAAAATGTGCCTAAGAGGTGGCGTTTTTCATTTGTGACCTACATTTGGAAGGGCTATCATGTGAAATGCCAGGTGTTAGTTGCTCCGCTGAAGAGCAGCGCTGCGTACCCCTGTAATCGCACCCAGCGCTAAGCCCCACGCCGCCTGTATCACGAGGAGATGATCTGAATGTGATTTTTACTGATGAGCATGATGTGCGCTTCATGGCCTATATTCCTCTAAATCGACTGCCCGTCGGTTAAATGATATGCACTGTGAGTCGTGCTGACCCTCCGCTGCCCAGCCCGATGCACAGGGACAAGTCTACAGTACACAAACACACTTAGCCCATGGGCTCCATGTACAGTCTGGAAGTTGGCTGCTCTTTCAGAGCACAGTAATTGTGTCGTCTCATGATTTGACGTCTCCAATACACCTGGTCAGTTTCCTGCACTGACCCTTAAACCCTGACATGTCTGGTCCTGTCTCAAAGGGTCTCCTTTGTTAATGCATTCTGTGGTGCTCAGGTAGCTGTACTTTTCTGGGTTGGGTTACGATCATACTGGTTAGAGGAAAACAGCTCTGCTTGATTTCAGAACATCCTGTTTTTCTTGCTACTGTATGGCTATAGTGCTGGGATTCCCGGTGTAGTTTAGATGGCTAACATTACTCAGAAGCTGAGCCATCGCCATTTTCTTACATCTGTTTGACTGGGCTTTCAGCACAGAATCATCAGCTGTCCACATTCTTTGGGAACCATTTTGTTTCAGGAACCAGGTCATTAAAGCTCCAGTGAGTAATCATATCTCCAGTGGAAGCTGGAAACTGTCCTGCATCACTTCTAGTCCCACGATGAGTCTCCGTCTGCACGCTCCTGGGAACTTCTTGTCTTAGACAGCGCTGTCTGCGCCTGGAATACGTTTGCAGGGACCTGATATCCCCGAGCTCCTCTGATCTATGCGGTGGGTCTGGTCTGCGTTTCCTGCTTGATAGCTGTGTTTCCGCTCCTCAGATCTCAATAACATTCATGAAACTGGACTGCGGAGGTGCCTCTGCAGCCAAATCACTACGATCCCCATAGTTCTGCGCTCCCAGACATCTTGCTCCAGCTGTTGTTTAGGCCTCTATGGAAAATGAGCCATCTCTGCAAGAACTCTTCACAAGCTCATGGAAATGTTGATGCATAAAGACGCCTTTGTTCCTTTATACCATCACAGACGCTCACATCGTTGCCCTATACATTGTAACAGGCATTTTACAGCTTGATTCATTGGGTAGAGGTGATGAATAAATCTTGCCATTTCTATCAGAAACCAGAAATTCTTTGGATTAATGATGAGCAGATTCAGGCTGGTCAGAGTCCTCTTTTGTGGTCAGAGAATTGAATGAAGTTGTCCACAATGTTTTTGAGGTAATTAAAAGTCATATTATTTCAGATATGGGTGCTCATAAACATCAGCCATAAATCCTGTGGAGCTGTGCAACCTTTAAATTTATATAAGATGAATGAATAACATTCACAATTTAAAGATTCAAAACATCCTCATCGTCAGACACTGAATAGTTGACAGAAGACATTCAATTATCTGGAATCACAAAAGCTCCTTACAAAGTTGGAGATAAAGTCAGTGACTGTTGTCATTTGGAACACAGGGCGTTTAGGCTGCATATCTCATTTGTAGAATAGGGGAGAACAAAGGCATTGATTTGGTTTTCTTTAAGATTCCATGAAATCTGACAGACCTTGTGAAAATTGTTATCATAAAAGGCGAATGCATTTTGCTTCCTAAAATTAATTATCCTTGTCATATGAAATATTTATTTTATTTGCAGATTTAAATACGTGGTAATGTGAAGGGCAACCCTGATTTAATTGGTTTCAGCCCTTTCAGTTTCTCCTCTTTTTTGGCTCATTAATGGCTCATTAATTGGTCTGTTAGAACGGATATAGTATCCTTTCAATGCAATTGCCGTGCAATTTCCTTCCACTGGGCAAAAAGTATTCATAAATTTAAGCACAAGCAGAGCTGTGCATTTATCTGACGATGCTTCAGTTTCCCTTCTTGTGCCATCGCTGGCTTCATTTTGTGTTCAGTTACTAAGAGACATACAGAAGCTGTTTTCTGCCTAATCTCCTAAATTAGCTCCTTCCTTGGCATTAGCCTGGAGGAAATGTGCCATCCTATGTTTTGGAAGTCATTTGTTTTGCATATCAGATGGGGTTTCAAAATGGTGGTTCCAAGCCTGTGCTGCGGAGAAATGTAATAATGGGCTCATCGGCATGAAATTGCTGCCGCAACAGGAAAAGGCTGCGTGTAAGCAAATGGCCGTGTTGAGTGAGATTGCCAAATTCATAACCACTAAATTCATTTAGGCCAGTGTTTATGTGTATGCTCTGGGCATCTCCCTGAAATTGATGATATGTTGTTTCTGTGAATTTCTCTTAGTATTTGAAAAAACACACTTCCTTTTTTCTTTATTTATGAATTGACCTTCCACTGTTGCTGGGGTAGGAGCAAGAGGAGACGGCAGGAAATGACACATGGAAAACATGACCACAAGTGCTAGCTCCAGCACATTGCTCTTGTCTTTAAAATGCTGCCTCAGGTCTTCTGTAATGCAGATGTCTGGTCTAAGTTAGTTTGAATGTGCTTTGAAGTGGGAGGTGTTTATAACCTTCATGGGCGTTTTATAGCCTTTCGAGGGGATCCCATTACAGGGGTAAGCTTTCTCGTCTGCCAGCTCTTGTACGGCTACATCAGGCTGAAAAAACTCTACAAACAGGTAGAGTTTTGACATAATCATCTTAGTATCATTCATGTGTAATTGGTTAATGGTATGATGCTAGAATCTACTTAGGTCCCATCACTTTCACTTCCAATTCTCCTATCCAGATGTCTCTGATTTTGGGAGGCAGTGAGTGATGTTCTGTAGCAGGCATGAAAACCCCTTGTCCTGGAAAATCCTCTGGGCCTTATTTTAGCTGGTACTCAGCACTTAGCTAATCCCTTTCCAGTTGATTGGGTAGATAAATCGCATCACCTGGCTCTCATCTCTAAATTATGAACAGGTTTTTTGCTGAAAACAGAAACCAACTGGCCCTTCTACGTTGACACTCCCTGTTTTAGAGTTCCTTCACATCACCTGGCCTGAAAACATTGGCAAAGATAACCAATCAGGGAGCATCTCCCTGCACTCCACACTATGAGTCTGCTCTGCTTCAGGGCATTTCTTGAATTGATATTTGCTCTCTGAAGAGCCCTTTCTCAACTGTAAAGTAGAACAATAGGCCCCTTGGTTCCCTGATTAGCACAGTCTGGGAAAGAGGCAGCTTGGCACTTGACCTTCTGATGTTCACTGCCTTCCAGTTTGTAAGAAGAGCTTGGTCATTTTCACTCCTAGATATAAGATGCAAGTGCCATGCATAACGAGAGGTTTTTAAGCGGTTGCCTTCAAGTTGGTTTCACTAGTAATAGTAGGGTTATTAGGCTAATGGTCTAGGGCTGGGCTGGCTCCTCCACAGAGTACCACCCCTGACTGGAGGGTGGACAGAATCCCCTCTGTCCAATAATTAAATTCTCTAGTGTTCTCGACTTAGGGGACATAATACAGCACCTTCACTGAGGCCAGATCAAAAACAGAAGATTCACTTGCCACGCGGTATTTCACAAAAGTATTTACCTATTTTAGGTCAATCCCATTGAAAACTCTGTTGAAAATATGAAGTGCTGTAAGGTCATTTCGTAGGCTGCGTCATGATGAATTTCTTTTTAGCTTGTCTGTGAATGCCGGTCCTGTCTTGTACTTCAAAGCTTTGCCTTTACAGTTTTGTCATGCTATTGATTTCTTTAATCAAAGACAGAGGTTCAGTTAACTTTCATCTTACCATGGGTCCCATGGTTAAGCAGTATTCTGGTCGCCTGGTGCTTTGATAGCTCTAACCTTGCAAATTATGTGTGGGGCATCAAACAGCAGTGCTAATGAGAGAACCCTAAAAGTAGAATCGTTAAATTATTTTTGGCTCGCTGTCCCTCTGCTCGGAAGCCAGCCGGGTTAATTCATGAGGGGTTTAAAGTCTGTACTTGTTTGTCACAAAGTCAGGGTTGGCTGAGGACACTCATCTTGGGCATTTAAATACTAGCCTCTACCTTTCTTGTTTAACATTATTAAATTGTCTGCAATTCCTCCATACCAAGGTCACATTGGAATGTCCAGGGTTGCAGACCTGCGAGCACACACCAAGCATACACATACACACATACACACACACACACACACACCCACACACACACACACACACACACACACACACACACACACACACATATTTCATGCAGGCCTCAGTAGGCTTGTTGCTTGTTCTCTGCATTGTAGTGGTCAAGGTTTGATCCTGTCGTGTTTTCTCTCCAGTCCGTCCTGCTGCTGGGAGGTGTGGCTCTGGCCTGCCTGGCCCTGGACCTCCTGTTCCTGCTCTTCTACTCCTTCTGGCTGTGCTGCCGGCGCAGGAAAAACGAGGACCAGCCCAACGCTGACTGCTGCTGCACGGCTTGGTGCGTCATCGTGGCCACGCTGGTCTGCAGGTGAGTCAGTCTGAAGAGCCCTTCACCTCCTGCCCTGCGACATCCATACCAAGCCAAGACGCCCCTGCGAAGACTCTGCTTGACCTCAGAAGGGCGGTTGATGAGGTCTCACTGCTTTATCATTGTACCTGATCCTTCTGTGTATGATGGCTGGATTCTTTGAAGGATTTTCAGTCCTTGCAGTGGATTACAATTATATTAACTCGAGCCTTGACCGTCAGTGACAAAATCTTTTATCTAGGCTGCTAAATCGAGAGGCAGCCAGCAGTGTCTGAGGAGGCAGAGACTGAGGCCTGATGGTGCGTCCCTGGTAAATTTAACAGTGCAACCCGGCATCTGATAAATCTGATCACCTGGAGCCAGACTCTGGGAAGTAGAGCTGCAGTCATCAGTCTTCTCAGTAGATGGCAGAGAGCCGTTGTGGTGTGGGGAGTGACAGAGATCCCAGGCGATCCCATACAGTGGTAGTAATGAGCCGTCAGCCTCTCACAGTGTTGTGGGGATGAAAAGCCACTCCATTATCTTATCTCGCTCTCAGACTGGACGAGGAGATTTCTAAATTTCCAGGTGTTACTTTCCATCCAGTGAGTGGTTTGTTAGAATTTTGTTTGTTCATCTTTAAACTTTTCTGACTGGACCAGTTCTGAGGCAAAAATGTAATGGTTCTCATCCATTGTGATGGTGCCTGAACGTCATTCGTCTTCAACTGGTTAGCTTTGTGTTATCTTCCATTCTCAGCCCCCCAAAATCCTCTGTTCTTGGTTTAGTACGAATTCATATCTATGGTCTTTTGAGAAGGTCAGTGTGTTGTTCTAGAAGGTACTGTTGGGTGTTGCATCATCGAAAAACAAGCCAGTGCCACAGCCTCGGTTTGAAACGGGCGTAGCAGGGTATTTTTAGAAGTAATCCCCTTTCTGCTTCATTGGAGCCGTTGTGCTGGCAGCTCGGGTTATTGTATTAACTCCTTCTTGGCAGAGATCTTTGTAATAGCACCGTGGAGATAATGGTGGCACCCACTAAAGCTGAACAACAGAGCGGTTAAAGCAGCAGCCTTTTTCTTCTGGTGAACATACAGCTTACTGAGATCGGCTGAGGGTTTTTCAGTGTTTGTGGTCAGGATCAGTAAGCATCAGCACTGCGTTTTCCCCCTGCCAGAGCATTGGGCTTCTTTCAGATCCCTCCGACAGATTGGCTTCTTCTCATATGAAGCCACGGGATATTCTTATAGCCCCTGTGATGGCATCATACTGACTGTGACAAATATTAATTTGAAGGCATTCAAATGCCCATTGCTGGTTCTGTGCCTTCACCAGACAGGATGTATGGTTTTCAGATATTGAGTCCCCTATATTACTTTCTAAGGCATTGAGTAATAATTCACCACGGACAGAATGTTCTGTCACCAATAACCGGTCATGCAGCTTACAATACAGTGCACATTTGGCCTGAATCATATCTTTCACTTCCCTTATAACTTTCAATCTTACCCTAGGTTGCTCTGAGTTTTTAATATTGGAAAATATCTGAAGAGAAATGGGAGTCTTGTATACATGGGCTTATTATTCTCGCCTGCGACAACAGGCTTTCCTATTGACAGATGCCATTTTGATATTTATTTCGAAATCCATCGCAATGTGGCATGCATAATTTCTTGAATAATTTGATGATCGTCAGGCCGTTAAGCGTTGTGTGAAGCCATTGTTCTGGTCTTGTGGGGAGAGGAGCAGCGAGATGTATCGGGGAGGAAGTGCAGTGGGGGAAAATGTACGTCAACACAGGGGGGAAAAAAAGAATGGAAAACGGAGCGAACAGCACCAGATGGCCTCACTAAAGTCCTGGCATTTGTTGTGTTTAATTGTGGTGTTTGGATAAAGCCCTCTGCTGCCATACACAACCTGAGACTGAGTAACAGTCTTGTTTTCAGCGGTCACTCATCATGTATATCATTGGGATTTGAACAGCAATCAGCCAGACGTGCCCGTTAAACATTGTGTTTGCATTATTGACTGGGAAGGAGAACATCCTTAAGTCATTATTTTCAGCTCAGAAGTCCGCAGCTGTCCTCTGAACCTACCGTGAGGGAAAGCAAATCGGACTTCAAACTGCTTTTTTTGTCTTTTTAAGGCCCTTTTATTTAAAGTGTTGACAACATGATAAAACTAACTTTGAGAACCTGTCTGTATTAGAGCCCAGCGCATATTCTCTAGCTCTTTTGAAAGGAAGCCAAGGGCTGTTTCGTTATCCAGGGAGGGTTAGTTGGATGCACTAAGCCCAAACTTTCTCTGGAATGAATTTTCTCAGAGCAACCGTAATTCCATACAGTATGTGAATTTCTGAGGGAAGTATTTTTGCTATATGTTGGTTCGTCGGAAAGATTTAATTAAATTATAGAAATCAAGTGCACAGTAGTAGAGAAACTACAACTATTGTAAACTTTTCGCTCCTGTATTCGATGTTGATGTTTCAGGCCATTCTCTGTGGGAACAATCATCCTAACTTTATCTCCCTTGATAGCAGTTACCAACAATGTGCAATAAGCAAGTCACAGTATCATGTTCTGCTTGAGTTTACAGCGAGAACGTTCTCGTGGCAGACACCTATTGTGCATTGCAGGACATAGGATTACACACAGTTTAAACAGCTGTGGCTTGAGGCAGCTAGAACTGTTCAGAGGCTGTTTCAGTATGATTGATGTGGGCAGAATGTTCCACCACTGAGGGGCCAGTCATGAAGGTGACCAGGCTGTGGGCCAGGGGAGGGAGACGGCCAAGAGAAGGTCGGTTTTGGGGGATTGGGGAAGGATATGAGAGATTGGAGGTTAGTCGACCTTGCCTGTTAAGAAGTGTGCCAGATTTCTTCTTGAATTGGATGTGCACACTGCCCTGTAGTTAGTGGAGAGTTAATTGGGGTGAAGGAGTTCCAAATTTGTTTTGTTTTGCCAGTGCTTGGGAGAAGCAGAGTGCTTGTGGTTTGGCCGGCGGTCAGATGATGTAGGTGGTGAGTGGTAGATTAATTGGTTTTGCAAATTTATTCCAGAAGAATTAGCAGGTCTGTGTCCACAGACTTACAGTGTAATAAGCAATGGGAAGAGGCGTAGCATCTTTTTCTTCCCCTGGGTTCTTGGCTTTTGCCAGTAGATGCATTGATGAAAGTAATAGTCCATTTGGCGTGTTATTTATGCGATTAGGGTCATATACATTTATTTGCTTGGCACATGCTCTTATTCTGGGTGAGTTGCATATTTTATATGTCACCCATTTATACAGATGGATATTTAATGAAGCCATGAAGATTAAGTACCGTACTCATTGATGGCACTACTGGAAATGAGTTAAGTCAGGATTTACTGTATGTAGCATTAAATATCCCCGAAGGGTTTGTATTTAACGTGGCCCCATAGATGGAGTGGGTTGGGTTTTTTTTTGTTGTACTTTCTGTGGAACAATTTTTCTTTCCTTATTTACCACCGGACTCCTATCAATAATATAAAATAAACTCCTGAGTGTAATTTAGTAACGTTCTCCTCGCAGTGACGGGTTTACGAGCAGTTAATGATGCCCATGGCTGGATGCTAATACACTGTGAATGAAGAATGATCAGCATTAGAAAAAAGATTTAAATATAAACACATTTGTTTTTTAAATGATGAATGCGCTGCAATTTGCGCTTAACTATGTCTGTGACCGAGTGCAAATTAGTTCATCCTGCTTTGAAAAGCTAACACCCTATTTGCAAAAGAGGACTGTGACATCAGCTGCATTAAGAACATTCACACATTTTGTACCCTACTGGGAAAAAGCTGTCTGTGTGAGACTATCTATGTATTTAATACCCTGTTATTATTTTAGTAGGAGTTAGGCCTGGACTTAATAACCATTATAACCACAACATGTACAGAAAATTTCATATTTTGAAGAGGGGCATATCTTATGTACATTTCACACTAACATATGTATTGCAACAGACAAATTTGTCCCAATTGATAAAAGGGGGACAAACTGGGACATAAAGTACACATGTGATGGGTGGCATAAATACTTTGCATCTGGAACACACTGTGACCCTTTTGACATTAGAGTGCTGAAAATCATTATTTTCTCACACCCACTTAGCAATCGCATCCGGCCCTGCTGCTCTCTGTGTTTGCCAAGCTCTTTCACATAAATGGATTCCTAGTTAAAAATCCCCTTTTAATCCGAAACAATGTAACGTAAACAGAGAGGACTAGACATGTACAACGAGCAGCTGAAAGGTTTATTCATGCGCAGTGAGAAAGAGGGCTCCTTCCAGCCATTTTGGCTCGGCTCTGCCTCCAGCCAAGGCTCTCTACACAAACAAACTCAGCTTCTCTCTGCTCGAGCTGCTGGGAGCGGAAGCCATGATGGCGGGGAACCCTCGGCCTTGTGGGAAAAGTGGGAGGGCTTCGGCTCTCCTGTCACATTTCTGTCTCGGCCTCTTGAACGTGAGCACACGATTTCATCAGGGGCTGATGAGGGAATTTGTGTGAGAGTGCTATAGCTGACTGTTGCAGGGGAGTATTATTCTTAGTTTGACCCAGTAAATGGAATCGCTTGTAAAGGGTCATAAATAAGAATTATCCTTCACAAATCTCATGAAGTATTCATGTTCATGGTCAGGGACATGTGTAATTGATTTGTTTTCATACGTTCTTTTACCGTTACACGATACTGAGAGAGGTTATGAATGCAATTCATTTTTTAAACAACAGTGTTTGAAAACATATTCATGCATTTTTTCCATGCGATAATTATGGGCTATAGGCTGTTTGCAGTTGAGCTGTATGCTGTTAAGTTCCAGACTCTCTCCAACACATACATATTGATTCCTATCTTTGGGTGGTCCTGTCTGCACCCAGTTCAGTTATAGATGTGGAGTGCTGACATCTCTGCTGTTGGCGCACGGCTCCCCTGAACACTGTCAGTTGTGAGCTTTTTTTTTTGGTGAGCAGAAATGTTCCACAGTTTTTCCATTGACCGTGAGACATTTCGCATCCTTTGTGTGCAAATGGGTTCTACTGTAACTGTAGCCTTTGGATTGCCATTGAGTATCTTTCGCATGTTTATTGCCGCTTGCTTTATTGAATATTAATGTGACCTATGCCAAATAAACATGACGTATTTCGAATGTGTATGCTGGTGTGGTCTGCCATTTAGATGCACTATATATCACATTCTGGAATAATATTATTTTTGCTTCGGGGAGTTTAATTGGGCAATGTAAAACAATTGTTAGATTCATAGTCCTCTTTAGCACACGTACATGAACACTGTGTCCCTGATGTACTGAGTTTGCTGAGTTATGAAGGTCTCGTCGTATTTGGTGTGCCAGCTGTCTGCATCCAGGTGCTGCAGGAACAAGTCCTCTTTATCCATTTCCAGAGGTGCACTTAATCAGTCTGCAAACCGAGACCTGGCACTGGGCAAACTGCTACTGAATCTCTCCTGCTTCAGAAAGATGAAACAACTGTCACTTTCAATTCTTGAGAGTGGGGACGGCAATGTATTCAATATAATGTTCTATAATTGGGGAGGGTATTCATGGAAATTGCAGGCTAGAATGCCCACGACCACGTCCTCATTGAGGATGAGAGAGATGTTCTTACACAGGAGTGTATACAAGGGAGGAAGCCAAGTAAAAAAAAGAAGTGTGGATTCAGGATTCAGGGGAAAGAGGTCACCACAGAGCTACATGGCGACACTGTTGTTTTTATTTTCATTGTTTGGTCTTTAAAGAAAGACCAGAAAATGAGTTCAACATTTTTAGCTAATTTCTATGTATTTAAAAAAAAACAAATTAGAGTCTGTGGAAAATGACTAATTAACACATCAAAATTCAGCTGTATCTATTTTCTTTTTTCGCAAAAATCATTTTGGAGAGATATCATCTGTGTAAAAGGGATGTTCCTTATGTTTGGGTATGTATACATGCACCTATGCCAGTACAGCTGTGAAGTTGAGTTTTCTTGTCGTTGTTGTTGTTGTTGTTGATATTGTATTTTGCCTCAGCATCGATAACGCTGATGCTTTATATTCTGGAGCTTAGTGGCTCTCGTGAAATAGCCCGACAGCTTGCCCCATTTCGATTTTTTTCCTCTTCATGGATTTTAGCTCCAACTGACCCCCCCATTCGAAATCTCCTCGTGTTGTTTCTTTGATTCGGCTGAGCTCCTCAGGTTATGCTGCCGTTATCTACTCTCACACAGCTGGGAATCTGGCTTTGAGGCCGCCCCTGGTCTCCCTCAGCTATGGCTGCTGCTGCAATGTACATAGGATACATTTGGATGGCCTGCCGGAGAACAACAGCTTTGGCCCAATGTTGGAGTAATGACTGTGTTTACTGGTTTCTGTTGAATGCATTAAGGGTGTGATGCATGTCTGAAACTTTTGTTCTGCCTCTTTCGATTGCCTTTACCCATCACCTTTGGGGAATGTATAGGACCGACTTCAGACTGTCACGTATAGCTGTCAAGGATTGTGCAGAATCTGAAGTCATTTGACTTTATTTAGCTACTATGATTTTCCCATAGAAGTGGTCACGTGTTGGAAATGAATGCAGTACATATGGTCCCGAAGGAGATGACAACATACGAAGCTAAAACAAACCAACAAAGACATGCTGAGAGTAGAGTGCAGGTGAGCAGTTGTGATGGACACCTCAGCTAAAAGCACCATGTATTTCCATCATTTATTCATCCTGGTTGTACTAGTGCTTCTGAACTGGAAAGTGGTCGGGCAGCTGCCTGTATTGTTGAATCTTCCTTTCTTTGTGATGGCGATTCGTGTGGGGGCTCAGCTGCTTCCTGTTATTCCTTGCTTCTGACAGGAAGTTCTCACTATTGGAGTTCTGGCAGGAGAGTTCCTGGGTCTGGTGCAGCGGAGTCTGTGTACGGTGGGGAGTCTGAGGGACACAAGCCAGTCTCAGTAGATGGCCTGCTGCATTTTTGAAGGAACATAAACCAGACTGGGACTGGTGGAGCTGTGAAGGTTTCAGGTAGTGCGTTTGGGAGGGACAGAACGCTCCAGAACCATGAGGGCCTTGGGTAGAGCATCTCGGAGGGGCAGAATGCTCCAGAATCATGAGGGCCTTGGGTAGAGCATCTTGGAGGGGCAGAACATTCCAGCACTGGCATCATTTATTGAGTGGGAAAAGTTGCTGTGCTGTTATGTCTGGAGTCTCACACCAACCCCACCCCCCTGAACCAAAATCCCCCCCCACACTAGGACAGAGCACATGCAATATTCAGGCTTCCCTCCATAATCTGGAGAGAAGGAAAGGGCTTTTGGATGGTGGTGTTGTGCTGCCATTAATGGTATAGGAACAAGCCCTGTCCTGTTGGCCTTTGTTGAAAGTGGAGCTCTTCTCTGACGGTTGGGGGGGGCAGCTTTTGCAGCCCTGCTTTATTCCCTCAAGCACCCCCTCACGTATGCGATTCACCGTGCGGTGCACTACGTTCCCATGAAGGCTGTGCTAGATAAATGATTGCTCTGGAAACGTGAATAACGACTGCAGTGTGGAATATTTATATTCGGCTGCTGAGACAAAATGGAATCTTAACGGTCCCCTCGATTTCCCCGTGATACAGCTTTTAAATATTAACGCAGGGAGAATATGAATTACTGGGATTGTCAGGTGTTTTCGTAGGCGGTTGCCTCTGTCAGATAGGGATATGAATGGGGTGCTTTTATCGGGCTGGCAAGGGCTTTTGGCGGTGGCAGTTGAAATGGGTGCTGCTTTGTGGAGTGAGGGGGTTATAATTGGTAATGGTATGCATATGTCCCTTCGTAAGCTACAGCATTATAAAATTAAACGTTATGGGGTTGGAACGCTGGAGCATAACTGGATTTGCGGAAATCAGTTTTAACCTTTGCCTGGAATCCACTTCATGAAGTGTAACATTATCAGCTTTCCCAGACTGGCTAGGCCCTGCCCTGCACTCATTCGGCCAGAAGCCCTTTGTGGCAGCTGGAACCGAGGCCCTGATGCTGGAGTTAATTTAACCGCTTGTACACAGACAACACACACTGTCCTGTTTTTCTGGGTTGGAGTGTATTTTTCTCCTCGTGTCGACGGCAGATCGATTCGGGCCATTTCTTCACACTCTCTTTCTCCCACTCGCTGCAGTTTCATAGAAACCGCGCCAAGCGAATTCATAAATACCCTTGTGCGTAATGTAGCTTCTGTGAGGGTGTGAAGGAGGAGCGTTTCGTAAATCTAGCGCTTCTGAAATTGCGAGGCGCGCAGCGGGCTGCTCAGGCACGGAGACGCCCCCGGGCGGTGACCGTTTGGCCCCCGAGCGGTCACCGTTTGGCCCCCGAGCGGTCACCGTTTGGCCCCCGGGCGGTGACCGTTTGGCCCCCGGGCGGTGACCGTTTGGCCCCCGGGCGGTCACCGTTTGGCCCCCGAGCGGTCACCGTTTGGCCCCCGGGCGGTCACCGTTTGGCCCCCGGGCGGTCACCGTTTGGCCCCCGGGGTGGGCGCCGTGACGACAGCCACGCCGATGGCGGCTGTGCTATCTGCAGATCCCTCTCACCTCGCTAACCGCTAACCAGTCAGCCACCATTCACACTGAGGCTTTAGTGCACAGCCAGTCAGCCACCATTCACACTGAGGCTTTAGTGCACAGCCAGTCAGCCACCATTCACACTGAGGCTTTAGTGCACAGCCAGTCAGCCACTATTCACACTGAGGCTTTAGTGCACAGCCAGTCAGCCACCATTCACACTGAGGCTTTAGTGCACAGCCAGTCAGCCACTATTCACACTGAGGCTTTAGTGCACAGCCAGTCAGCCACCATTCACACTGAGGCTTTAGTGCACAGCCAGTCAGCCACCATTCACACTGAGGCTTTAGTGCACAGCCAGTCAGCCACCATTCACACTGAGGCTTTAGTGCACAGCCAGTCAGCCACTATTCACACTGAGGCTTTAGTGCACAGCCAGTCAGCCACCATTCACACTGAGGCTTTAGTGCACAGCCAGTCAGCCACCATTCACACTGAGGCTTTAGTGCACAGCCAGTCAGCCACCATTCACACTGAGGCTTTAGTGCACAGCCAGTCAGCCACCATTCACACTGAGGCTTTAGTGCACAGCCAGTCAGCCACCATTCACACTGAGGCTTTAGTGCACAGCCAGTCAGCCACCATTCACACTGAGGCTTTAGTGCACAGCCAGTCAGCCACTATTCACACTGAGGCTTCAGTGCACAGCCGATCAGCCACCATTCACACAGATTCTATACATGAGGAGCCAAAAGACACACAGCGCATCCTGCTACGTTAGAGATGCATCCGTCTGTTAAGGGAGATGTAACGCGCAGGTCATATCCGTCTGTTAAGGGAGATGTAACGCGTAGGTCACATCCGTCTGTTAAGGGAGATGTAACACACAGGTCACATCCGTCTGTTAAGGGAGATGTAACGTGCAGGTCGCATCCGTCTGTTAAGGGAGATGTAATGTGCAGGTCACATCCGTCTGTTAAGGGAGATGAAATGCGCAGGTCACATCCACCCATAAGGGGTTAAAAAGGCTGAGAAGAGCATGAATGAACAGAACATTAAAGGTGTGTTTGGAGCAGTTCAGTGTGCAGGCCTCCTTCGTTTCATAATGGTGGACACCAGGCCATTTCCCGTGGGAGAAGAGAAGCTGTCAGAGCTGGAGGAATGTGAGGTGTCTGCTGAAGGTCCCTGACCCCTGTCAGAGTGTTATTCAGTCTGCTCTCTGCAGTGCAGCCATTACTCAAACCGGACATGGTCACTACGGCCCAGTGAAGACATGTAAAACAGAGCTGTCAAACAGGATCCTTTCCAATACCGCTTCTGCCAAGATGTATTGCATGGGTTCAGGGAGCACAAAGAAAAATTGAAATTGGCAAGTGAAAATGACACTTCAGAATCGATAATAAGCCTACCGAGAACTATTATCTAAATAGAATATCCCCCTTCAAGGTTTTCTAGCCAGATTGAAACCCTTTGGCCGTCTATTTTGGCCCATAGGATTTACGTTTGATAGATGGCCTACAAACCTTATTCTTTTTCTGTTGCCTTGTGTTCAGCTCCATTGAAATACCTCTCCATTTTGATGTACTGTGTGTTACTACAGAAAATGTGGTGTGTGTCACCGCTAACTCTTCTAGCAGTGTGCAGTGCACCGCACCTGTTTTTTCAAAGTACGCTTCTCGTGCAGCCTCAACTTTGGCCTAGAAATGTTTCCATGGAAACAGAATCAGATTTAATGTAGAAGAAAAAGATGACACAGACACAGTTGCGGCATGGAAAATTCAGTGGAAAGTGTTCTGAAAATGCCCTAATATTTGATATTTCACTTGAAAAGGCAGGAAGTGGTACATGGCAGATGTTTTTAACAGAAATGTAGAACGACATGCATCCAAGAGCCTCTTAATGTTTTGTTTTTTTTGTGACATGGTGCCACAGTAATAACAAATACAGTGTTCTAAAACAAAATGTCTGAATCGGTGTGATCTTTTCAATGTAATGGAGTCTGGACTTTTCAACACAAATGAGTCTTTTGTTCCTTTGTTTTAATTGAGAGTAAATGTGATATTTTGCCCAAACATTGGATTCACAGTAATGTTTCCAGACCATCCTTGGCTACATCTGTCGGTGGACGACAATGTCTAAGCCATCAAGCAGACATTGAGTCTTCTTGTATTGTCATAGCTGCCTGTTACAATGTTACTGTTTTCCATTTCACTTTCTGCTGTCATACAAACAAGGTATTGCTTCTCATCCAAACCCACCATGTGCCTGGAAACTCCCATGTTCAGCTCCCTGTTCTCTGATTACGCTGGGATATTTTCTTTGTGTGGATACATTTTCTACTCCCCTCGGCTCAAAGCACTGGAGGTTTTTTCTCGTATACCTCGAACACTGTTCATCACCATATGAAAGTTCAAGTTGTGTTGTGATCCTCAGTGCTGTTGTGGTGACGGACGGTGTGTGTGGCTGTGGGAAGCCAGTGCTGCGGTGGCTCTGGCTGTAACAGTGGCAGCCATTTTCTGACGCAGTTTCTGCTGAGGGAGAAAGCCTCCGGGTTCCGCTTCCCTCAGCCCCTGTCTCAGGGATTCAGAAACCCTCCCACAGCCACCGGGCTCAAACACACAGCGATGTGGAACAAAGATGGGCCTAACGCAGAGCAAATCGATCAAACGATGGATGGCAAAGTCAGCTTGCTAAAAGGTGTCCGGTCATTTTGAGGGATCCTTCAGTGCCTGCCCTTGTCTCTGCGGATCATCCCGATGGATATCTGGGGCAGGAGTGATGGGAACTGCGGGGATTCTGGGTTACAGTGTGTCATGTGACTCTGGCCTGAGGGGGTGACAGTAGGTGACCTCTGCCTGTTGACCACAGCCAGTCTGCCGTAGCGCACTAATCTGATGGACTGTAAGATCTCAAATCCTCTTGTTACTGTGGGGGATTAACGCAATGAAACAAAGCACTCTAATACTTAAGCAAGAGTATAAACAGACGTAATTAATGCGCAAAGACTGTCTCTACGGCTTCGGTAGGACAGGAGTGACACTGCAATTCCCGTATGACTGCAGTGCTGGCTTATAATTGAATACACAGTTGAGCAGGGCTGAAACTATTTGTTTGGTTTGTAAAGTCTGCTGTGTTTCACTTCCCTAGAATTCACAACAAAAGAGGACAAACACTCACAAATTCTTTTTCTTTATGGAAATATATATTTTTTTTAAGTTTGAGAATGTTATTTGTCTTCAGAGTATTTATGTTAAATGTAAAGGCTCCCGGTATTAAGACGGTGATTCAATGGTAGTCATTGCCACCTCAGCACGAACATGTCTAAGTGTTAGCTTTCTTCTTCAGATAAGAAAGAGCTTCATTGTCTCAGGGTATGAGTGCATGTAACTGGGAAGTACCGTGATGTCGCAGATGGGTTAATCATCACTTCTGGAGGCGTTTGCTCATTGTACAGCCCTTGATTTGCGATTGGCTGCGTCACAAAAGGAACAGCAGAAGTGAGTTTTTCACTGCGGGGAATGTGTCATTGTCTGGACAGGCCCAGGCAGGAAACTGAAACTCAAAGGGACGCAGTGATCGACTGTTGGTAATGATGGCCAAATATTGCACCGGGGCAGCAGGAGACTCATGTGCTGATGTTGGGCCACAGTGACACCTGCGGGCAGGAGGGTGATTCCAGTCCTTTGGGAAGAGATAATGATATTGACTATCGTGTTCAGACAGACAGTCATTAAGCTGAGTCCGTGTGTGTGGTGTGGGGGGGAGGGTGTGGTTTAGGGCGTGCCCTGTGGACTAAGCCCTGTTTACGTGAGCACTCCGTCAGGGTTACATTGCGAACCAGGTCATTTCCATGCTGAGAGACCTGATACTCTGAGTGGCTGGAGGGTGCTGTTGGCTCAATCGATTTATGCAGGCTGGGGGGTTGGGTTTGGGGGGGGGGGGGGGGGGCGTTTGCTTTCCCCCACACCAATGTCAGCTTCCATCCTAGACTGAAACCAAGCCTCACCAATTTGACCTCTTATTGCATTTCTGTAGAAGCAGAAGATATTAAACGCTGACAGCGGCTCATTTGTACCTGCTCATCTTCACTGGAGATTAATGGTGTATGCCCGTTCCTCTGCCTGGAAGATTTTATAGTACATCATATTAATTTATCCGACGCAGTTACCCAGAACAACTTACAAATGTGAGGGGACATTAATGCATCTACCTGAATTATGAGCTACGTTTACCTGCCTATGAACACGCCCAGACCTGAGAGAGTGTGCAACATCACTAAAGCGCCAATGTAGGTCATTATGCCAACCTAGAATCAAGACATGATTGTAGATCAAGAGATACTTAAGTGCTAATACTGTAACAATCACAGAATTTATGAAAATAGCAAGTGCTGGTGTGTGTAGGTGGGAAGGGGCTCAAGTTGCAATCTTGTTTATATTGTATTTATTTATAAATCTATAAATGTATGTGTATCATCTTTACTGTATAATGACCTGTGACTTTCCAGTGTACACATTCTGTAAGCTTTGTATTTGCTCTGTGTATTGTCAGTTTGCTGGGACTTCAAATTTAAACTACCTATAACACGGTAGGCCAGTTTGGTTTAGTCACAAATAACACATGAAGACAAGTTAAAATGACATGCGTCTGAACAAATTTAAATATCACCACATTAGCCTTATTATCAGTAGCCCATTACTGATCATTTGTAAATATTGTATACCTATATAGCACCTATTGGCTACCCTTATGTAAGCAATAACATACACTAATTTACTTGATTAACAAACGTTAAGTTCAGAATGATCAGTAACGTTAGTAGGTAATTCATGTTTGTCTCATGCGATACCGGTGCCAAGTTCTAAACTGAATAAAGTCTAAACTGAATAAAATCAACGTCATCATTACAAAGATCGAAACTTTCTTCCTTTGCCTGTAAATCATGTGCTTAGCTGTTAACTGCAAATGCTTATCTTGGCTTCATTTTCCTATACTGAATGCCAAACTGAAAATGTGGCCGAAAATGTGTGCTTTGGTCTCTTGTTTATCGAAAGCCACATTTTTATACGGGGGTTTTGGAAGTTGAGGTATGAAGAAAAAGAAAAACCCCTTTAAGTATATGCTGCTGACAGTTCATAGGCTAATTAAAATCACCTCCTCTACATCCCGCAGCCCTGAATAATTGTTTTTTATTATTATGTCGAAAAACAGCAAGGGAATGAGACCTCCAGGCAAATTAACGTTTTCTATCTGTTGGCGTCTTGGGACTATCTAATTAATATGCTAGGCACTTCTGCACGGACCCCCCATGATGGAGTTAAGCGATTGCATATCTCAAGTGAGGATGTGCATATCTCCAAAGAACATATCTCAGATGCACACATCTCTGATGTACTTACTCAGGAGAGTTAAAAAAAAAGTTGTTCGAGTTAGGATTTGTCCCACAGTGACATCTGATGATGAATGCACCTACTAAACAAGCTCATGTGGTTTTAATTTTAATGCCATTTAAACAATACTGTTAAATTAATTGTGCAGTGTTCTCTTAAACTACTATTTGACTACTATTTGATACTTTATTTTGTACTATTTTCACATTTATTTGAACGTGTGTTGAGTGGAGTGTTGAAAGGAGGAAATAATTGACATATTAATGATTATTTATTATAAATGTACTATTCATTTCTTTTAATTGTACTATTTGTATGAGATGTATGTTGTATTTGTATGAGATGTACAGCGTGTATATAGAGTAGATGATTTTGAGATTATGTAGGATGCAAGATAGATTATCTTCATCTACTGCTCAAGGCAAAAAGAGCCGTTTTCTGTTGTGTCCTCATTTCAACACTTGGTAATAATAGACCGGGGGGGTGTAAGGGGGAGTTATACAGACGCGTCTCACACTCACATCTGTTCTCTGCTTTGAGTAGGTGTAGACTTGTACAAATTCACAGAGACCGTGTATGTTTGTTGACGTAAGCAATGTGGGAAATGAAAAACGCTATTTCTCACGGCATGAAGTGTTTAACCGGAGTAGTGAATAAATCAGGAGTAGCGAATCAGGCCCAGCAGGTTTCTCCGCGACTCCCGAGTGTCTCAGGCCTACTCCGCGGTAAACAGTGGAGCAGACAGGCCTCGGGTTGGATGGCTTTCCCATAAGCGGGGCTTCCTGTTGCCGTCGGCGAGGCTCCTGTCTCAGTGCTGGTATTGTGTGCCTCAGCGAGGGGCTCAGAGCATTGCTGACCCTTCCTTCGGGGTTGCCACAGCCCCGTCTCCCTGCTTTCTGCTGGAGCTCAATAGGGCCCTGTTTAGCCTAATCTGCCTGGCCTGCTTTTCTCAAGATGTTGTCTTCATATGCCTTGGGGGTTGTGTGTGTGTGTGTGTGTGTGTGGGGGGGGGGGGTTGCAGTGTGGAAAAAGTGTCTCCTTTACCCCCTCACCCCCCGACGCTCATTTCTTCTTCTTTCTGTTTCCGCAGCGCTGGCATTGCTGTGGGTTTCTATGGGAACGGCGAGACGTGTGACGGGGTCAACCGGCTCACATACTCTCTCAGGAACGCCAACCGCACCGTGTCCGGAGTGCAGAAGCTGGTGAGAACCTCCCCCTCCGCCTCCACACCCCAGCCCCTCCTAAACATGTCTCAACACACCCCGCAACAATAGTCCCCTCTGCAACATGCCCCTCCATAACAGTCCTACATATACAAAATGGTGCAACGAAAGAGAGAGGTGCAGACTAGCGGAACATGTCTATAAAAAATTAAATCAGGAAGTCGCACACTCAAGTTCCTCCATGCTGTGTTTTATTGGCCGTCGTTTCGACTGAATGTCTTCGTCAGGGTGAGCGAGCATAGCCCTGTTATGAAGATGAGAGACAAAACCATGTGGCGGGACAACACATTTAACATTTAAAGGAATATACATATAGACACCAGAACTCATTCCAGTAGTCCCCCATTCCCTCTGCAAACATGTTCAAGTCGTTTGTTCCCCCTCTCCACCAATAAGCCTCTCCTTAACGCATTCCTGCAGACCCCCCAGAACACTACTGTTGGGCCCTCCTTAACGCATCCTCTAGACCCTCCCCTAGGCAAACCTCAGGCCCTCCCGAACACTACTGTAAACCCCTCCTTAACGCATCCTGCAGACTCTCCCCCAGGCAAACCTCCGCCCCTCCCGAACACTACTGTAAACCCCTTCTTAACGCATCCTGCAGACTCTCCCCTAGGCAAACCTCCGCCCCTCCAGAACACTACTGTAAACTCCTCCTTAACGCATCCTGCAGACTCTCCCCTAGGCAAACCTCCGCCCTTCCCTAACACCACTTTAAGCCCCACCCCAGCCTGTCCCTTAGCCACTCTGTAAAGTTCCTCAACTCCTCTCTCGCCCGTCCCCAACTATAAGCCCCTAACACGTCCCATAGCCCTCCCCAACACATTTCTGAGCCCTCTGAATTTGGGAAGCAGAAGTTGTTTATTTCCACTGCTGAAGGATAAGCGTGCTTTTAAATTAGCCCTCTAGAAGTAGGGCGGGATTAGAGGTTCTCCCCATAATTGCTTCGTTATTCAGAGCACAGATAAAGCACCCAGCTGGAGCACCCTTCCGTCCTCGATCCCCCGTCTTCCTGCTGAATCCTAAATCAACATGCAGATGCAGAAAGGGGAAAGCAGGGGATTTCAGCTGACTCACAGACTTTAGCAGTGCACATTCTGGAAAATGGACTCCTGGAATAAACAGAACCTGGTATTATAATTGAGCTCCCATCAGAATCATTCAGGAGATCTACTCGAGTGTATTGCGCTCCTCATAACTTTTATTAACCCAGCCCGAAATGCAGCCAAGTAACTATAAATAAGACCGACCTTGTATCGAAAAGGATACAATTGCAGGTGTTGTGAATGGCAGTTAGAGGCAGATAGTGTCACACCTAACTGCGTTGAGGCTTTTACATAAATTGTGGCAATGTGTCGAGCTTCGGGCTGGGCTCTAGGTAGTACCAAAATTAAATTAATTGCCTGTACCCTTAAAATAGCGGTTTGTATCATGTTGGATAGTCTGTAGGTAACTAGCCATCGATAAGCCCATTGAAGCCTGTCTCTGTGGTTTTGTGTACGTGTAGGTGTCAGACAGCACCACCTCACTGAACCAGACTGTTGAGGATGGCCTGGAGCAGCTGGAGACCCAGTACACCAAGCACACGGACTACCTGTCCATCGTGCAGAAGCTACAGGGTCAGCTGGACGAACTGGTTCGGCAGATGGCAGAAATCCCCTTCTGGAGCAACAGTGACATCTCCTTGGAGGATCTGGCAGTGAAAACGGAGCTCTTTGACTGGTACAGGTAAGCTAATGTGAAGGTAAGCGGATGTGCAGCAGTGCGGGTCCTGCCGCGCGGGCCAGTGCCAATGCCGGAAACGGACATGGGCTCGTGCGTGGAGGTGTTTTTGTCCAGACATTTAGCATAAATTGGAAACCGTACAGTGAGATTCGGTCTGTTCCAGAAGCAGATTCTCAGCTTCGCCTACGGGTGGTGAGAAGGTGCACACCTGGGTGCTTAAACTGTGCCTGTTTCCTCAGTACACGGCCGAGACCGGGAGACCACACCAGAGTGCCGGTTTTGTGTGGTGGTTTCTTATGTATCCTTCAGTTCACTGAGCATTTGGGAGGAAGACGCCACTGAAAAGTTGGAAAACTGGAAACTGTCACTCAGTTTTACTTTCTTTTGCCTTTTTATTTTAGTTTATTGTGTTCATTTATTGATTTTGCCTGGAACCCTTGAGGGGGAAGGGTGAAGACTTTTTATTATTTGTTTTGTGTTGGTGTGGGCGCTCTCTCTCTTTCTCCATGCGGCAAACAATGGCATCCCAGACGAGCCGCATCTACCTCCCAGGGGAGTCACATGGCGTGTCACACGTACACTCCTCAGTGAGCACTGGACACTTCAGTGCAGGCAGAACCCATGAATTATTCAGGGAGTATCCAAGTCCAGAACCCTCACAGCGGTGGCCCAGGATTGTGCAGAAGTTTCTGGAAATACACGTTCCGGCATGGGAAACTACCACTCACAACCTTACACCCGAAACCTGGGATAATTTTTAGAAACTGCTCTTTTCATGCAGTGGGAACTGCATTTATCTCACAGGTACATGTACTTTTAGTTTGACCTTCAAACGCCGGTGATAACAACTGAAACGTTTTTCCCTTCTTTTTTTTCACACAGTAATTGGAAGCCCGACTGGAAAAAGTATTGTTTCTCATTAACCTCGCAATAACGTGACCCTGCGTTTTACACAGTTGAATTCTTTGGACCCCTCTTATCACACTATAGCAAGGTTTTACTGTATTTGTAGTTTCCTGTCATTCAGCAGCCAGCTAACGCCTTTTGTGGACTCTTTCGCCGATCATTGACTATTCTGAGACATGCAAAAACCCAACAGACACTATGGCCCCCCAGGGCTGGAGTTTGACACCCCTGATATGAAATAATGACAGAATGTTACCGGTAACGTAGTGTGAAGTAGTACGTGTCATAGAAAAATAAGTGAAATAAACTTTCAACAGCTGTTGAAATGAGAAAATATAGAGTTCCTTCGTGTCTAATAAGATAAACAATAACAGTACAGCTTACAACCCACACAATGTCAAGGTCTGCATAAACTAGAAAAATATTCAAAAGGAGTAACTTGAAATATGTTATTCACATTATTCATTTATTTGAGCAATGCAATATTAACAACAGTGTTGAGGTTCTGATTTCTAAAAGAGATGCACAGAGTGGCGTGTGTGTATCAGGTGTTGGGTAGCAGGCGTCTCTGCTTGCTGGGCCAGAAGATTAGGAGAAGCACTGCTGCCTCATTGAAATTCACTCTCTAGAATGAGTCACATCATGTCATTACGTTTTTCTCCGTGAAACATTGCTTCTTTCGTTGATTAGCTGCATATGTTTGTTCTAGCGTAGATGTTTATCCAACATTTTTGGAAATCTGTTTGTTCAAGCACCACGTGGAAGTTTTGTGCCATGTAAAACATTACCTGTAACCATGCCCATCTAGGACCTTACAAAAGCATATTTGAACATGATCTTCAATTTCACTAAATTTCATTTAAATGGTTTCCTTTTGAAAAAGGGCCTTAATCAAGGAACTGTTATTTCAGCCCAGCCTAGCTCAGGAGACAAGTAGGAGAGAACTTATGAGAGAAATAATGGACAATGTATGTCATTTGACAATTAAAAGCCATGTTAAATGCAGCCACAATTGTAGCCTTAATTTACACTGCAGCAATATATTCTATTCTTGATTCTGCATTTTTCTTTGTTTTTTAGGGATAGCCTATAGCCTAGTGGCTAAGGTGCTTGACTGAGACATAGAAGGAAGTTGGTTCAAGCCCCAGTTTTGCCACAATAAGATCAGTACAGAGCTGTTGGGCCCTTGAGCAAGGCCCTGAACCCCACATTGCTCCAGGCTCCTGCTTAGTCTAATCATCTGTACTATAAGTCACTTTGGAAAAAATGTACTAATCAATATTAAGGATGAAGCACATTGCAGTTATTTGGGTCTAAATTGGCATCCTTTAAAGGTTGACCTAATCAACCTTTTCCTGTGTCAGAAATGCCATACCTTGAATGTAAGTTTGGGGGTGGGGGGGGGTGAAGGCATGATTTGAAGTTTTTGGATGCAATTTTCTCTGGAAAGCTCAATTCCCCAGCTCCAGCCGGTAGTAGAAATGTCAGACTCATGTCAAAAGGAGAATTTCAATGACTGAAGTGCTCTCTCACCAGGTGGTTGCTGTAACAATATCAAAGTATAACTGCATTTAATTAAAACTCGTTTTATTAGATAATTAAGTCATGTCTGCCATTGCCAAGCAACAAAAGACAAGCGTGTGTTTACGCATTGCAGCCAATAATTGTTTAAATTGAACTTAGCTTGTTCAAACTTTACCCTTATTTTAGCACGTGAATAATAAATGTTGATGGGTTGCGTGTGTACTGAACATAGGGCTGGGGAGTAGAGACTTCATTTCTGTTGATGTGCCTCCTCAGGTGGCTGGCGTATTTGGGCCTCCTGCTGTTCGATGTCCTCATCTGCCTGCTGGTGCTTTTTGGCCTCATTCGCAACTCCAAGGGGACCCTCATTGGGTGAGTTCACACCCGTCACTCTGTCTCCAGAACGAGGCACAACCGTCAAGGTAATGTGCGCTTTTATGTCATGAGAAATTTTCGCCAACATTTGTCATGTGCACGTGGCCACAAAAGTCAGTTTAACAAACAAACCAACTGTAGAGTTCATAAATCAAAGTGCAGTTTCTCCGGTAGTCCCTCAATGTGTCACGATATTACACTCCAGATTTTCAGAGCTTGGCCTCTCTTGGGTTCTGTATATGTGCACAGACCTGTTTTAAAAGCGTATCTACTGAAATTACAAATCTGTCACAAGCCTACGGTCCCTTGCAAGTCCTTGGCAGTGTAGGAATAGTTCAGGGTGATCCAGGTTCATATTTGAGGATAATCTGAGGATGCGGGTGCGATCGAAATGGGAGTTTCACAGTCATGCACCTTTCTCTGTGTGTGTGTGTGTGTGTGTGTGTGTGTGTGTATGCGTGGGCGTGTGTGGGTTTGTGCAGATTCATGTTTATATACTGCGTGTGGGTGTGTGTGGGAGCTTACAGATGCATGTTTATGTTGTGTGGGTGTGTTTGTGTGGATAGGTTTGTGGGTGGATACGAGAGCAAGAGGCAGACAGGTCAACATTTCTCTTGAACTTCAAATTTTTGCTATATGTGTATGCAGACGTATGCGGTGTACGTGGAGTGTGAATATAGTCTGTTATGTGTGAAACATACATTACAGATTAGAGAGACGATATGTGTATAAACATTCCCAAGTTGTGGACATGTAGGTGGAGGGAGACTCGGTATTCTCGTTGTAACAGATAATAACTGAGGAGAAGTAAACCCAGAAGCTCAGCTTGGTGACTCACATTTAGCATAAAGTTTGTTGTGAATCAGATATTTGCCTAATCTCTTTTCGCAGCACATTTGGTGCATGGGTGTGGGTGTTCACAAGATGTTTAATTTCAGCTCTGCAGCTTGAGCACAGAGATGGCGTTTTTTTGACCCCCCGCTCTACAGTGAGGAGTGATGATGGACTACAGGCTGCCAGTTGGCCGGGTTAGGAGCTGGAACAGAGACATCTTGACTTGAGCTGTACACAAATCTCTGCGCTATCTTTGTTTTTCTCTCAGCCTGAAACTCCAGTCCAGGTTTTGGTAGGGCTACACTTGGTACAGGGTTAAATGTAAGCGTGCTCTAGTTCGCCTGCCTATGTTTACATTATCTGTGCCTGCTACAGTTCTTTGTTCTCCCATCCCAGAGTGTGTTATGATGCACTGCACCCTGCTGTAGAGGCAGTCACACAAGGCTTGTCATACTTCATCCAGCCTTACTTCCACACAGCTCCTCTCAGTGGCCTTAAACCAGTGGTAATCTTCCCAAGATCCTCCTGTCTGGTGTTAAAAGATACTGCAACTTCGCACAAAAGCTTATTATCTGATTGGGAGTGGGCCCAAAGACAGACAAGCAGCTGTCTTTTTGGCTCCTTTACATTTAGCACCCTTATTTATTACTGTGCTGCTTATGGGATAATTATGTTCCACATTAAGCAGGGAGAGTGTTTTGGGGAAATCCTGCATGCCTTAAAATGATAACTCTTCACTAATCTGCTGCTATGCGGTCATAATTCAGCCTTGCTGGAGACAGATGGAGGATTGAGCCATCCTGGGTTTGCGGCCCTATTATCGTAAACCCAATCCAATTCCACCCTAATTTTGGAAAGTCCAATTGGCGACTTTGCTCATATACGCCCCTGTGAGAGTGAAGGCGGCTCTCTGGTCTCCTGCAAAACCCAGGGCGATTACCAGCTGCTGCTCCTCGCATTGCAACCACGAGTGGGAGCGGAGGAGACCCAGTCATACGTGTGTGCAGAGAGCAAGGCGCGGGCGCCCTGACGGCCAACAGGGATCCACTTGAGCAATGAACTCCGCTGTCACCAACTGAATCCCTCCCTTATATCTGCTGGGCCACACAAAGCCAGCTGTGCATCTGCCGGCCGCAGTCAGCCCCGGCACAGCCCAGATCTGATCTGAGACCGTGGAGCTCACTCATGCACCACAGGCAGCACGTTTACTCAGTGAACGACTGTTTTTACAGTTGCCAGCCTGTGAATGCCTGGAGATTGTGTGGGCAGTTGTCTAACAGGAATGTGGACGGCATTTTAGAATTTAGAAGCGAGAAGCCTCTTTCTTTTTATAATCCATATTTTTATGTCAAAATTTCAAGGATATGCACAGGTACAAGGCAAATGGGGGCAAAAAACAAAAGAATATGGGCAAGAATATGGGCCCTAACAGTTGTCAGGGCCTGCCTTACATGTATATATGAAAACGTTCTGAACATAAAAGTAGACAAGCTTTACAGTTCACTTTCTTCAACTATTACATCTTCACAGTGTTCGAAAAATAGAACTTGAGTACAATTGTACATAATGGTATCAGTACCTCGTCACCTAAATTATCCATAAATAAATGGAGTATGGTCTCCCAAGCAGTAACAGTAGAGAATTTCACCTCATTGAGTACTGCCATTGATTATCAGCACTCGAGATGTTTACTATTCCTGTAGTAAGAAAGCCACATTTGCATGACAGCTTTGGCTGACCCAAGAGAATAAAATGTACTTTTTAGTAACTGCTAAGCCTGCAAATGCTATTTTCTTCTGGCATAATTAATTTAAGAGAAAGGGATGCTTCATCATGGAGTAAAAGCAGAACCTGATATTTTTGTATGGAAAACAAGAAGCTCCTTTCTGGAGGAAATTTGAAAGCTCAGCCGTCACTCTGATATTGTTAGGCTGGTCCCAGCTGTCCCAGTTTTACAGCTCATTGGTGGAGAATAACTGATGATGGCTTCTGTAATTCTCTTTCAGCCTGAAACTAGTCTTGGGAATTGTGCCTCGTTACTGTCGAGGACACACAGGTTTTTAGGTAGAAATTACAGCAATGCGCTGCGATTGTCCAAATTACAGCACTCATCTGCTTATTAGTTTTAAATTGTTCGTCTCTTAATGGGTCTGGGTTTCGGGATTCCTGAGCATATGCTGTATTTTACACGGTTTTATTTCTTACTAGATCATTCTGTTTGCGTACTTCAGGGACTTTTGTCAGGGCTAGCCGAGCGTAGCAGCAGTCTTATCAGTGGGAGCTTTACAGCGTTTTTTATTTCCGCACTAAAAATCCTGTTTTCCTTTGGTGAGAGGAAAGGTTTGCTGTAGGTGCCCATGGGCTGAAGAGCTGTAATTGCTTTCTGCATCGAGGGCGCAGTCCTCCACTTCATCATGACTTCTCAGAGTGAATTCTTCTCCGCCGTCGAGCTGTGACCTGCCCGTGCGCGAGCACTCCGAAGGTCTCCTGACCCCCTCATCCTCTTCTGCTTCTCTCCTCCTCTGCAGTGTCTGTTTACTGGGCGTCTTCACGCTCATCATCAGCTGGGGGTCCCTGGGCCTGGAGCTGGCTGTTGCCGCGGTGAGTATCGTCATGGTTGCACCCTGCTTACGGGGAAGAGCTCTCCGAACCGGTTTTAGCAGTTTTGTTTTGGGTCACGCTACATAGCGATAGCCGTTTCCTCAGACCAACCAATGGCTCTGTAACTGCACACAGCTTGCCTTCCCCTGATCCTTTAGGACTTTAGCCACAGGTGATCCTCCTTGAGATGCAACCAAGCCTCTGCAGATGTGTGTTGTTCTATCAGTTGTTGAGCTGCTGACCCCCTGTGTGCTCAGCCTGGAATTTATTGGGCAAAAATATTATAAATAGTCCACTGGCCGGATAACTGGGGCAGGGTAGAACCACAGTGGTATGTCACTGGAATTTATGGCTCCAAGTTGCGCCTCCATGGTAGCTCTCCAGGTGGCCCGGTTTGCGATGGAACGGGCAGCTGCGATATGGCCTACGGGCAGCAGAGCGAGGCCCCCTCAATTCACTTGTGTCAACTCTCTGGAACCGGGAGACAGATTTAGTGGAGGGCTGGTGCAGCACAGACTCTACCTGCCTGTCTGTAATGAACTGGCCCAGCACACAGGCACAGGCTCATTCCACAGCTCTTCTCCCTGTGCTTTCACCCCTGGTTTATGTGCCATTAGGCATGGCGTGTCTGCATTCTGACTCATTTCCTGGTTGCCATTAAGGGTCATTTACATTCTGACAGGTGGGGCTTTGACATTCATGCAGATCGTCGCCGGCAGGTATGGTGCCGGTGAAATGGCACATCTGAAAAAGAATGAGGAGGGAGGAGCAGGGGATTCTGGGAACTGCAAAGGAGATAAAATTGAAAGCCATACTTCATTATGACAGACAAGAAACTACCTGTCAGTCTGCCTGCCCATCTGACTTTGTTACGGATTGAGTGCTGGCTTACGTTTCTCACTATTGAGCTGCATTTTACTCCTGTTAGTGTGTCAGTGATGTGTATGTACACATTAGAGCTATTAATTAGTCATACCATTAGGCTTAAAAAAAAAAAAGAGAAAAAAAAAATGTTTTTCTAAATTAATCTAATTTTGTAACAGCTGCTATATTAAAATTATGACCTGACCACGCTGCTCTTCAAAATGCCATTAGCCCCAGTAAAACACATGCAGACTTGCACGTTTTTAGCAGCTCCTGTTTATTTTTTGAAGTCTAAAAAACTTCAAGTGCGCTGAAATTTATTTCTATCTCTGAAATGTCCTCGCTCACTTAACGTGGAGCTGCAGAAACGTGCGCTTACCCCCGATGATCCGACTAGCTCACTGAGGGGGGCGGCAGTGAGGTGTGGAAGGACGTTCTGCCTGCGCCAGCAGACTGTGTTTGATCCGCTGGGTCTATCCTGAGGGACCTGCGGTGATATCTGGGCTCTGAGAGGATTCAGCCCAACCGGCCCTCAGATGGTGCGCACACGGGAGATAACGCTGTCTCTTCCCTCGCTGTGGCTCCAAGGGCCGGCCTGATTGATGTAATGCCTTCCATAATAAGACGCTGGGCACTCTGCCTGTGTGAAGTGCTTGAAGTAAACACTGCAGGCTTGGGTTTCCAGCGTTCAGCTCGGGCCTCCTTCCTCACACTGGCTTTTGAAGGAGACCGTAATGCTGTATGGGGCTGAAAGACTCGTCAGGCGCTTTTATTGTGTCTCCGGTTCTCTCTTCCCTTCATTAATGTAAATCCACGGGCTGCTCTCTGTCAGAGCTCATTATTCCTTCCCCGTGTGTGAATTCCAGACGGACGTCCTCTCCCCTGCTCCCCTCCCACCGTATCCGTCGCTTTGCATAAGTCCTCTCTGCCCGCTCTGACCCAGAGAGGACGTTACGCTTTACCGCAGATCTCAGATTGGACTCGTTTCACAGACGCGCTTCTGCTTCGTCAGAGCTTCTATTGTTCGAACTCCGTGGTCCTCACTCCTGGTCCTGGAGAGCTGCAGGGTGTGCTGGTTTTTGTTGTTACTCAGCACTTAATTGATTAATTAAAGAAGTTAATTAAACGTTAACTCACCTCACTTGGTGCCTTGGGTCTGAATCGGTTGCTGATATTAAGGCGGAAACCAAAACTGGCTCTTCAGGACCAGGAGTGAGGACCACTGTTTTAACTTATCAGTGCAGTTAGTCCTGAAAGCCTTTAACCAGTGTGGCTGTTCCTTGTGTTTATCCTCCAGACGTCCAGTGACTTCTGCGTCTCCCCTGACATGTACATCACCAAAGTGACGGAGGAGAACGCCATAATCAATAAAGGTAAGGAACCAGTTTGCCCAAGTGCTCCCCCGCATCTATTAGGGAGTATTGATGAACCACTTAAGAATGATCAGACTCCTGTTCCTGTGGACATCTTAATCCCTACCCTCTATTGGCCAGTGCCATTTTTTCTGAGGTTCTTATCATGGAATCTAAATTAAAAAATTAAAAAAATACAGTTATTTAGCTGACTCTTTTATTCAAAGTGGCTTAGAGTTGAGTAGACTAAGCAGGAGACAATTCCCCGGGAGTAATGTGGGTTAGGGGTCTTGCCCAAGGGCCCTTCACGGCTCTTGTGGCTGCACCAGGGCTTGAACACCAACCTCCCAGGTCCCAGTCACGTAGCTTAGCTACTGGGCTACATTCTGCCCCACTATACTTTGTTTACAGTGGACCAATGCTTGAAAGGCCTTTTTCTCAACCTTGTTTTTTTTTTTTTTGCCCAGTGGGCATTGCCCGTCTTAGGAGCGATATGGCTTTGACAGGCCATGTCTGTCTGAACAGGCCCTGAAGATGGCCAGCCTTGTCTGCCTTTCTCTTCAGACCCAGTGGCACAGACACACTTCACATACAGGAATAGAAATTCACTCCTCTGTGGCCTGGATTTTATTTATTTTTTTGGAATGACTCATCAGTTTGGTGGTATGTGCTTTTCTCCTCACCACGGCTTCTGGTCATGAAGACTGCGGTGCGTGTTTGTGCACCTCGCGCACCTGCTAGGAGAAAGGGGAATTGAAAATGATGTATTTTCGGTAAAAGTATTTGCATTTACTTGTTCTTTGTTTTCCCGACTTGGGAGGCATGCTGTCTCTGGTGTAGCACTCGATATTACTAAATATATAGCTCTAAATTAATATTGAAAGGCTGTCGTTGTTTGCTCGAGATATAATATGTGGGTATTTATAGCCTCTGGTCATATTCAGTATAGGCTAGTGGTCCTCACTCCTGGTCCCGGGAAGCTGCATGGTGTGCTGGGTGTTACTCAGCACTTAATTGATCAATTAAAGCAGTTACGTACACTGCTAGCTCACCTCACCAGGTTTCTCGCGTCTGAATCGGTTGCTGATATTCAGGCAAAAACAAAGCTCTGCAGCTCTCCAGGACCAGGAGTGAGTTTGTTTTGATAAAGCACTGTGACCCTGTGGCCTCTGACAGACTCGCATCGACCCCAATGAAGCCGCGAACGAGGGGAAGGAAGTTGGAAGTGGGAACAGTCACCCCTGCGTCTCACCCAGAGGGGCCATTTGAGGCTAGCGCGCTCACGTCTGTCAGCTGTTATACACGACACGCCGTTATCGCACAAGGCCAGGGCTGACCCTCCGCTAACTTCGAGCCGGGCGTTGTGTGTGTGTTTATGTGGCACTCGAGGGTGCCCTGCCCTGCCTCAGGGGTAATTGGACAATCTGCTCACGTTATGGGCTGAAAGATTGGAGGAGACTGAGCCCAGGGGGCAGACCACATAATGCACATAAAACAAGTGGACGCGAGCGGGGGGCTGGGGGAGGGGTCGGGCCTGAGCGAGGGGGTGGGGGGTTTGAGCCGGAATGGCGCTCTGCAGTGTTCTTAGTGACCGTCACTCTCTGACCTTCACTCTGTCTGGCTGTAGGAAACTGCTCTCATACGATCCCTTCCCCTCTGGTGAAATTCGCCTGGTACCGGATTAAACCTGTTTTTAAAGCTGTTGTGCCCTCTGTCCCTCAGTTGTTAACTGAGGATAAAAAAACATGGTTCGAAACCTGCATGTTGGTAGATGTCTCCATTGGAAAAGAGGCAGGAGGTGTTATTGTATTCAGGAACAGGGGATCAGAGGTCTGGTAGCCTTTGACCTCTTCTTCTTTGCTGCTGTCCTTCTGTCAGCCATTTTTGTTGCTTCTCACACAGACAGATATTTGTTGTTTTCCTTAACCTAACAACTGAAATCAGTATCAGTTGCATATTAGTAACTAATAACTGTGGTATTTATTTTTATTAGTTATGTAATAATCCTCTTTTTTTGTTTTGTGTGTGTGTATTTTTCTTTGTTTTTTTAGGTTACCACACTGTTTGAGTTAGCAATCTGTCCGTTGCAGATTAGAGGCTCAGAGAGCATTACAGTTGAACTATTTTACAAGATCATTCCATTGCCCAGAATCTCAAGGCTTATTTATTTATTTATTTATTTATTTCTCCTAGTTTTTCGTTTTTAAAGCTTGCCCCCCATGGTAAATTTAATTAAAAAGAACATTGAGTATATGTTGGGCAAATGGCGTTCATTAATCGAGCAGGACTATCTAGCTGATGAATTTGTGCACTGAAAGCTTACATTTTCTAAATCTTGTTCCAGTGCCATTAAATGGCAGCACAGGGAGGTTGTGGCTCTGGTTTATAGTTTAGGATCCTGGTGGGTGATGTTGAAGCATGTCAGAGACCTGTAGTGCCAGCAGAATGTCAGAATGCTGAGGAAATGACTGAAGAGACAAAGTGGTCTGAAGCCATTTTCTTCCTAGCCTTCAATCAGAGACAGCTCAGCTCAGATAGCGTGAGTCATTTGACCTATGAGCATTCTCACATCTTAACCGAGAATTCAGCTCCCCCACACACAATATGTGCGTTTGTTTCTGAGTGTGCGTGCGTGTGTGCGTGCATGTGTGCATTTGTGTGTGTGTGTGTGTGTGTGTGTGTGCGTGTGTGTGCATGTGTGTATGCATTTGTGTGCGTGTGTGTGTGCTCCGCTCCACATCTCACACTGGTGGGAGGAGAGACAGCAGTCGTTGAACGGCTATTAGCGTGTTTGTCCTGAGACTGCAACATTGTCAACACCATGTACCCAGTACAATATGTTCCCGGTCTGTTTATTAGCACCGTATTCCAAAAAGAGTCATCTACGTACACGTGTCCCATTATGCAGGAACAAATGCTTAAACACAGGAGTGAATGTATGGAGAAGGTGATTGGTTCAAACTTCAAATGTTTTGAACCCACTGCTGCATTGATACAGATGCTACACATGCACCGATGGTGTCACTGCTTAACCAAGACCAGGCTTGATACGATGCTAGATACCATTTAGCTTTTAGGCAAACTAAGCAGTAGGTACACTTTCATGGTAGGAATTAGTTTGCATTACATGGAACCGTATCGTTTCTAAAGGCGGTCTCTCCGTATCCTTCAGACAAAACGGTGCCGTCCCTCCTCTGGCCTTTGAGCCGGGTCCCTATCTCACGCCGTCGCCTGTGAAAGGTCACCTCTTTCATTGCTTTTATCTCTGTCAGCTCCTCCTCGGTCCAGGCCCGCCCGTCAGGACAGGACACATGCCGCCACAACGCACCCGAGATAGCAGTCACAACGCCGGCCTTTTCTCTGGAGATTATTGATCCTGAAAGGGTTTCATTGAAGCCTCTTTTTCACCCCCTTTTCTTTTCCTCCAAAAGGCAAAGCTTGCATATATTACGCCGCCGTTCTGTACCCTATCTCGGCCGCCCTGTAAATTATTTTAAATGGCCTAGTTTTTCCGGCGCGATCGTAATCGCCTCTCGAGCTTCTGAATGACCGTACCGTTTGTCACGGCCCTTATCCTCCTGGCCTCGTCACAGTAACCGTTGTGGATTTATTCCCCCCCCCCCGCTTCCCCCTGCCTCTATTGCGGCTCGTCCCAGGCCCTTCACTTTTATTACGGGCGTTTCGAGCCCCCTGAATGCTGCTGCTAATTAGTCCCCACAAGTGCGAACGATGAGCCTATCATTTCATGCGTTATGTGCCAAGTGCTAATACGAGCTGTAAAATAATACGCTCCGATCTGCCGCGTTGTGTATGGCCGTCCGAGGATGTAAATGAATGGGCAGTTCATTTCCCTCGTCAGCGGCTTAATTACTCTGTTTATTGAGTGCCCGGGAGACGGGGGGGCATGTGAAACGGGCTCTTCTGTAGCCCGGCCGGGCCGAGGGGGCCGTTCTCCTTCAGTGGGCTTTACGAGCTGCCGCTCTGGCTCAAGTGTGGGTTAGCAGTCCAGCTCTGTTTTCATCCAGCCAGTGGACTTCATTTAAAAAGAGATATCTTCTCTATGGCTGGGTGTGACTATAGACAGGGCTGCTGCAGTGTGTCTGCTTGTTTGTGTTTGTCTGTGTGTCTTTGAGCTGCAAGGTTCCTGGTTGTTGCTTACTGGAGACGTGAGACGGCTGTTAGAGATGGCCTTTACTCACAGTGGCGCTACTCTGGCTAATTAGCTTTGCAGAATTAAATGGGTCCTCTCGGTGAAGCCTGTCTGATACGCTGTGCTGCCTTCTTTCAAAGTTGTTCTCATAAATATCTCTCAGTGAATGTATGCGTGTGTGTCTGTACTGTATGTGTGTAGTTCCATTTCTTTTGTGATTTAGTGTGATGGGACTATGGCTTTCTCTGAGAAATAAAACCCTACACGCTAGCCATGATTGGAGAAGATTGTTTTTCAGGCATCGTTTTCTGAAATCACAGGCGGGATGGATTTCTTTTAATTATTATTCTCGCACGTGCGCCCGTCAGCTCGTCGAGTTTGAGTCAGCCGGCTAATTAGTATTCATCGACCGCACCCTAATCGATGCTAATGATGATTATTCACCCTCCGCAGAACGGGGGCAAATTGATGGTGGCCCCTGAGCCAGGCCCTCCCACTGAGACATTGCGCATCGCCCAAAAAATCCAGGGCCCGACATCTGCTGGGCGGGCCCCTCAGCTGTGGCTTTCTGGGAAATGAGGCCTGGCAGATGTTGGAGAGCTCAAGGTTAATGCATTATAGATGCCCTCTGTCAGGTCAGCGTGGCACCGGCCGCGGCAGTTGGCCTGCCTCGGTCAAAGGCCTCACACGGCGTTAAGCTCGCTTCAGAGCTGATGAGGTCAAGGAGTGGATGCACGCTTTATCTTTGCTGACCCTCGGCTCTTGGCTGAGATGATATCTTCTGTCTGCGTTCTGTTACTGTGACGTGTTATGTGGTCTCTGTTTATCAATTCAATAGTTTTATTTGTATAGCGCTTTTCAGAACAGACAGTCCCAAAGTCGCTTTACAGAGTAACAGAAGGGAAGAAAAATGGGCAATATCAGCACTAAGCCCCCAAATAACATTGATAGCGTATCAAATTAACTATTTAGTTTTTCTGACTTTATAGCATAACTGGAGGATTCCCTGAGTGGACCGCACAGATGTGGCAGAAAAGACTGCTTCGTTGATTATTAAACAGGCTCGGTGCTAGCATTGTCTCTTTTTGTCTGCTTATACTTTACAATTGTATGCATATTTTATAATTCCGGTGTGACGGTTGAACGCAGAGTAGCTGCCTGGAATGGGCACTAATGCACATGGTTTGAGAGGAGTGATGGCAGAAGGTGAATTTCAGGGACTGGATACCTCTGGTGAAAGAGTGAGATGGCGTATGCTTCCCTGCGCACAGTGTCTGCGTTTCTCCTGGTCGTATGCTACCCTGCGCACAGTGACTGCGTTTCTCCTGGGCGTATGCTACCCTGCGCACAGTGACTGCGTTTGTCCTGGGCGTATGCTACCCTGCGCACAGTGACTGCGTTTGTCCTGGGCGTATGCTACCCTGCGCACAGTGACTGCGTTTGTCCTTGGCGTATGCTACCCTGCGCACAGTGACTGCGTTTGTCCTGGGCGTATGCTACCCTGCGCACAGTGACTGCGTTTCTCCTGGGCGTATGCTACCCTGCGCACAGTGACTGCGTTTCTCCTGGGCGTATGCTACCCTGCGCACAGTGACTGCTTTTCTTTGGGTGTGTTTCTGAAGGACGGTCTGTCAGGGGAAGGGGGAAAGAACTGAAAAAAAACGACACAAACCCCGAAAGCCTGGCAACGCTGCAAGTCTTTCTCATTGAGGTTTCCCAGCCCTGACGTTTCCTTTGCCTGCTGAATGCATTAAACCAACTGCGGGCGAAGGGAATCGGTTGTGTAAGCATTCAAAACTCACTCCCGAGAGATGAGCACACAGACTGATGTTGTCGGTTGTCGCAACTGAAGCATGGGGTATGCTTGTGGCAGGCTGCCCATTGCCAAACACTCTGAAAATGGCATGATAAAGTGGAAAACCCAGTGTTGTTTAATGCTGATTCTTGCCTGACTCTATACTGAAGGTATGCTTTTTCAAAAAGACAAGAGTGTTAAAACCCATGTTAATGCGTTCTGTTTTGTGCTCCCCAGATATTCTGCAGTACTATCTGAAGTGCAGCATGGGACAGCCTAACCCGTTTCAGCAGGTATGTTGGTCTCTCCCAGTCCTTGTACATTATGTGACCACGCACTTCATCAAGGAAACTTGCTCTGTGACAGTGGGGCTAATCCTAATTACAAAACCCAATGGTGAGGGCTTCTTCTGTCGCAGTCGGGAAGTTCAAAATTAGATGCTTTCTTTCTTCCAAAACATCAAGGCTTGTATATGTGAGCTTTTCCTTCAGAGCGGATGTGGACAAAATGGCGTCCATATGCGATGGAGGAGAACAGACACTGAATTCCCCAGTACTAAATAACAGCCTGGGTGGGCACTTGCAACATTCCCGGCTAAGTCACGTGACTTTATTTGTAAGTTCAGTGGGCATACTGCGGGTCTTAAATGACCTTTTGGCAAGTGCTCTTGGTTTTTTGATGTTCCTTAAGGGGTAATATTGTATTTCCAGTCAAAATGTAATACGGTATGACAGCAGCATGTTGTAATGCTCTATGTAGTGTTGAGATGGTTCCACATGGTTCTGAGGGCCAAGAAGAAGATGAGATATTGAAGTCATTCCATTCTTTGGCCTGGGTAACAACTAAATAACAAATGACAAGCTATTGAAGTCATTCCATTCTTTGGCAAGGGTAAAAAAAAAAACTAAAAGAAATGACAGACAAATAATACGTCCACAGCTTTCCATAGATTTGTATTCAGAAATGTTGGGTGAAGGTTCCCAGCTGCTACATGGGGACATGGAGACTGTCCACGGAGACTTCTGAAGACTGTTGTTACTTTTTTCATATGGGCAGTGGCAGTTTTCTGAAATATTAATGACTTTTAAAAATCATAAACCCTTGCAGCAGCTAGCTTATAATGGATTGTAGACTCCCCCCCCATCTATTTATTTAGGCATGACTGAGTATGGTGCAAAGCCTTAAGCCTGCTCCTACTTTCACATTTTTATACCTTCTTGGAATGAATAATGCAAAATTTCCCTGCAGGCTACAGAATGGTGACATGTCTACACTCGGGTAGTGATAAAAGTGCTGTCTCTGTCCATCAGGGAGAGGATGAGCAAGCCACTCTAGCGTGAGCAGTTTCATTACTAAGTGGAAGGGCATGTTCTCTGGCTTTTCTGGACATGGCGCCCGTTATCCCATGTATTGAGTGGATTGTATTGAGTGACGACTTGTTCGGTTGTCATTTTTACATCTGGAGTTGTGTTGCGTTATAATGACCGTCCCTAGCGGCCCGCCCCCGCCGTGACGGATGTGTTGTTAACGTCTTTCAGAAGCTGTCGGGGAGTCACAAAGCGCTGGTGGAGATGCAGGATGACGTGGCGGAACTGCTGCTCTCCGCGATTCGAGAGTATCCACAGACCAAGGTGTGTGTGTGTGTGTGTGTGTGTGTGTGTGTGTGTGTGTGTGTGTGTGTGTGTGTGTGTGTGTGAGAGCGTTTGTGTGTGTGTCTGCGTGTGTGAGAATATGTCCGTCTGTCTTTGGGTTTGAGTGAGATAAAAGAGAGTGTCAGCCTCTTTCCTGGTGCACCATTTCCAAAGGATATGTGAATGTGAAGCATTTTCGTTCTAGCCTCTTAACCTCAAGGATTGTAACACTACACATTCTTTGTCCAGTACATGCTTTGTTTATATAATTATAAGATCAGAATGCTGTGCTGAAGATCTTCTATTACTTGATTCATCTTCATAAATGTTCAAATAAAAGTTCTACAAATCTGCTGTGCCTGCCAATACCGGTCTCCCTATTTAAGATTATAAAATCGTTTCTATCAAGAATTTAACAAACATCTCCGACAGGGTGCACTTTGCAAGTATTAGGAGCTTGAGGGAAATGCACAAATGGTTGAGAGCACTGGCTGTAACCGTACAGTGTGCCAGGAACATCATATTGACCTGCTGACTTGAAATATTAAGAAATGCCTGCACATGTTTGTTTGAAATGTATGGTTTTGGCACTGTAAGTGTTTAGGGGTAAATTACATCTAGTGACGCCGATATGTGTACATTTCATATTAAGCAAGACCAGAGTTCCAACTATGACTATCTCAGGCAAGTTCCTGAAAACTTTGAAGAAAACTGTCTTATAAACTAGGCCAGAACACGTTTTCCATTCTGGGTGTTTGTATTTTTGTCTGCCGATTTTAAAATATACACTCACCGAGCACTTTATTAGGAACAGTGGTTTGGAGAAGAGCATTTCTGAACACACAACGTATTATAACTCTTAAGTGGATACAGCAGTAGAAATCTAAAAAATGCTCACTGGGTGTATATATATATATATATATGGTAAATGGTAAATGGTTGGCATTTATATAGCGCCTTTATCCAAAGCACTGTACAATTGATGCTTCTCATTCACCCATTCATACACACACGCACACACCGACGGCGATTGGCTGCCATGCAAGGCGCCAACCAGCTCGTCAGGAGCATTTGGGGGTTAGGTGTCTTGCTCAGGGACCCTTCGACACAGCCCGGGCGGGGTATCGAACCGGCAACCCTCCGACTGCCAGACGAATCGAACCGGCAACCCTCCGACTGCCAGACGACTGCTCTTACTGCCTGAGCCATGTCTCTCCTCCTATATATATATATATATATATATATATATATATATACATACATACATACATATATGTATGTGGGGGCGGGGTATCGAACCGGCAACCCTCCGACTGCCAGACGAATCGAACCGGCAACCCTCCGACTGCCAGACGACTGCTCTTACTGCCTGAGCCATGTCTCTCCTCCTATATATATATATATATATATATATATATACATATATACATATATATATATAATTTGTTTTTGTTGCTAAACAGTGCAAGGAATCACAATTTGTTCACACATCTATTATCTGTCATGGCAGTTGATCTGATCTGAGTTTGTGGAGCTCACTATCTCTGCTGTACTTCACTCAATCCAGTGAGTGCCATAGAAATGCAAATAGGGAGAGAAGCATGCCCATCGGGACACAACAAAAACCCAAAGCTATTTTCTGCCCCTACAGTGGTGCTCCAGTCCTTTTATACAGGCTCTCTATGGCCCTATGCATCTCAGCTTCCTAAAGAGCTGAATGAAGGTTTTGTCCCCCCGCTGATCTCTTCAACTGTCCAGTCCAGTGAACGAAAACATTGTCTGAGAGAGGGAGAGGGAGAGGGAGGGAGAGAGAAAGAGAAAAAGAGAGGGAGAGAGACTGAGAGACTGACTCCACTGGTGCCGCGTCCACAGAGACAAAGGGGCGATCCCAATAACACATTCAGACGGTGTCACAAGAGTGCCATTTACATCAGCTAGGCCATGGAACTTGGCCCTTGGTTACGTAGCTCTCTTAAAGCTGGGCTCTGCAGGTTTCTGCTCTTTCATACCCACTTGTTTTCTAATAGGAAGCTCCCATGCGGTGCTTTTGTCTCTGATTCTCATATCGGTTCTTCCGTGTTAGAGGCTCCCCCGGTTTCTCCCTCTGTTCCTTTCACCAAGTTAGCATATGAACTGCTTACAGGAGAGAATGGCTCAAAGTGTTACCTAGTGTGAACTGAATATGATACTCCTTCAGCCAATATGCATACGCCTTTCACCAGAATGCTTCTCTGTGCAGTTTTCATAGTAGCAAGTTTTGTTTGTGTCATGGCAGCTACAGGCAGCCGTTGGGCCCTTGAGCAAAGCCCTTAACCCTGCATTGCTCCAGGGGAGGATTGTCTCCTGCTTAGTCTAATCAACTGTACGTCGCTCTGGATAAGAGCGTCTGCCAAATGCCATTAATGTAAAAAAAATTAAATAGTTCCTTTTTTTGTAAAATGCTCATTTATATTAAAGCTTGAATTATGTGGTGTTTCTTCCTGAAGTTGCAAATTGGAAGGGAGTTGAATGAAGCCATGAGAAGGGGTTGAAGTGTGTCCAGTTAAGAGTGTGCATTCCATTACATTACATTTTATTTAGCAGACGCTTTTATCCATAGCGATGTACAAAACGGTGCCTATCAAGGTCATACAACAAACAACCGAACACGTCAGATAAGGTACAGTTCATACATACATGGTTGTAAGGCCATGAACATATGTCCAGGTAGGCCAAGTCTGTAACTACCATACCAAGACACCTTTAGGAACTACAAATTCAAAAGCCCTAGATTAATGTATAAAATTCAAGGGGCTAAAGATAGACAGGTGAAAAACAAGTGACAGTAGATCAGGGGACTCCCGCAGAGGTGTTAAGGTGTGGTGTTATTGGTCGCAGGGGAACCTGGAGCAGATCCAGGGGGTGCTGAACACCACGGAGATCGGCCTGCACCACCTCACGGCTCTGGTGGACTGCCGCAGCCTGCACATGGTGAGTCTCGCGACATTCTGTCTTTTTCTCATTTTCCGTCGCGTTTTGTTATGACTATAACCGACAGTAACGTGGTCCAGAAGAGTGTCTCATATCATTTAGTGCAGTGCCTATTTTCATTCTTTAAATGTTTTAGCGTGGTGGGCGAAATGAAAGGTTATTGGTTAGAATTTTCCAGCAGGGGTGTTCTTTATTTCACTTCCTTGTGAGGCTTGCAGACAGGCCTTCTAGTCAGAAGATTGACATTTCCCCATGGGGATGGTGAGGTGAGGGGGGGGGGGGGGGTGGTATGGATGGTATATAGATAATGTGCTACGATCACTAGCTGTCTGGGAAACCTCTGCAGCATGGTGTCACATGACTAATCTGTCATCTCCAAACTGATGGAGCTGGTGCATTCTGCTTGAAGCTGTAGCTTGTCTGTGGTCCCCATGAGATACAGTGCCCCACTGACCATTCCCACTGTTCATATAACAATTTCTTATTAAAAATGACAAGTCATCACTTAAAATGTGCTTTTCTTGCCATAAGCCTTGTTTCCATAAAACCCTTAAATATCACTAAGCACCCTCATTCCTTGCCTGGTACTGTACCTTCGATCAAATGACAGCCATTTCACAGTGAGAGCTGTGCTGTCAGTATTTGCCTTTCTCAAAATGGCATTGTTATTGAACCTTTAAAGTCTGGTGTGAGGACTGACAGTCTATGCCTCAGCCTGAGAAATCTTGATCTTGTGTGCGTGTGTGCATGCGTGCGTGTGTACACGTGTGTGTGTGTGTGTGTCTCTTTGTTTGTTTGTGTGGGTCTCTGTGTGTGCGCACGTGTGTGTTGGTGCACGTGTGTATGTATGTATGTATGTATGTATGTGTGTGTGTGTTTGGATGTGTATGTATGTATGTGTGTGCATGTGCGTGTGTGCGTGCGTGCGTATGTGTGTGTGTGTGTGTGCGAGTGCATGCTGTATGTGTGTGTGTGTGTGTGTGTGGAGGAGGATGTAAACGTGTCGAGCCTCCTACAGGCCTTGCGTGGTTTACACCATGTGTTTGCGGAGAGAGCCAGCTGTCCTTCTCCCACTGCCTGGAGCGCTGCAGCTCTCCAATATCACTCTTGACAGTGAGTCAGTCCCATCCCTCCTCAGCCTGTGGCCTCAGTAAGCCCACTCCTGCACCCTGCCCACCCACAGAAACATTCAAACCACACTGAGCCTTCAGCAGAGGTCACATCTTCTACAGCAGTGTGGAAAAACTGCTGATGTGTGTGGATGTATATTTGAAATGCATATGCTAGTAGAAGCGCTCCAGGAGGGATAACTCAAATCAGGCCCTCGAGACTAGTGGTACTGCTGCTTTTCATTCTTCCCCACTAATGAGGACTTATTTAAACCCAGGATGTTTCTGGGCAGTCCGTTGCATTAATCAATAAATTGGTGCCGTGCGGATACCACTGTTGCCTCACAGCAAGAAGGTCCTTCAAATCCCAACTTGGGTCTTTCTGTGTGTAGTTCTCCCTGTGCCTGCGTTGGTTTCATCCCACAATCAAAAAAGACATGCTGTTTTTAGGCTGCTTGTGGGATATTAACTGGACATTTCTGTAAATGAGCACATGTGCTCAGCCAAGCAACCCTGTATTAATAATGGTTGTGCTAAAAAATATAAGAAGAATGAACTCTGATAGAAAGGGAAGCTGGAAGTACTGCGTACCTTGAGGCCCAGATTTGAGTATCCCTGTGCGCAGTGTGCTGGCTTCTCCTGGCACCATCTCAGTGTGTGTACGACACCCTTACACAGCCTGCTGTCTCAGGCAGATTCATTCAAGGCTCAAGGTTCTGCTAAAGCTCACATGAGTTCATGTACAGGTATTCTCATCTGAGATCTCAGGTCAGGAAGGATTCACCGCAATGAAGCAATGCAGTCTGCTGTTGGCTGTCGAATTATCCTCCATTTTACAGCACTGCCAGGAACTGCTGGGTAAAATCCTCACTGGAGGCAGAGCGAGGATTTTCTGTTAAACATAAGGAATTCAGCAAATGCATTCTATTGATTAATGAAAGTGGCTTCTCGAGGCTTCACCTGTATCCCACTTGATATTACCTCTGTGAAGTAAACGATAATATTACTGCTGTTCGATTCAGGGAAGGTGTAGCACCGATTTCCAGCTTGGACTCCATTCATGTAATCACTCTCTGAGGAGCATAACAGACGAATCCTCTCTAGTAGCCTGAAATGTGTAGCGTGTTGCAGGCGGTTTACTGATTCGTGATTTTTATTTCATTTTATTATTATTATTTTTTAGATGACATCATCTAATTACTCTGCTTCACAATAATAGAATATGACACATGTCTGAAGCCTTATAATGGCCTTATAGCAAAAGTCTGGCTTGAACTGCTACACTTTTAAAACATTGTCTTCATTATTTTAATTTTAAATGTGAATGAGTTTTCGCTTAAATAATTACTGCATTGACATCTCTCTGAAGTAAAGGGAAAAAGCTCTCAAGCCTGACCTAGTGGAGTGGCAGTTATATGGTTGTGATTTACACATTTGTTTGTTTCAATGACTTCGTAGTACTACCACTGTTGTTCTTGATGCTAATTGTACATTGTAAATGAAGCAATCGTCCCATTACACACAGTATTTTAATTTAACAGGAGCTCTTCTCCTGAATGACTGAAACCTAAGTGCATCTGTGTGAGTTATGTGAGCAACAGTGCCAAACTGTCTTACAACATTCCCAGACAAGCAGGTTTAAGTGCAATGTCAATAATCCACTAAATCTCAGTCAATTTATGTCACCTAGAACCACAAATAAAACCTAGATTCATACAGCTCATATTCATATAAAAGTATAAAGAATGTTATAAAAATGTTGATGTAATTACATTAGAAATGTCTGCCAGATTTGCCAACTGGAGGGATGCAGACGAAGACTGTATCCCTTGAGTTGTACTTTGAATGGGATTGGCGCTGTTTTACAATGGTATTGATGGGTGCATTGCCGGGTGTGCTCTTTTATTGGGTATTGTTATTACAATAGCATATCTTTATTTTGGATATACTGTAACAGAAATGATGTTGGCCGCTTCGTTGTTCTCACCCTGTAGATGATTTCACTGGAAATTAATATTAATAATGAGACATTGCTCTTGCTTATTGCAATACTAATAATGTACAAGGCAGTCTTGATGTGATAAGAAACAATGGTTGTTGAAACAATGGTTGTTGAAACCACAGTTTGGTATCATTTAATGATGCCATTGCCCATAGTTTAATGCAATTTCGGCGGAAACAGAACCTTGAAGCGATAGGAGTATGTGCAGGTCTGGTCCCTGGTGTGTGCGTCAGTATTGAGGCCTTGTTGACAGTTGTGAGATCGGTCCCTGCACAGGGTCATGGGGTGTTTTCCTAGTTCCTTAGCCTTTTTGAGGTCATTATTTAGATTGGAAGACATGAAGTTCTCCATCCTGTTCTTCCAGGTGTATGTGAGTGGTATATGTAACTCACTACTGGTGAGTTACATATACAGCGATGGTCCTCACTACTGGTCCTGGAGAACAACAAAAGCCAGCACCCCTTGCAGCTCTCCATGACCAGGAATGAGGACCACTGCTCTGACGCCAACCGGACTCAGCCCCCGCCGGCAGCATGCACTGTACTCCCTTGGTAACCCTAGTTTCGACCCCTCCGTCTCCCGCAGGACTACGTGCAGGCTGTGACAGGCCTGTGCTACGACGGGGTGGAAGGCCTGATCTACCTGGTGCTCTTCTCCTTCGTCACGGCGCTCATGTTCAGCTCCATCGTCTGCAGCGTGCCGCACACCTGGCAGAGCAAGAGGTAAGAGCCGCCTCCACGGCTGCCCGGACGCCGAACCTGCTGCTCGCTTGCTCGCCTTCTCCTCGGGTCTCATGCATCTCTCTCTCTCTCCCTTTCATTGGCTTTTGGTTTTGGTTTCGACACGTTTGGTTCTTTTTCTTGTTTTTTTGTTTTTGTTTTTTTTGTTCCGTCATATTTTTCCGTTCCTCCCTGATTTGGAACGCCCAGTCCACCAGACCTGGGTCAGATACATGATTGTTTTGGATTCAAATGCTTTTCTATGCTTTACTGAGCTTGTCTGGTGTATTGGAACCTATGAAATATTCTCGAAAAGAGTAAACCTTTGGTCCCATTGGTCAGCTCAATTGCGCTAGGCTAGATCAGTTGAAATGTATTCGAATCCAAAACAATTGTGCATTTGACCCAGGTCTGCAGTCCACACAAGTTCAGTCTAGCTTGGTCGAGGAAGCAACGGGTTGGCCATGAGGCCAAGCTGTTGCTGAGGGGTTTCAGAAAGCAGAGGACGCTGGGAAGGTCAGACCTCCTGCTCATCCATGCTGTGTCACCTGTGCCAGCCTCTGAACTGTTGACCAATGGAAACGTCCAGGCTTAAGAGAGGCGGGCTTAAAGGCTGCTGCTAGCGCTGACCAATATCTCCACATAAGATGTGGTCCATGCTTCTGCCTCCATGTGTCCCTTCATTTCATAGGAAAGTACCTTATTCAAGGTTCTGACCTCTTATTGTGGGTCCATTATTCTCATCTTTGTAGAGTGGGACTACCTCATATATTCTCGGAATAATTTGGACGGCCAAGTGAATACAGGGCCTGTTCAGTTTTGATGAGGAGAGATTCCTTACACAGTGATTTAAACCGGTCGTCTACATCTCTGATTTTGATTCTGAAGGTCCAGACGGAATGTCAGAACCTTTTTTGTGAGCTCGGCACCTCGCTCGGCACTCTCCTGTGTCTCACGCGCTTGCGCAGTGCGGGCGTGAGGTTAGCTCCTGGGCTTCCAGTGTTCTGCTTCTGCCTTTCCTGCCACTGCCATCTTCTGCCCGTACGCACAGAGTGGAGCAGGGCGTCCATGGAGAACATGCAAGGCGCAGTACACACTGCTGAACTACTGCTGTATGGAGAGCTATACACATCTCCTCTCTGAGGCACAAAGGAGAAGATGGTTGTCGTTGAGCACTGGAAGGATGCTTCTGGCGTGTGTGTTTGTGTGTGTGTGTGTGTGTGTGTGTGTATGTGCATGCAAGTGCCTTTCTTCTGCCTCATATGTAATCGCTGGCTTTTGTCTGAGCGCCCTAGCAGCTCCTTACTCTGAAGCATCTTTGAAAAGGCACACTGCCCTCTGCTGGAATATTTCTGTAGTTATCAAACACTACTTTTTTTGTGCTTTTGCTGAATAGTGCACCGCCCAGTGAATTATTTGGCAGTAAAAATTCTGAGGGGACAAGAGCGATGATTAACTTTTTGTAGTGCTGTGACACCAAGTGCTTAAAAAAATAAAATTAAATAAAATACCGTAGGACTTTCAAAAAATAAGATTTTAGAAGTGCAGGATTCTGATGTTATGAGTTATGTCTCTCCAGACGCTGCTACTGCATAATAAATTGTCCATTAAAGGACTTTTTCTTAAGACACAGCTGGCTGCTCAAGTATGTAATTTCATACCATTTGTCTTCTAATTGTACGAGGTCTACAGATGAAGAGGATTTATTAAAGAAACTGGCATACATTACAGCTTGACAGGTCCCTGGACACTTATCGTTTTCAGGCAGAACAAAGCTGAGAGATTGATTCCTGCAGGAGAGAAAGGGATGAAACAAATCAGTTTTATGTGTTCCCTTATGGAACTGCCTGTGTAAATTAATGTACCTTTATTTATTTCTCTATTTTATTTTAACTTTGATATTTTGTAATTGTAGGCATATAATATGCTTGGCAATTGTTTTAATCTATTAATTCAGGGAGAAACTGTCAAAGTTTTTCCCCTTTGAAATAGTCATACATTTTGTGGATTTATTGTACATTTGATTTTGTCATAAAAGGCTTAGGAAGATATTAAACCATTGTGAAACTATACTGTAAGTTTTACAGCATAATAAATGTACTGTATAATACCATAATCCAAGCAGAACATTGAAATGTATAACCACCATTTAACAACAGTTCATTTGAAGGAACAGTAAAGAAGACAGGCCAGTGAAGGCTAAAGATCTGATTGACCCGATTCTGACCTTCTATTTTGACTGAGTTTGCCTAAATAAACACAAACATCGTCTGGAATCGTATGGCAGTTGGACAAGTGATAAGGATATGTTTGTTCTCAAGAGGTGGGGTCCTTTGTAGCAACATCTGACAACAGCATTTAAAACTCAGCAGTAGGTACTAACTGGCCTCCAAATCTACTCTCATCCTAAGACTTTTTGTTTCCATTTTATTTTACATTTTTGATAATTTACCCATTTTTGTCAGAGGGGAAAATGGATAAAACACCATTTTTGCCTGACACATTTTTATTATGTGAATCGTTTATTTTCCCACAGTGCCCTTCTCCTGCACCATTCAGAGATTAATGCACGGATAAAAAGAACCAAGACCTTAAGTGCAGTAATTATGAAAATAAATTCCTCTTTGGTTGCCTGTTCAGAAAAAGCAATGTTGCTTTGGCCAAGCTAAGCTTCACTCCTTGCCATTAGATGCTAAAGCTTGTCCAAGCTCTGAAATAACATATAAATGCATGTTATTCTCTATTTGACTTTCTATAATGGTGAAATGGAAGGATGAATAGCTTACGCAGAAAACCTGCCGTCTCCATCGCCTTGTGCCTGGGTGGGGTGAGCTTGGGTCTGTGCATGATGTGATTTTTTTTCTTGTGGGAAGGAAGGCGCCCCCCTACTGGCTGTGTTTCACTCTGCTGTTTTCTTGGTCTTGAAGGAATGAGGAGGACGGAGAGGAGGAGTCCGTGGCTCACGGCACCCGGCAGACTCACGATAACCTGTACCGCGTTCACATGCCTAGTCTGTACAGCTGCGGCAGCAGCTACGGTAGTGAGGCCAGCATCCCTGCCGCTGCACACACTGTCAGCAATGCCCCCGTCACAGAGTACATGTGAGTCAGCCACACGCAGTCTGTCGCCCTCTGCCGCTGCCCCCCCACGCGCACCCTGCATGACCTCAGACAGACGTCACAACCGACCCCCGCGGGGTCCGACTCACACACAGCACACCCCAACCCACCCCACCCCACCCCAGCCAGGAGGCACACGCTTCTGCTTAAAGTGACTATGTTGTGACGCAGAGCTTATTCGGTTCTGTCGGTGAGGGTGAATTCACTTCCGGTGTCAGAAAAGTATTTCAGTGCCAGAAACATATACACTATAAGCCACCAGAGTTAGTTTCACCCCGGAAGGATTTAAACCACAGAGCTGTGAAATGCAGTTTCATACAATAATAGTCACTTTAAATACTTTGAAAGAGATATTTTCAATGGCATCTTGACAGTTGATAAGTGCATGTATTTTTAATGTATTCTTTTTGGAACACAACCATGCACGGTAAAATTGTCAAGTGTTTACACACAACATTTGCATGAACCCCTCACTCTGCTTAAAGGCTCAGTTGTTATCGAGGCATCTATTTACGCTGGGAAATGCCATAACAGGTTCCCTCACATGAAAGGGATCGTGGATTGTCTCCAAAGACATTTGTCTGCCAACCTGCTCAAGACGTAGAACTGTACGCTGAGAAATGACTAGATAAATGCACTCCTATTTAATGGTGGCAGACACACCTGAGCTCACACTTAAAGAATCCAGGCTTTTGAATGTGCAGGGCAACATTTTAGACAGGAGACACGGCATGCTAGGCTAGGAGCGCAGGGACAGGTGCTAATCCGTGGTGTAGCAGGGTGAAGGGATATTGCCCCGGGCTGGGGCAGCTGCCCCTCTCCCGCTGTGCCAGATCCCAACAGCTGTGTGTCAGGGGGTGGCAGGGCGCGGGCGGGGCCTCGTAACCTGGCCAGTCGGGCGCGGCGTGAAGGCTTGGCGTCAGGCCGGCGTAACTGAGTCTCTCGTTTCTACATTGTGACGCAGGAGCCAGAACGCAAACTTTCAGAACCCCCGGTGTGAGAACACCCCTCTGATTGGCAGGGAGTCCCCTCCGCCCACTGTAAGTCTCCACTCTCTGCTCGCTCTTTGATCTGCTCTCTCCCCGGGTCATTTTGGCAGCCTTGGTTTAAGAAACAAAAGAAATCCTCATTTTGCCACGGTATTTTTTTCTTTTTTAATTGCCCCGTACACACTCGCACATGTCCGCACACATATACACAGACCGTGACAGAGAGATATCTAAGTCAAGAATCCTTTTTTTTTTACTGTAAGATAATATTCTCTTTGAATTTCCCCTTTTTAATTCTCATGAAGCGTATGCAGTTCTCTCTGCACAGTGGTTTGCAGAGGCACTATTGGAAGACTACCGCTCCTCACTGATAGCTCTACCTCTCCTGCAGTGTGCTTTTCTTTATTTTTTAAAGTATACCCTCATTTTGCTGTAGAAACCCTGCATCACAATGCAGTTTGCTCTTCTTTTTAACAATATTTTCTCTTTGTGGAGATGCCTTGGCCGATTGCGAGTGTTATTACTTACCGCCATGTTATAAGTTTATCGGTGAAGACACAGGCATCCTCTATGCCTGGCTGAAAATCTGGGACAATGTTTATGTTCACGGTACTTATCGATGAATGAATGTGCCACATAGCATTCTGGAGTACACTTTGAGGACTGCATTTTCTTTAGTCTGTTTATTGTGTTATATCTAAGCACCGGGGTCCAAGCTTGTTGTAAATTGTTTGCTGAATCCTAACCGCTTCACACTCTTCCTTTTCTGAAAGCTCTACTTTCCTCTGTTGACTTCCCATCTCCCTCCTCCTTCCCACTCTGTTGTCTTTTTTTGATGACTCTTAGCGTCAAAGTGGCCTTGTGCATCTTCCCTGCACTGTGTCTATGTACCATGCCGCACTCGGAGGCTGCCCTGTGTATTTTCTCTATACTTTTGTCGTTTTCTTTTCTGCAAACCCACACAGTTGTCTTTGACTGCCATGGACGGTAACAGCCACCACAGCTGGCAGTCAAAGCCCTCGGCTCGCGCAAGAGCGCATTGGTAACAGCGTCCGCTATTCTAACAGGTACTGAAAACACCCCCCACTACCACCACCACCACCACCACCACGTCCTATCTTCCACTGTTCCACTGTCAGAGTCTACACCCCCCTCCCCCTACTAAACAGGAGTGTCCTGCTCTAACCCCAGTCTCACCCTCCCTCACCCCAGTGCTGCTACGTTCTGACCTACGGGCAGCATCCACATGTCCTCTTCTCCAGTCAGTACTTCACATGTAGGGTATCTCCTTATGTTCCTGTTTATTTTCTTTCTCTCTCTCCCTCTGTCTCTCTGAGTCTATCTCACTCCCTCTCTGTCTCTCTGATGATGCTATTACGCTACTATCCTGAGGCAAACGAGTCCAGCTGCCATCTATGAAAGTCAAAAACAATTTTATGATCTTTCTTTTATTATGATGGCTTAAATTTGTTATTTTTATCTTTTTATGGCAAAGTTGTGCCATTTTTGGTTAGTTGTTTATTTTAAAGGTCATTTTTGCTTGGCATCTCAAATCAAATGTTTTTTGTTCTTTCCTTTCTTTAGTCATGTTAACCTCTTAATCTGTCTTAACTAAGACCACAGGGTAATTTATAAGACTTTCATGGTTCGTTAACCAGCTTCATGCTGTCTAATTATCTTTCAAAACCTACTATCCATTTTTTTTTCTCTTTTAAGTACTGTTGTGTATGGTGTTACCCTTTACACATTTTCCTGGGGCACCCCACTTCTGAAATCGTGGGTACAATTATCGCTAAGCCTGCAAAATTCTTGCTCAAAGGCCTACAATATGGAGCATTTAAAAACATATGAACGTATTTTTTTCTGACCAGATACTTCTTACCATAGTGTGGTTGATCTCTATGGATGGATGATTGCTTTAAAAATGGTGGACGCATAGGTTTCTGGTAAAATGGCTCAAAGGCACACGACGCACGCGACGCACGCGATAACAGTAATGCAGTGCAAGCGATACTGCTAACAAACAAGCAATGAACGAATGAATAGACATCTGTGGATGGTGTCTGTAAATTCCTTTTCACTATGCCTCAGCAGCTTCTGGTATATTTGTGCACTTTTTCCCTTGTTGTTCCCGTGTTGCTGCCATTGTGTTATTCATCATCCTTGGCTCTTTCGCTGCTTTTGTTGTGGTTCTACTCAACAGGAAACAGATACCGGCCGCTGGAACATTGTTTTGTTGATTAGTCATTCTTCGTCCACTGTTCGATGTCCTCCTCGTGAACTCTGAACTTCTAAACCTGCTGTGATTCTGGCAGGAATGCTCCAACTGACCTGAAAGTGAACTGTATTGAGTCACAAAGGTGCTTGCAATAACAATTCTTGAGGCCTGAGGCAATAAAAGATTTGCACCATTTAGTCAAGGTGTGTTGTCAGTTTAAAGTAGTCAGTTGACAACAATAATGGTAACAAACAATTAGTACAATCATCAGGACTATAATATTATAATATAATAATAATATAATACTATAATAAAACTCCATCTCTGTGTGGAGTTTGCATGTTCTCCCTGTGTTTCCGTGGGTCTCCTCCGGGTACTCCGGTTTCCTCCAACAGTCCAAAGACATGCAGGTTAGGCTGATTGGAGAGTCTAAATTGCCCATAGGTATGAGTGTGGGAGTGAATGGTGTGTGTGCCCTGCAATGGACTGGCGACCTGTCCAGGGTGTATTCCTGCCTTTCGCCCAATGTATGCTGGGATCGGCTCCAGCCCCGCTGCGACCCTTTTCAGGATAAGCAGGTTAGGATAATTAATTAATTAATTAATTAATTAATTAACTTGCCAGCTGTTTCCAAGAATGCAGGTGTTAACATTTCCATTGATTAATCAGTATATCAGCAATTTATGCGTATACTTTTAAAGTTGCGGTGTATATCCACTCACACTCAGTCTTCTTGGCTCATGCTGTCAACTTTCTTTTTTCCCTTTAATTTCGTTTGTTTCAGTAGTGTCCGTGGGCACTAGGTACTGAGCTCCCCCAAATGCCGATCTGTATCGTGGTTACAAGGTTGATCGATGATGAGTCATGACTCAACCACTTTTCTGCCTATATTAGATCAGTGTTTTGTACTCATCGATTTTCCAACCTCAAAACAACTTTAATTTTTGACTTGCTAGTCATCATCATATGGACCTCCATGAGAGACATGGTTCGACAGCCGACCAATGTCAAAATGTTTGGTGGGCCTTAATCCAGTCTTTCTTCCTGGGAAGCAGGGAGCTGGTTAGCCACACTGATTTTTTTGTAAATACTAGAATAAGGGTTAAAAAATGTTGTTAATCCATTGCTTACAGGGGAAAACATTATGCTCAGACAAGTCTGTATTATTTTCAAATTGAAAAAGCTTCTGTAATGAAGTTTCCCCTTGTGTAACTACTACACCATTTGTGTTTTGTTCCCTCTACTAAGTCATTTGGGCCAATTTGACAAGAGAAACCCCTGCAACACTGCCATCATTTTGGAAGAAGCTCTAGAAAGAGCTCTTCTTCTGGTGGACACTTGGAAACGCATCAGCAAATAAATTAGGCTGACACGTGACAGAATTGAGAACAACATATCGTAAACATATGTGATTTTTAGCCAGGCTACTCTCTTTAAGTGAAAAACCTCCTCTCATTTCATCAGCATAAGTGTTCTGTTTTCTCATGGAAAATGTTGGACTTATTGCACACTTGTAAAGATGAAGTAAATGATGAAGTCATATACCAGACCTCTACCTGACCTGTCTTCACTGTTGGCTCTCTTAATACAAAATGGTGCTTGCGGTTGCTACGGAGATGGATACCTCCGGGGCACACTATGGGTTGGGTGTGAAAGGAGTGATTTTGGATGGCATACTATCTTTCAACTGTGCCGAACAGCCATTTTCTTCATTTTCACCCCTCTACCTCTGTCGCCCCTGTGGCCCGTTTACGTGTAGAAACAAAAGCCTTGCTTCACATCTACCGGTACAGCATGCTACGTCAGATTTAGGCAGACCTTTCAAATCACTGTCAAAGGAATCTTGCCACTCTCACAACTTTTGGAGACTTTGTTCCTGTTGTGAGATCCAATGTGTAAAAAGGTGGATTTCTCTGTTTTTCATATCAGGCTGTCCAAATGACTCTGAGTGTTTTATCTGTGTTTGTGTCCATCTGTAACCTGTGCACATCCTTCGCCAGGCCCCTCTGCCAGACCTCCTCTTTTGATGTTGTGATAAAATGGCAGCTCACTGGGAAGCATTCTGCTCTACATTAATGCTCGGAGAATGTATGACAAACTAACCTTTATTATTTAAAGCACAGAACCCTGCATGATGTCAAAGGTTTGCACATATTGCACCACTGCTGTTTTGCTGTACTGTTGTGCTGTCACTGCAATGAACTGGAAGCAAGTTGACCTTGATGTCAGTTGATATGAAGAGCTGGACAGTTTCTGCGATCTATTTTTTTTTTTTTTTAAGTATCAAATTTGGCTAGTATATGCAATTTTCTATTGATATGGGGTTTGTTTCCTTCTGAATGGGGTGTCCGGCTAAAGCATCAGCTCTTCCTGCAGTGGCGCACACAATCCAGAACTGAATGATGAATGTATCAGTGCCAACTGTGGCCAGGACGCCAAAGGGGTGGCCCATAATGGCTGTTGGCACTAGGAAGTGATGGACGAAGGGATTGGGTTTGCAGGGAGTCCCTGGTTGGTCTGGTGCCTGTGCCAGTTTTTCAGCTCTCCTGCATGGGGGCTGCTCAGTTCAGCCGGTGCACCGCAGTGGAGTGAGGCGCCACTGGTACTCCTCAAAAGACACAATGATTGTATGCCTTGAACTCACAGGGGATATTGTGTTGATGCAAACACTATTGGCCATTCCAAATTGGGAGAAACGCTAGAATAAGGGTTAAAAAAAGGTATTTGCACAAGTGGTTAATGTTCTTAACTTCGAATTTAAATATCGCGATCACAGTATTGGCTAGCCCTCCTTAGTCTAGTTTAGCTTGGGGAAATTGCTGAAGGCCAAATTTCAAACATAAATGTCAGACATAAACTCCTTTGTTATGGAGTTTTGATGGTGTACACCCATTTGTGTTTTGTTTGTTTTGTCTTTCTCTCTAACCCCCTGCAGTACACCTCGAGCATGAGGGCGAAATACCTTGCCACCAACCGGCCAGAACCCGACGACTCAGAAGTACAATAAAGGCTGTTGGCTTGTGCGAATCCTCAAAGACCAGTTTGGAGATCTACAACCTCCAGGACCTCCTCACCCCTACCCCTTCCCCAAACCATCTGTCATGTTGTCGAAGTCCTCGCACGGCTTTGACACAGGGCACCCAGTCTTTTGAGTCATTTCCTTATTATTGTTGATGCACAAATCACTTCAGAAAGAGAAGACTGAAATTGAACGTGCTTATGTTATGTACTGTAAATATTTCAATTCCCTGTACCTGAAACCCCTATTTACGGCAGGTCTATGTTAAGACAGAAAGGAAATCTAGTAGAACATTTGCGGCGTTGGAAAGGTCAGTTCTCTCCACCAGGGGGAAGCCTCGTTTTACTGTACAGTTATCCTAAATGTTTGTGGCTTCCTGGATGTCTTCTTCTTGCATTCTGGCCCTAGAGGGTTTGTGTACTTTGAAGATGATACTGGACAAACATGGAGGGGAAACAGGCCAGTGACCTGTGATGGACCTTGATTTTTGAAGTTTCACACACCTTCACGTTTACTCCAGACAACCACTTCTTTAAAAGTGTGAAATTGTGTATAAGAGTGTGTTTAATATTTTTTTGAAGAAACAGACCACTATGTTTACTAATAACAGATGTTGCATTGATTTTCAATTGGGTTTAATCTGGGTTTCATCTGACCTAGAAATGTATGACTTCAATGTAGACCGGAAAGATCCTTGTATTTTATCTTCTGTTCAGGGTGCAGACCGCTTTGAATCTATGCTGAAAATAATGCATTTTATTCTTATGTGAACCTTGCATAAAAATGGTGATAAGCCAGTTGGCCTTGAGGCTGAAAATGGCATCTAATTAATGTAATCAATTCTTGTGTGTCAAGCTTTAAAATGAGCTGGGATTTCAGCTTGCCCTTCATTTACCTCCATAGCAACAGTTAAACACTTTTTAAATCCATTCCTTTTACTTTCTGCATTGATCCACACTTAACATTTTATTCTGAAAGCAACTGTGTGGCAAACACAGAAGTGACACTGCAATTGCAGTGAGCTGGTATTGGCAGTTATTACCCACCGTTGTCTCCAGATATGAAGAAGAGATGAGATACTGAAATTATGTCCTAGTATTCTAACAGGATGAAGGAAACCAAGCCAATCTTGAATGATTGCTGCTTGACTAAACGTGCTGGAAGGGAATAAATATAAGATAAATGCGTTTTTTCCTTGCTTCAGATGTATATCGCACAATTCTCTTCAGGAAGATGTGGACATAGAGTTCAGGGTTAATTAACGGGTTCTGTTTATGATGTACAGTAATGAACGTATAGAAACCTTTTGGCCAGATTGCCACTCAGGCGACCAGTGAAAGCATTGTTTTTGTTTTTTTGTGACATCATGTTTTTTGTTTGTATTTCAGTTCACCATGGGCATATGTGTATCATTACACTGGCGTGATGATGTTCCAATTACCGTGTTTCGTATTCGCTTCAGCAGGGTAACACTTAACGCCTGGGACCAGTGATCTGTTGTGTTAGTCTAATGCGTCTCTGGCTCTGTATCTCCGTAGGGTTTCGCCATCTAAGTGTACTGCCACTGATTATTTTGTGATAATGTGCTGTTGACTTCACTTGAATTGTGAGCACTTGCGTGCACGTTAAATGTGAACTGGACACGGAATGCTGTCGAGCCTACACTTGGGTTCAGGGTTCCAGTCACCACTTTAAGGCAGTCGAGGATGGCACAGATGGAGCCAAACACACAGAGCGGGAAAGGGGCATCTGACTTTCCCCTCGTTTTTCACCTGAGAAAGGGAAGCGGCTGAAATGGAATCCAGACGTGGAAAAATGCCTATATTTTTCCTTTTTAAAATGCACATAGAATCAACGTTTTGGTGCTGTTTAATGGTGATAATGTGACTGACAGAACTAACCACAATAGCTGTTGGTTTTCTTTTGGGGTTTTTTTTTTTTTTTTTTGTCCTGAACCTTTTTTTTATGTCTTACAAAGAACCAAGCAAGCCAGGAAGTAGTAGTAATGGTACATTCCGCTGCAGTGACCTGCAGTCGTTTGGGTTTTTTCTCTACTGGAAAGCACAAGCATTCTTGTTCTGACGTCCCTGGACTGGTTCTTGAATTGGACCCTGGTCACAGAAGCCAGAAGGAAGCAAGCACACCTGGACAGAGGGCTGGCCTGTGGGGAACTGCTTTATCAGTCCTCACTCATAAGACTTAAGACTTAAGAACTGTAAGATATTTTGCTGTGAATTCCAATCTGCCAGTTTTCTAGTGCTAGTGGTTGTCTTCCTGTGTATACAGTGGTCAGTGTGTTTGCTTGCCAATGGAAACGGGCTCAGTTTTCTGGTTCCCTGCGAGCCCTCCAAGCCTCGTCCCAGCACAGCCTCTGCTGAACAATGCTGTGTTCTTACACACCCTCTCACCGCACACACACAAACACACACGCGCGGCTCAACCATTCACTTGTCACCCACATATCCAAACATTGTCTCTCACAGCGCACAGAGGCAGTGAAAAGGCCTCCATTTTGTGAGAAGAGTACTTTATATTTGGGCAAATGTCACTGCATAGCCAGAAATACAGTATAGCAGTTCTACCTAAATGCTGAATGCAATGAGACCTCTTGCTTTACTGAGATGATATTTAAGGATGAATATTCGAAGCCATGCAACCTTTGAGATATAAAGTGAAGGGAAATTCCACTGAGCATTTGGCCATAGACTTTTAGCACTGAAGCATATTTTGGTACATTTAACACATGGAGGATATTTCCACAAACTGCCAATGGCCAAAAATATGTGACCTTCCACTCGTTCCCTTTTAGGTTGAAGCCCACAAGTTATTTTATATAGTTCATTCACTTCAGCCTTTTGTAAATTACTTGGAGGCTTAGACAACCAAAAGTCCAATGTGAAAACTGAGCCCTGCTTTTCTAAAAAGATCAACTCATTTTTATTTCCTGTGAGACCACTTCTTGTTATAGACAATCTTGCTGTTTTCAGTAGTCATTTCTTTATTATTCATTGCTAGAACAGTGTATCTACAACGTAATATGTTTGCACGAAGAAAAATCTGGTAAAATGCAAAATGCCTTTGTAAACATTTTTAAGCTTTTACATTTTCATATCGTACACGTTTTTATTTTCATTTCCCTTCCATACCATATTTTTTGGATTATTAACACCACCAATTTATTTCTTTATTAGTTGTGAATAAATACTTTTGCTCTTGCATTTTTCTGTTTTTGACTTCTTTTTTTAACTTACTGTAGTTTTTGTTATTATTTTTATTATTTTGTGAATACTAAGATATTGTACATGTAAAATCTGTGGAATCATTGAGCTTGAAATCAATGTTCTAAAATGGAATTAAAGTAACCTTAACAGACCATCTCTGAATTGTGTGTGTGTGTGTGTGTGTGTGTGTGTGTTAATCCAACACTATATACAGATATACAAACCAACACAGAAATACAAAATGCACACAATGCTAAAGAGACTTCCCTTGACATGACTGCACTTGAACAGCAGATGGTGTTGTTACTGTAGAAAACGAATTATTAAACGAAGGCCCTCTGAAGCCCTCTTCCGAATTTATGCTGTAAATATTACGTCATTGGGAGACTCCAAAAGGAGTGTTTCATGTTTTGCTGCTTGAAATGGCCCTGAAAAGCCTTGAGCATCTCTGTACATGCACTTATACTCCGTTAGAACAGACGTTTACTATTTTATTGGCCAGTTTTTATAAGTGGCCAGTTCAGTTTTTACGAGCCAACAAATGTACCCAAACTAATAAAGTGATTCCACAGTTCCAGGGAGCAGATCTTGGTCCGCTGCAGTCTGCATTTGAATGTATAAGCGTTTACCCTGAAATACGATAATTCTGGAGTTCTTGTACGATTATTTGTTTTTTTTTGGCATCTGGCAAGCTGATACTCGACCAACCTTAGTTTAGCAAATCGGCGCCAACCGTCCGCCTGCGATAGGATCAATTTATCAATTTATTATCGACAGCCGAGTGGCCTGCATCTTGACTGCTTATCATATGCCACGGTATGCGTGATAGCTCGGAATAGAATAGATGAAACGGAATGGACAATTGTGTTGTTTTCTGGCATAGCAGGATACAATGATTGAATGCGGCAAGTCTCCTTTGACTGCCACATTATAAACCAGCATGAGCCTAAGGTGAACATAAAGCAGATTTTATTTAATTATATTTCTAACTTTTGATATAATTTACAGTAAGTACACTTACGCAGTGACGTCACAAAGGCAAAGGTAAAATAATGAAGTTGCATCCTTCGATGGAATCCCTTACGTTATTTTTGCCCCACGTCACAGTAGCATTAAGAGGTATCTGCTATAAATTAAACCATTTTGACAGCGTTCGCATATCGCATTCAGATTCAGCTGAAGAAGAATCAAGAACGAGAAGTCAGAAGAAAGAACTGAGAGCTATACTTATTTTTCTTGAAAGGTGAGGTATAAAGCCAAGTGTAGGCGATTTAGGCATACGTACTAAAATACCTAATACCTGACGGGGTGTTTTTGGTTAAAACTGGAACCTAACAATAAATTAGCTGTCATGGGTGTAGCAATAGCTGAACAGCCAGCCTATTAGCATTATATTAGCTAGTTAGTGTGGTCCATAATGCCATCCAAATATACTGAACATGTTTACCAAAATTGTGTAATATGCACTATTGTAAATCTGCAAAAAGCATCTACCAAATGACCAAATTGTGAATTGGATCCCTTGTTTGCTGAAAATTGAAAGAAATTCAGCCAGGTGTTCCGTGAAGAAATTCAAGTGTTGCTTTGATCGCCTGTGATTGCCTTTGCCATCATCCACTTTTATTAAAAAGAATAATAATGATAGGCTTATTTTTTTCCAGTACTGGTGAAAAGAGCATTTCACAAGCCGCTTCCTCTTGAGGTGGAAATGGCGTTGAGCGGTAAGGCAGAAGAGCAGGCGTGCAGGACGGGGTTCTTTCATTGGCTGCGATCAACCCCTCAGGCTTCAGGAAGTGAGAAGGAGGAGTCTTGTGTGGAGCAGGTGGAGAGAAATAAGGTAGAACATTTTAACATGCATGCTAAGGTTAGAAATATATAAAAAATAAGGACAAAGTTTTTCACAAGTGCTAATATTATGCCTTAAAATGAATACATTTACACGCAAGGTCGGTGGTTCTAATCCCGGTGTAGCCACAATAATAATAATATCTGCACAGCCATTGGGCCCTTGAGCAAGGCCCTTAACCCTGCATTGCTCCAGGGGAGGATTGTCTCCTGCTTAGTCTAATCAACTGTACGTCGCTCTGGTAACTTCAGAACTTCCCAGTGCCTTTCTCTTCACCCCCTTTACCTGGGTGGATACATCTCATTATGTATACTTATGTTTGTAGGATACTAAGGAGGAGTCAGCCAGGGACCTGGCAGAGAAGACCCTGCAGATGAAGGAAGAGGAGAGTTTGAGGGAAACGGTGGAAAGTGTCCTGCAGAGGATGGAGAGGGTGAAGAGCAGGATGGACAGGATGGAGGAAAGGCTGCAAGAACACACCTCCATCCTGCATGAAATCAGGAACATGGTGGCCATGATTTATGGAGAAGTGGAGGGGTCAACAGGGCCTCAGTGTGTGACCCAGGTAAATGGCGAAGAAGAGAAAGGTACAGGGAAAGAGGGGGATGAAGAGAATGGAGAAGAGGCAGAAACTGATGAGAAGATGGAGAAAGTAGAGGAAGAGGGAATGAATGGGGCTGAGGAGAAAGGAGAGGATGGGGCAAAGGAAGAGAATGAGAAAGCAGAGGTGGAGTTTAAAGAGGTAGAGAAAGACCAAGGGAAAGGGAAACATGACCAAGGCCACAGAAAGAAGTGGAGCCTTTGGAAAGTCATGAAGATTAAGTGGCAGAAGAAGAATGCTGGCCGGACTGTGGAGGGGGAAAGTGAGATGGAGGACTTAGGCGAAGGAACGAGTGGGTGCACAAACAAAGAGTGGGAGGGGAAGGAAGGAAATCAGGGGGCTAGTGAGGAAGGGCAAAAAGAGAAGAAGAAGGGGATTTGGAGCTCTCTGAAAAGGAAGTTCCAGAGGAGCCGGAGTGAGGAGGTGAAAGGAGAGAAAAAGAAAATGAATAGTCAGGATAAAATGGTGGCAGCGGTCACACAGAAGCAGACAGCAGATATTATGGATATCAACATCGTTGTCGGGCGGCAAACAAAGGTCATGCAGTACTTTGGGAAGAGAAGATAGAATGCCAAGTAACACCTTCTGACAGTTTAAGTCACTGTGAGCCTTACCAATGCACACATACGAACACTGGACATGAGTTTTTCATTAGGATATTACTGCTAAAATTATGTCAGTAAGCAGATCCAATGGGTTTTGATTGGTTTTAAAATTCATAAAACTACAAAAGTTGATGGGTGTAGTTGATGAGAACAGGCAATTAGACCCAGGAAGTTCTGAAGTTCTACCTATCCTCTGTGTTCACCACACCCATCAGGAGAGGGGGTGAAAGGAGGTGAAAGGAGTTTAAGGAGGTAGAGAAAGACAGGGAAAGGGAGTCGTGAGAGGCCACAGAAAGAAATGGAGCCTTTGAAAAGACATGAAGGTGAAGTTGACTGTTGAGATGCTGTTGGCGCTGTTGGCGCTGTTGGTTTGATATGTACTTACGTGTTTATGCACTTCCTGTTTCTGGTGTTTGTTTGCAAAGGGACGAAGGAGATTAAGTGATGTTGTTTTTAATGCTTTGAATGGGAGGCTAATATTGTCATGGTGGAAGGTAATGACCTATTGTGACCACCAGAGGGCAGGGGCTCATCGTTTTCACCTGGACTTCATTAGCGCCAGGGGAATCCTCCTCCTGGGAATATTTAAAGCCAGTGCTGGCAGTCCTTCAACTCTTTTGTGTTCAACTGTTTGCTCTTGCGCAAAGCCGGTAAAGCACAAGGTAGACTCTGAATTTACGAGTCAGGTACTGTGCTGGTGTGTGGTTTCAAATTTGTTTAAAAGTTAAAAGGTAAGGAAGGCGTTCAGCTGGTTAGTGTTGTGTACACTGACGCCTTCCTAAAGGGTCTTTGTTTTCTTCTTTTTATTTTTGGGCTTGTGTGAGCCGGTGGCTGAGGGACGTTGTCCCCGGTAAATGTATTTTGGTTTGCATTTTTTCCTGAGCTGCCCCTCAAGGGTTTTATTTTCGCGCCTAGTATTTTTCGCTCGGTTGTACTTTATTTTTGATCCTCGGTCTGTGACCGTCAGTGCCCACTTATTAGCACTAACTTAGGTTGGGTGGTTCGCCCTGTTTTTCTAAGGGTTGTTTTATTTTCTAATAGCCGTTTTGGGCTTTATTTCTGTTTTGATTCTATTGTTATTTTATTTTCCTCCCCCTGTTCCGGGAGAAGTTCCTATTTCGTTTCTGTGTATCCCTGTTCCTCTTCCTCCCGGGATTTAGTGGCAAATACGTTAGCGTGTTCACCCTTAGTCGCTTCTGGCTCTCCACCCAGCCCCGACATCACAAATATTAGTGCTGCTATTTTAAACGCGGTAAGTAGATTTGCTTCTACGGTGAAAATCTTTGTTGCCGTAAGAGAGAATTTCCCCCCTTTTTTTCCCTTTGTTAGAACTCGTATGCCGGTTAGATAATCGGACCCGATCAAGCTAACAAGGGGGGTTTTCGCCCTCATGGAAACAAATCCTGTTGGTAGTTAGGGTGCCTCCGGTGTAAGGGTTTTACAGAGAAAAATAAAGGACTAGCTAGTTGGCTAGCTACGTATTACAAGGGCTCTTTTCTGTTCTTTATAAAATCAAGCAGCTACACTAAGGTAGTAGATTATTGTTGATTTAACCTTAGCGCCTGGTAGTTTTATTTGTGCAGTACAGTAAATTAGCTAGCTAAGCTTATAGTAAAGAGGTGATTTTATCTCTCCGGTTTTCTGCTGCTAGCTGTTCGGAGCTACCCTGTGGGGTTTTTTAAGCCGTGGTTTTTGTGTTTCCATTTGGGCAGTAGCTTTCAGATTTAGGGAGAGAGAGAAGGACATAGGGGTAAAATGTGGCCGAAGCTATGCAAGGGGTCCAGAATGATCACTCTGCTGGAAAGCGATTTCCTTGAGTCGTTCATCTGACATCGTTGTCTGCTTGTTGAGCATCTCCAGAGCAAGATTCTTGATCCGGAGGGCAGGCTCGCAGGCAGATTGCAGAGCCCTGAATTGGAAGAGCTGATAAAGCTGATTATTGTAATATGCATGCTAAGGTTAAAAAAGAACTAAGGTTAGCCAAAAGGCAATTTGAAAAGAAAATCGCAGATGATGCTAAATGCAATCCCAAATGCTTCTTTCAATACTGCAGAAGGAAAAGGAAAATTAAAGAGGAGGTCAAGTGCATTAAGGATAACAAAGAACTGCTGTAAAAGAATAAAGATATTGCTGAGGCCTTAACTGGCTACTTTGTTGAGAGTTTTTCCAGGGAGGAGGTTATTAGTAGGCCGGAAGGCATACTCTATACTAACAATGTCTTAGCCAATATTAAGATAGGGGATAAAGAAATATTGGATAAATTACATAACTAAAGACAAATAAGGCAGCAGGCCCAGATGGCATATTCCCAAGGGTACTCAAAGAGTTAAGTGAGATAATTTTTAAACCACTGGCAAGTATTTTTAGACAGTCCTAGACAGGGGACATACCGATCTAGGAAACTACAGGCCTGCCAGTCTAACTTCTATCACATGTAAAATACTGGAATCTATAATTAGGGTCAAACTGGAATTATTTATTGAAAATAATAACATTCTAAGGGATAGCCAGCATGGTTTTCAAAAGGGTAGGTCATGCTTGACAAACCTTTTGGCATTCTTTGAGATAACTACCAAGTGTTTTGATGATAGCAAGGCTTATGATATTGTATCCCTAGATTTCCAAAATGCATTCAATAAGGTACAATATGACAAACTCATTATCAAAATGAGGACGGTAGAAATTGGAGGAGCCATTTTGAAGTGGGTTCGGTATTGGCTACGGGAAAGGACACAAAGAGTAGTAGTAGGAGGGGCCTTATCTGAGCAGGGTATCGTGGGAAGTGGAGTCCCACAGGGATCGGTGCTGGGGCCACCGCTCTTCCTCATTTACATAAATGACCTAGACATGGGCATTGAAAGTACTTTTGTTAAATTTGCAGATGATACAAAACTAGGTGGTTTAGCTAACAGTATATACTCTACTAAAGTAATCCAGGAAGACTTCAACAGAATCCAGAAGTGGGCGGAAACCTGGCCAGTGAAATTCAATACAATTAAATGAAAAGTTCTAGGAAATAAAAATATAAGGCAGGACTACTTCATGGGGGGTACAACATTAGATAGTTCTCAAGTGGAAAAGGGGGTTCTATTCAATGTGCAGTAGCAGTAAAGAAGGCCAATAGGATGTTAGGATACATAGCCAGGAGTATTGATTATAAATCCAAGGAAGTTATACTCACCTTATACAATACTCTTGTTAGACCACACTTGGAGTACTGTGTGCAGTTCTGGGGACCACACTATAAGAAGCACTTAGAGGCACTAGAAAAGATTCAGAGAAGGGCAACCAGATTGATTTCATGTATAAAAGATAAGAGTTACGAGGATAGACTAAGGATGCTTAATTTCTTTAAGCTTAGAAAAAGGAAGGTTAGGGGGGATTTGATTGAGGCTTTTAAATTCATTAAAGGGATTAACAAAGTAAAGTATTTGGGATTCTTCAGGTTGAGTTTGGTTAGCAGAACGAGAGGACACAAATGGAAATTGGCAAAGGAGAATTTCCGTACAGATATTAGGAAGTATTTTTTTCACACAGCGAGTGGTCAATGTGTGGAATAGCTTGCCAGTGCATGTAGTGGAGGCAGAAACACTGGGGGTTTTCAAGACCAGGCTTGATACAGTGTTAGATTCTATTTAGCCTTTAGGCAATTTAGGCAGTAGGTACACTTAGCGGTAGGAAAAGGCGGTCATTGCTGGGCTGAATGGCCTGTTCTCATCATTACCATATTACCTTATGTTAACTGGGAGAGGAAGAGTACTGGCTGGACTGAGGAGGGGGAAGAAGGGAAGAGGGAGGAAGGGAATAGAGAGAGGGAGGACCTGGGGCAAGGGACGAGTGGGTGCGCAAACAAAGAGTGGCAGGGGAAGGAAGGGAATCTGGGCTAGTGAGGAGGCCCAAAAAGAAGCCCAAAAGAAAAGTTTTTCTTGAGGATATCAGTGCTAAAATTACGTCAGTAAGCAGATCCAATGGGTTTTTACTGGTTTTAAGATTCTACAAACGTTGATGGGTGTGGTGAACACAGAGGATAGGTAGGACTTCAGAACATCCCTGTGTGTGTTATGTATTCTGTATGTTTGTAGGATACTCATAATGAGTCAGCCAGTGATATAGCAGAGAAGACCCTGCAGTTGAAGAAAGAGGAGAGTTTGAGGGAAACGGTGTTAAGGGTCTTGCTGAAAATGGAGAGGGCGTAGAGCAGGCTGGACAGGATGGATGAAAGGGTGCTAGAACACACCTCCATCCTACAAGAAATCAGGAACATGGTGGCCATGTTTTATGGCGGGGCGGGGGACTCAACAGGGCCTCAGTATGTGACCCAGATGAGGTGCAAAGAGGAGAGCGATACAGGGGAAGAAGGAGATGAAGAGAATGGAGAGGAGGTAGAAACTGGTGAGAAGATGGAAAAAGATGAGGAAGAGGGAATTAAGGGGGGTAAGAGAAAGCAGAGGAGGGAGTAAAAGTGCAGAATGAGGAAGTAGCGATGGAGTTTAAAGGGGTAGAGAAAGACGGAAAGGGAGGTAAAGAAATGGAAATGAAAGAAATGGAGCCTTTGAAAAGACATGAAGGTGAAGTGGCAGAGGAAGAATGCTGGACGGACTGAGGAGGGGGAAGAAGGAAAGAGGGAGGAAAGGAATAATAGAGAGAGCGAGGACCTAGGAGAAGGGGTGAGTGGCTGCACAAACAAAGAGTGGCAGGGGAAGGAAGGGAATCGGGGGCTAGTGAGGAAGCGCAAAACGAGAAGGAGAAGAAGGGGATTTGAAGCTCTCTGAAAAGGAAGTTTCAGAGGAGACAGAGTGAGGAGGTGAAAGAGAAAAATGAAACTAAATAGTCAAGACAAAATGTTGGCAGCGCTCACACAGAAGCATACGGCAGTTATGGATATCAACATCTTCGTTGGGAAGCAAACAAAAGTCAGGCAGTGCTTGGGGAAGAGCAGATAAAATGGCAAGTAACACCTTCATCTGACAGTTTAACTCACTGTGAGGTTTTAGTGGCTTTACCGATGCACACATACAAACACTGGACATAAGAGTTTTTCGTTAGGATATCAGTGCTAAAATTACGTCAGTAAGCAGATCCAATGGGTTTTGACTGGTTTTAAGATTCGTAAAACTACAAACATTGATGGGTGTCATGAACACAGAGGATAGGTAGGACTTCAGAACATGTGCCTTTCTCATTATGCACTCTGTATGTTAGTAGGATAGCTACTCATAAGGAGTCAGTTTGTGATATGACAGAGAAGACCCTGCAGGTGGAGGCTGGACAGGATGGATGAAAGGCTGCTAGAATATACTTCCATCCTACAAGAAATCAGGAACATGGTGGCCATGTTTTATGGAGGGGCGGAGGGAGGCTCAACAGGGCCTTGGTGTGTTACCTAATGTTATGTCCTGGTGTATTAAGTTATTGTTATGCTTAGAACTGCCTGGTATTTTGGCCCCGCGCTGCTGTGTTTTGTTATTGTGTTCCCCTATACAGGTGAAGGTGAGGATGCATCGTGGTTGCTGGGAAACCTGACTGGAGGATGCGGTGGAGATGGATGCATCAACAACTGTTGCGAGGGAGACACCTTGAAGGATGCGCCGACCGGAGGACGTTGTGATCGTCGCATGGAAACCGGACGAGAGAATGCGGTTACCGGGGACACCGGCATTTAAATTAATGCGGAACTATATAAGCGCCACACACCGTCATCGTAAAGAGACCTGCTGACTACCTGCTCTAGACTCCACGCCGCTCCGCTTCACTTTCAAGAAGGCCGCTCTATGCTAGATACTATTAACTGCATCCGATACGCAGACTGTCACCGACCATAGACTAGATAATATTCCGTGTGCTTCGAATAACCATTGTCAACTGCTGAGAGGTGAAACCACCGTCTCTCTGGATTTTGGACACGCCAGATTAATCGGTGAGAAACTTGCATACTCAACATATTAGTCTGAATACTTAGCAACATTCAGGCTTAACAATACTCTTGTAAATATTAAAATACTTTTCCTTTTCTAACTACCACTGTGTGCTCAACTCTTTCTGTGAAATCGTGATCGTGGCGGTCTAGTGTTACGACCCATTGATTCACTTTGTTGTCGAAACATTGGTGGAAATTCGGGACGTAACACCTAGGTAAAGAGTGAAGAGGGAGGAGGGAAAGAGGGAGAGGCTGAGGAGCGGGGGAATAAAAGGATAGAGAAAATAGAGGAAATAAAAGGCAATGAAGATAAGGTAGAAACTGATGAGAAGATCCCGAGGGTAGAGGAAGGGTGAATAGAAAGAGGTAGAAAGAAATGAAAGGCAGAAAGAAATGGAAATGTGAGAAAGGGCACAGAAAGAAGTAAAGCCTTTGGAAAGACACAAAGGTGAAGTGGCAGTGGAAGAATGCTAAATACCGATTTGTTCGGTATTTGTACAATGTTTGCCACCCTTGGAGTGGCGGCCCAATTATGCTGCTTGGCAGAACCTGGGTGTGAACCCCAGTCCTCGGTGTGAAACTGTATCAAACTGATGCCTCCATCAAGGGCATCATTTGCATTATCATTTTCATACGATCACACATTTTCAAATCCTGTCAAAAATTGAATTGATAATGATTATGATAATGAATTGATAAAGCCCTACTTTGCATTTTCACTTTCAAAGCCAACCTGTGAAAGGATGCAACCGTTTCAAGGGTGGTTCAAAACCAACCAAGAATTCTCAGTTGGAGGGCCCAGCTAGTGGCTTGGCAGCTAGCTAGTCTGGTAGTTCTTTGAGGCCTAGCTGTTTAATGAATCAACCCATCTACAAGAGATGGTAGTGTAGAGACCGCATTTCCTACAATCCCACAGGACAATTCCGCAACATCCACCACGGATGATGTCTAGTTCAGTTCAGCCAATCCCGTAATGGTGGGAGTAATAAACTTTCTCAGTATAAGAGCATGGCACACTCTTGGGAACCCCTTTCTCTTTCTTTCGACACACTTCTCTTTTTGGGCACTCTCTTTGGCCCTTCCCTTCACCTCATCTGGCCTCCGGCTTCCACGCCTTGCTCTCGCAACTCGGACAGAGGCCTCCTCAACGCACCACCAGGCCTTACGAACACACCTAGTTACCATGCGGTAACTTAGTGGCCTATAGCGAGTGGAAACTGGTGTATGCGAACCGCTGCTTCGGTTTACTACTACAAACTGCAACAACGAACTTTTCCTCACGGAAAACAGAACAGCTGACATTTTTCCAGAACCGAATGGACAGGACGACACTGCGCAGCCCACAGGAACGTCTCAGCTTTGCTCATCTGCCCAGGTTAAGTTAAACTACGCAAGTAGTCGCTTATTCAATTATTCAATTATTGAAATGTATTTTAAAAGTTATTCTAAGGTTGAATTTTCTGAGATAAAAGCACAATTAACATCCTCATGAAAGCAAACTATCTTGCTAACGTTATCGATAAGGTCACCTTTATTTTCTTCTAAAGTTAGCTAGCTAGTTTTTTATTTTTTATCATTATGCTTCCTGCCTTCCTTCCTTATGTTTGCAAATACGGTTTAACGCCCCATGTCCCGGTTTTTCACAAATCAAATGTGGCAACCCTAATTACCATGCTCAGACAGTTTGGGTGAACTTTTATTGTGGGACATTTAGGCTTAGAAAAATAGGTTTACATGACTGAATAATAAAATAAATTATGCACATTCATTTTGTTGTTGCCTAAAGACAACTGGCAAGTGTCACATTCGGTCACCATTTTACTCCTTTAATGCATTCTATCATATAACATTCAAGTTAACCAATGAGCTGAAAAATCCCAGGACCAGTTTTACCAAGTGTTCAAATATTATTTTCAAAAGTACAACTGCCTGGTTTATTGTCTTTTAGACATCAAGCGACCACTAGCATGGGCAATATCAACAGGCGTTTAACTATGGGCTACATTAGCTAACTTAGGTTACAGGTCTCTACCCACACTCTGTGGATCCCTAAAAGGCAGCTAGCCACAGGCTATACATGGCACCTTTTGACAAATCTAATTAAGTGAAATTTTTAATTAAGTGATAGGCCATCTACTGCGGCTCAGCTGACAATCTAAGTAATAATGCAGTTATGCTAGTTTGCTAGCTTGGCCAAGTATGAAGCTAAGCTTAAGTATTTGACACTATTGAAGATATGTATAGATAATCAATCTGACCTGAACAGGTCAAATCGCTGAGGATTGCTAGCTAACTGGTTATTGATATAATTAACATTATAAGAATTTAGCTTAGCTTTAGCTACTTAACATTAGTAGCTGCATATTCACTGCATATTTCAAATTAGACCGCAGGCATATTATCATGGCATAGAACGTTAGCTTGTTAGCTAAATCTATCAATAACTGCGGCTGCGAATGCAATTAAAGGAGTAACATGGTGGTTGGTCACGCGTTCTATATGTAATTTGGGGTTTCTACATGTAACTTTCTAAAGAGGTCATTGCAGAAACTAAAGTATTAAATATGTCCATTCTTTAGTTTTGGAGAAGTAAGCGTTTATCGTCCTATTTTCACCCGGTTCAGAATGTTAACCCCTACAACTCATAACCCATAGTTTGCGCCATTGGCCTACAGGCAAGACAATGCCAATATTTGACTAACATCAGGTTTACTTAAATTAGACTGCCTTTTAAGGACTATTAGACTATTTCTAGTTGTATTAATTTAATTAATTTTCGATAACATTAGCCAGGTAGTTGCTTTCATGAGTACGTTATAATTCTGCTTTTGTCTTAACGTGGCTTGCTAGCTGGCTAGCTAGCTAGCGAGATTACTATTGGATAAGCGTCCTTACCTTAGCTATCGATAGTTTACATACTTAGTTAGCTAGCTTGTGAAAATTCACTCTCCTGAGATCATGGAGGTAGCAATGTGTGGAAAGTGGGGGCACGGTCTGTCAATCACAGTTCTCATTACCACGCCCAGACAGTTCTGGTGAACTTTTATCGTGGGAAATTTTAGTATTAAAATACATTTAAATGGCTGAGTAATAAAACAATTATGCACATTTGTTTTATTGTTGCCTAAAGACAACTGGCAAGTTTCACATTCAACCACCATTTTACTCCTAAAAAAAATACTTAGCTACGTTAAAAATATCATTTTAATGGTTTGTATTGTTTGAAATATTCCGTCTACCTGGTACGCCTAATATCATAGTCTACACTTTATAACATGTTATTGCTGTGTGTGCTTCCAGTTTATTTAACCACAACATCTAATATCATATTCTGTAAGTGGCATCACATAGGCTACGACTTTTGTGATTGTGATTTACAGAGTGGTAGCCTTCCCATTTCTACACACAAACATGTGCATTCTTAGTCAGTGCATTGATTTAGAATTTTTAAACTACCAATCGCACAAAGGTCTTTTGGGAGACCGATTATTGCTGAATTTCTCTTCACTACTGTGTTGGCCTTGAATAACTGAATTCAGTTTTTACATGTTGGCGCTTTACGGACGTATCTGGACGGAATGTGCTTATTCCATTGCTCAAAAACCCCAAGAAAACGGTTGCTCGGAGCTGTCAACGCTTACAAAAAAGTACTTTTTCTGAACGAAGTTTCTGAGAGCAGAGGCTATTTAAAATACACTTTCTTTGTACTTTCCAGAAGTAAATAGTTTAAAATAATTAAAGTGTAGCCTACCACTTTAGGGATACAGATCTTAGAATAAATTGTATTCTTACTAGAGCTTGCCTATGCAGCCTATCTGCATTATCAGAGGAAATTGCATACTTGCAAGGGAGAAAATTGGTTGATAAGATCAGAGACCTTGGACATAGCCAGAACCAGGCGATTATGCTCGACAAACACCGTGAAAACGAAAGTGGTGGACAGGTAGGTAGTGGCCGAGAAGCTCACGGTCGAATGTGCTGTATTTTTGCTCATTGGGGCGGAGCTGGCGCCTGAAGCAAGCAGTTGCAAAACTCGGTTCACCAGCTGTTCGTGGACCGCGCCCACGGCATAGTCCGATGCGTCAGTGGTAAGAGCGGTGGGAGCACCGGGGACTGGGTGTGCCAACATGGTTGCACTTGCTAGCTCCTGCTCGGTGGCCGTTAAAGCCCTGTCTCTGTCCGCCGTACAGTCGACAGCGTGTTTCGGGGTCTTGCCCTTGACGGCTTCTTACAGGGGTTGCATAAGTTTGGCCAATCGGGGGACAAAATAGTGATAACAATTCTGAGAGCAGAACTTAACAGTATTATGGCTCGTCTGCTTTGATCTGCCGCAAAGCAAACTGTGCTTCTGCTTGGATGAACCACGTCGCCGCCTGTTGTTCAATCGCCACAGTTTCATAAACTACAAATCATATTGAAATTTATTGCTGAAAATAATTGACCAATCAGGTTTTCTTTGATTGTTAAATCAGCTTGGATTTTTTTTTTTTTCTGTGCTCAGCAGCCATACTTTCAGGTGCCTCACTTGTGTACTTTCCTGTATAGTTATATTCATAGATTTCATGTGATGGCTGGCCTCTATATTGAGGACTTGAAATGCTGTTAGTTTGGTTTCTGTCAATCAGCGTCAGGTTGTTGGCCTAATTGTAAGTTGTGATATGTCATTTAACTTGGCTAGCTAATTGGCTCAGGCTGCCTAGTTAAATGGTGCAATTGTAAATAAAGTAAAATGTGTGTGGTGTGTTACCTAGGTAAAGGGTGAAGAGGGAGAGGCTGAGGAGAGGGGGAATAAAAGGATAGAGAAAATAGAGGAAATAAAAGGCAATGAAGAGAAGGTAGAAACTGATGAGAAGATGCTGAAAGTAGAGGAAGAGTGAATAAAAGGGGGAAGAATAAGAAGATGGAGCAAAGGAGGAGAATGAGAAAGTAGCAGTGGAGTTTAAAGAGGTAGAAAAAGGCAGAAAGAAATGGAAACGTGAGAAAGGCCACAGAAAGAAGTGGAGCCTTTGGAAAGACACAAAGGTGAAGTGGCAGTGGAAGAATGCTAAATACCGATTTGTTCGGTATTTGTACAATGTTTGCCAGCCTTGGAGTGGCGGCCCAATTATGCTGCTTGGCAGAACCTGGGTGTGAATGGACAGGACGACAGTGCGCAGCCCACGGGAACATCTCAGCTTTGCTCATCTGACCAGGTTAAGTTAAAAACCACGCAAGTAGTCGCTCTTCTCACAGCTACACTCCCAAGCCAGCCACCCAAGCTAGCTACTCCGACCTTTCCTTTGTTCAAAGGACATGCACGCTTGCGCGCGCACACACACACAGTCCTAACATACCTTATACTACTAACTTCCCATTAGTTCAACCCCATATACGGTCTGTTTGTGTACGTCTGTTTAATAAATATATTTTGTCTGTTTTGGTGTCACATAGATATGAGAGCCAAGTCAAATCAGTCTTTCAAAGAACTTCCAACCTTCAGTAATCAGTAATATTGGTTATTTTAATTATTAATTATTATTTTAATTATAAAAATACTGAATTTGTGGTTAGATATTTCTGATAACAGTAATTTTATGAGACTGATTACTTTTTGCAATTATACTGCTAGTTGGCGCCTCGTTTTCGTAGAGAGTAAAATCCCTACGTTATTTAGCGGCCCATACGTATTTCATTTAAAGGAGTGATATGGTGGTTGAATGAGACACTTACTTGACAGTTGTCTTTGGGCAACAACAAAACAGATGTGCATACTCAATTATTCAATATTCAATATTCAATTATTGAAATGTATTTTAAAAGTTATTCTAAGGTTGAATTTTCTGAGATAAAAGCACAATTATAATGTCCTCATGAAAGCAAACTATCTTGCTAACGTTATTGATAACGTCACCTTTATTTTCTTCTTTTTTTACGACAACGTTAGCTAGCTAGTTTTTTTTATTTTTTATCATTATGCTTCCTGCCTTCCTTCCTTATGTTTGCAAATACGGTTTAACGTCCCACGTCGCGCGTAAAATGTCCCGGTTTTTCACAAATCAAATGTGCCAACCCTAATTACCATGCTCAGACAGCTTGGGTGAACTTTTATTGTGGGACATTTAGGCTTAGAAAAATAGGTTTACATGACTGAATAATAAAATAAATTATGCACATTCATTTTGTTGTTGCCTAAAGACAACTGGCAAGTGTCACATTCGGTCACCATTTTACTCCTTTAATGCATTCTATCATATAACATTCAAGTTAACCAATGAGCTGAAAAATCCCAGTTTTACCAAGTGTTCAAATATTATTTTCAAAAGTACAACTGCCTGGTTTATTGTCTTTTAGACATCAAGCGACCACTGGCATGGGCAATATCAACAGGTTTTTAACCATGGGCTACAATAGCTAACTTAGGTTACAGGCCTCTACCCACACTCTGTGGATCCCTAAAAGGCAGCTAGCCACAGGCTATACATGGCACCTTTTGACAAATCTAAATTAAGTGATAGGCTATCTAACTACTGCGGCTCAGCTGACAATCTAAGTAATAATGCAGTTATGCTAGTTTGCTAGCTTGGCCAAGTATAAAGCTAAGCTTAAGTATTTGACACTATTGAAGATATTTATAGATAATCAATCTGACCTGAACAGGTCAAATCGCTGAGGCTTGCTAGCTAACTGGTTATTGATATAATTAACATTATAAGAATTCAGCTTAGCTTTAGCTACTTAACATTAGCTGTTTAGACCGCATTCACTGCATATTTCAAATTAGACCGCAGGCATATTATCATGGCATAGAACGTTAGCTTGTTAGCTAAAACTATCGATAACTGCGGCTGCGAATGCAATTAAAGGAGTAACATGGTGGTTGGTCACGCTTTCTATATGTAATTTGGGGTTTCTACATGTAACTTTCTAAAGAGGTCATTGCAGAAACTAAAGTATTAAATATGTCCATTCTTTAGTTTTGGAGAAGTAAGCGTTTATCGTCCTATTGTCACCCGGTTCAGAATGTTAACCCCTACAACTCATAACCCATAGTTTGCGCCATTGGCCTACAGGCAAGACAATGCAAATATTTGACTAACATTAGGTTTACTTAAATTAGACTGCCTTTTAAGGACTATTAGACTATTTCTGGTTATATTAATTTAGCGTTACCTAGCTAGTTTGCGTTCATAAGGCGACGTTATCGATAACGTTAGCTAGGTAGTTGCTTTCATGAGTACGTTATAGTTGTGCTTTTGTCTTAACGTGGCTTGCTAGCTAGCTAGCGAGATTATTATTGGATAAGCCTCCTTACCTTAGCTATCGATAGTTTACATACTTAGTTAGCTAGCTTGTGAAAATTCACTCTCCCGAGATGAGCGCGTATCATGGAGGTAGCAATGTGTCTTCGCATCACATGCAGGATATTACCACAAACTGGCAATGGCCAAAAATATGTGACCTTCCAGTCGTTCCCTTTTAGGTTGAAGCCCACAAGTTATTTTAAATAGTTCATTCACTTCAGCCTTTTGTAAATTACTTGGAGACTTAGACAACCAAAAGTCCAATGTGAAAACTGAGCCCTGTTTTTCTATTTTTTATTTCCTGTGAGACCACTTCTTGTTATAGACAATCTTGCTGTTTTCAGGAGTAATCTCTTCTTTATTATTCATTGCTAGAACAGTGTATCTACCACGTAATATGTTTGCACGAAGAAAAATCTGGTAAAATGCAAACTGCCTTTGTAAACATTTTTAAGCTTTTACATTTTCATATCGTACACGTTTTTATTTTCCTTCTTAATTTCCCTTCCATACCATATTTTTTGGATTAACACCACCAATTTATTTCTTTATTAGTTGTCAATAAATACTTTTGCTCTTGCATTTTTCTGTTTTTGACTTCTTCTTTTTTTAACTTACTATAGTTTTTGTTTTTATTTTTATTATTTTGTGAATACTAAGATATTGTATATGTAAAATCTGTGGAATCATTGAGCTTGAAATCAATGTTCTAAAAGTACTTAAATGAAAATTTAAGAAACCTTAACAGACCATCTCTGAATTGTGAATATTAATGACCAGTTGTGTGTCTTCTTTTCTGGCTGAGATTAACCCTGTTTGAGTCTTGGGGGCGCAGTTACTGGTGTTTTGCAATGTTTGTTATACAGATATACAAACCAACACAGAAATACAAAATGCACACAATGCTAAAGAGACTTCCCTTGACATGACTGCACTTGAACAGCAGATGGTGCTGTTACTGTAGAAAACGAATTATTAAACGAAGGCCCTCTGAAGCCCTCTTCCGAATTTATGCTGTGAATATTACGTCATTGGGAGACTCCAAAAGGAGTGTTTCAGGTTTTGCGGCTCTTGAAATGGCCCTGAAAAGCCTTGAGCATCTCTGTACATGCACTTATACTCCGTTAGAACAGACGTTTACTATTGTATTGGCCAGTTTTTATTAGTGGCCAGTTCAGTTTTTACGAGCCAACAAATGACAAATGTACCCAAACCAATAAAGTGATTCCACAGTTCCAGGGAGCAGATCTTGGTCCGCCGCAGTCTGCATTTTAATGTATAAGCGTTTACCCTGAAATACGATAATTCTGGAGTCCTTAGGATCAATTTATCAATGTATTATCGCCTAGTGGTCTGCATCTTGACTGCTTATCATATGCCACGGTATGCGTGATAGCTCGGAATAGAATAGACGAAATGGAATGGACAATTGTGTCATTGTTTTCTGGCATAGCAGGATACAATGATTGAATACGGCAAGTCTCATTTGAGTGCCACATTATAAACCAGCATGAGCCTAAGGTGAACATAAAACAGATTTCATTTAATTATATTCTAACTTTTGATATAATTGACAGTAAGTACACTTACGCAGTGACGTCACAAAGGCAAAAGTAAAATAATGAAGTTGCATCCTTCGATGGAATCCCTTACGTTATTTTTGCCCCACGTCACAGTAGCATTAAGAGGTATCTGCTATAAATTAAACCATTTTGACAGCGTTCGCATATCGCATTCAGATTCAGCTGAAGAAGAATCAAGAACGAGAAGTCAGAAGAAAGAACTGAGAGCTATAGTTATTTCTCTTGAAAGGTGAGGTATAAAGCCAAGTGTAGGCGATTTAGGCATACGTAGTTCAATACCTAAGAGGACGCCGGGGTGTTTTTGGTTAAAACTGGAACCTAACAATAAATTAGCTGTCATGGGTGTAGCAATAGATGAACAGCCTATTACATTACATTACATTATTGGCATTTGGCAGACGCTCTTATCCAGAGCGACGTACAACAAAGTGCATACCCATAACCAGGGATAAGTGCGCTGAAAGACCCTAGAGGGAAGTACAATTTCAACTGCTACCTGTACAACAAAGATAAGGACGAGGGCCAATTTTTTTTTTTTTTTTTTTTGGAACAAAGAAACAAACAAACAGAGCAAAAGTGACCTAAGTTAATTATCCAAACACTGCTTACCTAGCCAACTAAAAATACCGATACACAAAGCAAGTCACAGAGACAACAATTAAGGTTCACAGGGAGGTAGGGAGGGGAGAGGTGCTGCTTGAAGAGGTGTGTCTTCAGCTTGCGCTTGAAGGTGGGGAGAGATTCTACAGTTAGCATTATACTACTATTAGCATTATATTAGCTAGTTAGTGTGGTCCATAATGCCATCCAAATATACTGAACATGTTTCCCAAAATTGTGTAATATGCACTATTGTAAATCTGCAAAAAGCATCTACCAAATGACCAAATTGTGAATTGGATCCCTTGTTTGCTGAAAATTGAAAGAAATTCAGCCAAGTGTTCCTTGAAGAAATTCAAGTGTTGCTTTGATCGCCTGTGATTGCCTTTGCCATCATCCACTTTTATTAAAAAGAATAATAATGATAGGCTTATTTTTTTCCAGTACTGGTGAAAAGAGCATTTCACAAGCCGCTTCCTCTTGAGGTGGAAATGGCGTTGAGCGGTAAGGCAGAAGAGCAGGCGTGCAGGACGGGGTTCTTTCATTGGCTGCGATCAACCCCTCAGGCTTCAGGAAGTGAGAAGGAGGAGTCTTGTGTGGAGCAGGTGGAGAGAAATAAGGTAGAACATTTTAACATGCATGCTAAGGTTAGAAATATATAAAAAATAAGGACAAAGTTTTTCACAAGTGCTAATATTATGCCTTAAAATGAATACATTTACACGCAAGGTCGGTGGTTCTAATCCCGGTGTAGCCACAATAAGATCTGCACAGCCGTTGGGCCCTTGAGCAAGGCCCTTAACCCTGCATTGCTCCAGGGGAGGATTGTCTCCTGCTTAGTCTAATCAACTGTACGTCGCTCTGGATAAGAGCATCTGCCAAAATGCCAATAATGTAAAGTAATGATCGGGGGATAGGTAACTTCAGAACTTCCCAGTGCCTTTCTCTTCACCCCCTTTACCTGGGTGGATACATCTCATTATGTATACTTATGTTTGTAGGATACTAAGGAGGAGTCAGCCAGGGACCTGGCAGAGAAGACCCTGCAGATGAAGGAAGAGGAGAGTTTGAGGGAAACGGTGGAAAGCGTCCTGCAGAGGATGGAGAGGGTGAAGAGCAGGATGGACAGGATGGAGGAAAGGCTGCAAGAACACACCTCCATCCTGCATGAAATCAGGAACATGGTGGCCATGATTTATGGAGGAGTGGAGGGGTCAACAGGGCCTCAGTGTGTGACCCAGGTAAATGGCGAAGAAGAGAAAGGTACAGGGAAAGAGGGGGATGAAGAGAATGGAGAAGAGGCAGAAACTGATGAGAAGATGGAGAAAGTAGAGGAAGAGGGAATGAATGGGGCTGAGGAGAAAGGAGAGGATGGGGCAAAGGAAGAGAATGAGAAAGCAGAGGTGGAGTTTAAAGAGGTAGAGAAAGACCAAGGGAAAGGGAAACATGACCAAGGCCACAGAAAGAAGTGGAGCCTTTGGAAAGTCATGAAGATTAAGTGGCAGAAGAAGAATGCTGGCCGGACTGTGGAGGGGGAAAGTGAGATGGAGGACTTAGGCGAAGGAACGAGTGGGTGCACAAACAAAGAGTGGGAGGGGAAGGAAGGAAATCAGGGGGCTAGTGAGGAAGGGCAAAAAGAGAAGAAGAAGGGGATTTGGAGCTCTCTGAAAAGGAAGTTCCAGAGGAGCCGGAGTGAGGAGGTGAAAGGAGAGAAAAAGAAAATGAATAGTCAGGATAAAATGGTGGCAGCGGTCACACAGAAGCAGACAGCAGATATTATGGATATCAACATCGTTGTCGGGCGGCATACAAAGGTCATGCAGTACTTTGGGAAGAGAAGATAGAATGCCAAGTAACACCTTCTGACAGTTTAAGTCACTGTGAGCCTTACCAATGCACACATACGAACACTGGACATGAGTTTTTCATTAGGATATTACTGCTAAAATTATGTCAGTAAGCAGATCCAATGGGTTTTGATTGGTTTTAAAATTCATAAAACTACAAAAATTGATGGGTGTGGTTGATGAGAACAGGCAATTAGACCCAGGAAGTTCTGAAGTTCTTCCTATCCTCTGTGTTCACCACACCCATCAGGAGAGGGGGTGAAAGGAGGTGAAAGGAGTTTAAGGAGGTAGAGAAAGACGGGGAAAGGGAGTCGTGAGAGGCCACGGAAAGAAATGGAGCCTTTGAAAAGACATGAAGGTGAAGTTGACTGTTGAGATGCTGTTGGCGTTGTTGGTTTGATATGTACTTACGTGTTTATGCACTTCCTGTTTCTGGTGTTTGGGGGTCAAAGGGACGAAGGAGATTAAGTGATGTTGTTTTTAATGCTTTCAATGGGAGGCTAATATTGTCATGGTGGGAGGTAATGACCTATTGTGGGGCTCATCGTTTTCGCTTGGACTTCATTAGTGCCAGGGGAATCCTCCTCCTGAGAGTATTTAAAGCCAGTGCTGGCAGTCCTTCAACACTTTAGTGTTCAACTGTTTGCTCTTGCGCAAAGCCGGTAAAGCACAAGGTAGACTCTGTGAATTTACGAGTCAGGTACTGTGCTCGTGTGTGGTTTCGAATTTATTTGAAAGTTAAAAGGTAAGGAAGGCGTTCAGCTGGTTAGTGTTGTGTACACTGACGCCTTCCTAAAGGGTCTTTGTTTTCTTCTTTTTATTTTTGGGCTTGTGTGAGCCGGTGGTTGAGGGACGTTGTCCCCGGTAAATGTATTTTGGTTTGCATTTTTTCCTGATCTGCCCCTCAAGGGTTTTATTTTCGTGCCTCCTATTTTTTGCTCGGTTGTACTTTATGTTTGATCCTCGGTCTGCGACCGTCAGTGCCCACTTATTAGCACTAATTTTGGTTGGGTGGTTCGCCCTGTTTTTCTAAGGGTTGTTTTATTTTCTAATAGCCGTTTTGGGCTTTATTTCTGTTTTGAGTCCAAAGTTCGTTTGTATAATTTTATTTTCCTCCCCCTGTTCCGGGAGAAGTTCCTATTTCGTTTCTGTGTATCCCTGTTCCTCTTCCTCCCGGGATTTAGTGGCGAATACGTTAGCGTGTTCGCTTAGAAGGGTTTCACCTTTAGTCGCTTCTGGCTCTCCGCCCAGCCCCGACATCACAAATATTTTTGCTGCTATTTTAAACGCGGTAAGTAGATTTGCTTCTACGGTGAAAATCTTTGTTGCAGTGAGAGGGAATTTCCCCCCTTTTTTTCCCTTCGTTAGAACTCATATGCCGGTTAGATAATCGGACCCGATCAAGCTAACAAGGGGGGTTTTCGCCCTCATGGAAGCAAATCCTGTTGGTAGTTAGGGTGCCTCCGGTGTAAGGGTTTTACAGAGAAAAATAAAGGCTAGCTACGTATTACAAGGGCTCTTTTCTGTTCTTTATAAAATCAAGCAGCTACACTAAGGTAGTAGATTATTGTTGATTTAACCTGGTAGTTTTATTTGTGCAGTACAGTAAATTAGCTAGCTAAGCTTATAGTAAAGAGGTGTTTTTATCTCTCCGGTTTTCTGCTGCTAGCTGTTCGGAGCTACCCTGTGGTTTTTTAAGCCGTGGTTTTTGTGTTTCCATTTGGGCAGTAGCTTTCAGATTTAGGGAGAGAGAGAAGGACATAGTTAGGGGTAAAATGTGGCCGAAGCTATGCGAGGGGTCCAGAATGATCACTCTGCTGGAAAGCGATTTCCTTGAGTCGTTCATCTGACATCGTTGTCTGCTTGTTGAGCATCTCCAGAGCAAGATTCTTGATCCGGAGGGCAGGCTCGCAGGCCGATTGCAGAGCCCTGAATTGGAAGAGCTGATAAAGCTGATTATTGTAATATGCATGCTCAGGTTGAAAAAGAACTAAGGTTAGCCAAAAGGCAATTTGAAAAGAAAATCGCAGATGATGCGAAATGCAATCCCAAATGCTTCTTTCAATACTGCAGAAGGAAAAGGAAAATTAAAGAGGAGGTCAAGTGCATTAAGGATAACGAAGAACTGCTGTAAAAGAATAAAGACATTGCTGAGGCCTTAACTCGCTACTTTGTTGAGAGTTTTTCCAGGGAGGAGGTTACTAGTAGGCCGGAAGGCATACTCTATACTAACAATGTCTTAGCCAATATTAAGATAGGGGATAAAGAAATATTGGATAAATTATTAAATTGGATAAATAACTAAAGACAAAAAAGGCAGCAGGCCCAGATGGCATATTCCCAAGGGTACTCAAAGAGTTAAGTGAGATCATTTCTAAACCACTGGCAAGTATTTTTAGACAGTCCTTATATCCAGGTAATATAATATCAACATATAAGAAAGGAGGACGTACCGATCTAGGAAACTACAGGCCTGCCAGTCTAACTTCTATCACATGTAAAATACTGGAATCTATAATTAGGGTCAAACTGGAATTATTTATTGAAAATAATAACATTCTAAGGGATAGCCAGCATGGTTTTCAAAAGGGTAGGTCATGCTTGACAAACCTTTTGGCATTCTTTGAGATAACTACCAAGTGTTTTGATGATAGCAAGGCTTATGATATTGTATCCCTAGATTTCCAAAATGCATTCAATAAGGTACAATATGACAAACTCATTATCAAAATGAGGACGGTAGAAATTGGAGGAGCCATTTTGAAGTGGGTTCGGTATTGGCTACGGGAAAGGACACAAAGAGTAGTAGGAGGGGCCTTATCCGAGCAGGGTATCGTGGGAAGTGGAGTCCCACAGGGATCGGTGCTGGGGCCACCGCTCTTCCTCATTTACATTAATGACCTAGACATGGGCATTGAAAGTACTTTAGTTAAATTTGCAGATGATACAAAACTAGGTGGTTTAGCTAACAGTATATACTCTACTAAAGTAATCCAGGAAGACTTCAACAGAATCCAGAAGTGTGCGGAAACCTGGCAAGTGAAATTCAATACAATTAAATGAAAAGTTCTAGGAAATAAAAATATAAGGCAAGACTACTTCATGGGGGGTACAAAATTAGATAGTGCTCAAGTGGAAAAAGGGGTTCTAGTCAATGTGCAGTAGCAGTAAAGAAGGCCAATAGGATGTTAGGATACATAGCCAGGAGTATTGATTATAAATCCAAGGAAGTTATACTCACCTTATACAATACTCTTGTTAGACCACACTTGGAGTACTGTGTGCAGTTCTGGGGACCACACTATAAGAAGCACTTAGAGGCACTAGAAAAGATTCAGAGAAGGGCAACCAGATTGATTCCATGTATAAAGGATAAGAGTTATGAGGATAGACTAAGGATGCTTAATTTCTTTAAGCTTAGTAAAAGGAGGGTTAGGGGGGATTTGATTTAGGCTTTTAAATTCATTAAAGGGATTAACAAAGTAAATATTTGGGATTCTTCAGGTTGAGTTTGGTTAGCAGAACGAGAGGACACAAATGGAAATTGGCAAATGAGAATGGAATAGGCAATTTAGGCTGTAGGTACACTTAGGGGTAGGAAAAGGCGATCATTGCTGGGATGAATGGCCTGTTCTCACCATTACCATATTACCTTATGTTAACTGGGAGAGGAAGAATACTGGCTGGACTGAGGAGGGGGAAGAAGGGAAGAGGGAGGAAGGGAATAGAGAGAGGCAGGACCTGGGGGAAGGGACGAGTGGGTGCGCAAACAAAGAGTGTCGGGGGAAGGAAGGGAATCTGGGCTAGTGAGGAGGCCCAAATAGAAGCCCAAAAGAAAAGTTTTTCATGAGGATATCAGTGCTAAAATTACGTCAGTAAGCAGATCCAAAGGGTTTTTACTGGTTTTAAGATTCTACAAACGTTGATGGGTGTGGTGAACACAGAGGATAGGTAGGACTTCAGAACATCCCTGTGCCTTTCTCGTTATGTATTCTGTATGTTTGTAGGATACTCATAATGAGTCAGCCAGTGATATAGCAGAGAAGACCCTGCAGGTGAAGGAAGAGGAGAGTTTGAGGGAAACGGTGTTCAGGGTCTTGCTGAAAATGGAGAGGGCGTAGAGCAGGCTGGACAGGATGGATGAAAGGCTGCTGGAACACACCTCCATCCTACAACAAATCAGGAAATTGAAGAAGAGAAATTGAGGAAGAGGGAATTAAGGGGGGTAAGAGAAAGCAGAGGAGGGAGTAAAAGTGCAGAATGAGAAAGTAGCGGTGGAGTTTAAAGGGGTAGAGAAAGACAGGGAAAGGGAGGTGTGAGGCCACTGAAAGAAATGGAGCCTTTGAAAAGACATGAAGGTGAATTGGCAGAGGAAGAATGCTGGCCAGACTGAGGAGGGGGAAGAAGGAAAGAGGGAGGAAAGGAATAATAGAGAGAGCGAGGACCTAGGAGAAGTGGTGAGTGGCTGCACAAAGAGTGGCAGGGGAAGGAAGGGAATCGGGGGCTAGTGAGGAAGCGCAAAAAGAGAAGGAGAAGAAGGGGATTTGAAGCTCTCTGAAAAGGAAGTTTCAGAGGAGACAGAGTGAGGAGGTGAAAGAGAAAAATGAAACTAGATTGTCAAGACAAAATGTTGGCAGCGCTCACACAGATGCATACGGCAGTTATGGATATCAACATCTTCGTTGGGAAGCAAACAAAACTCAGGCAGTGCTTGGGGAAGAGCCGATCGAATGGCAAGTAACACCTTCATCTGACAGTTTAGCTCACTGTGAGGTTTTAGTGGCTTTACCGATGCACACATACAAACACTGGACATAAGAGTTTTTCGTTAGGATATCAGTGCTAAAATTACGTCAGTAAGCAGATCCAATGGGTTTTGACTGGTTTTAAGATTCGTAAAACTACAAACGTTGATGGGTGTCATGAACACAGAGGATAGGTAGGACTTCAGAACATGTGCCTTTCTCATTATGCACTCTGTATGTTAGTAGGATAGCTACTCATAAGGAGTCAGTTTGTGATATGACAGAGAAGACCCTGCAGGTGGAGGCTGGACAGGATGGATGAAAGGCTGCTAGAATATACTTCCATCCTACAAGAAATCAGGAACATGGTGGCCATGTTTTATGGAGGGGCGGAGGGAGGCTCAACAGGGCTAGAGAAGGATAGAGGAAATAAAAGGCAATGAAGAGAAGGTAGAAACTGATGAGAAAATGCCGAAAGTAGAGGAAGGGTGAATAGAAAGAGGTAGAAAGAAATGAAAGGCAGAAAGAAATGGAAATGTGAGAAAGGGCACAGAAAGAAGTAAAGCCTTTGGAAAGACACAAAGGTGAAGTGGCAGTGGAAGAATGCTAAATACCGATTTGTTCGGTATTTGTACAATGTTTGCCACCCTTGGAGTGGCGCCCCAATTATGCTGCTTGGCAGAACCTGGGTGTGAATGGACAGGACGACAGTGCGCAGCCCACGGGAACATCTCAGCTTTGCTCATCATCGCACACACACATTCCTAACATACCTTATACTACTAACTTCCCGTTAGTTCACCCCCATATATGTTCTGTTTGTGTACGTCTGTTTAATAAATATATTTTGTCTGTTTTGGTATCACATAGATATGAACGCTGAGTCAAATCAGTCTTTCAAAGAACTTCAAACCTTCAGGTTATCAGTAATCAGTAATATTGGTTATTTTAATTATTAATTATTCTTTTAATTATAAAAATATTGAATTTGTGGTTAGATATTTCTGATAACAGTAATTTTATGAGACTGATTACTTTTTGCAGTTATACTGCTAGTTGGCGCCCCGTTGGTAGAGTAAAATCCCTACGTTATTTGGCGGCCCATACGTATTTCATTTAAAGGAGTGATATGGTGGTTGAATGAGACACTTACTTGTCAGTTGTCTTTGGGCAACAACAAAACAGATGTGCATACTCAATTATTCAATATTCAATATTCAATTATTGAAATGTATTTTAAAAGTTATTCTAAGGTTGAATTTTCTGAGATAAAAGCACAATTATAATGTCCTCATGAAAGCAAACTATCTTGCTAACGTTATTGATAACGTCACCTTTATTTTCTTCTTTTTTTACGACAACGTTAGCTAGCTAGTTTTTTTTTTTTTTATCATTATGCTTCCTGCCTTCCTTCCTTATGTTTGCAAATACGGTTTAACGTCCCACGTCGCGCGTAAAATGTCCCGGTTTTTCACAAATCAAATGTGCCAACCCTAATTACCATGCTCAGACAGCTTGGGTGAACTTTTATTGTGGGACATTTAGGCTTAGAAAAATAGGTTTACATGACTGAATAATAAAATAAATTATGCACATTCATTTTGTTGTTGCCTAAAGACAACTGGCAAGTGTCACATTCGGTCACCATTTTACTCCTTTAATGCATTCTATCATATAACATTCAAGTTAACCAATGAGCTGAAAAATCCCAGGACCAGTTTTACCAAGTGTTCAAATATTATTTTCAAAAGTACAACTGCCTGGTTTATTGTCTTTTAGACATCAAGCGACCACTGGCATGGGCAATATCAACAGGCGTTTAACTATGGGCTACATTAGCTAACTTAGGTTACAGGCCTCTACCCACACTCTGTGGATCCCTAAAAGGCAGCTAGCCACAGGCTATACATGGCACCTTTTGACAAATCTAAATTAAGTGATAGGCTATCTAACTACTGCGGCTCAGCTGACAATCTAAGTAATAATTCAGTTATGCTAGTTTGCTAGCGTGGCCAAGTATAAAGCTAAGCTTCAGTATTTGACACTATTGAAGATATTTATAGATAATCAATCTGTCCTGAACAGGTCAAATCACTGAGGCTTGCTAGCTAACTGGTTATTGATATAATTAACATTATAAGAATTCAGCTTAGCTTTGGCTACTTAACATTAGTTTTGTTTAGACCGCATTCACTGCATATTTCAAACTAGACCGCAGGCATATTATCATGGCATAGAACGTTAGCTTGTAAGCTAAAACTATCGATAACTGCGGCTGCGAATGCAATTAAAGGAGTAACATGGTGGTTGGTCACGCTTTCTATATGTAATTTGGGGTTTCTACATGTAACTGTCTAAAGAGGTCATTGCAGAAACTAAAGTATTAAATATGTCCATTCTTTAGTTTTGGAGAAGTAAGCATTTTAAGTTTATCGTCCTATTTTCAACCGGTTCAGAATGTTAACCCCTATAACTCATAACCCATAGTTTGCGCCATTGGCCTACAGGCAAGACAATGCAAATATTTGACTAACATTAGGTTTACTTAAATTAGAAAAAAATTGCCTTTTAAGGACTATTAGACTATTTCTAGTTATATTAATTTAGCGTTACCTAGCTAGTTTGCATTCATAAGGCGACATTATCGATAACGTTAGCTAGATAGTTGCTTTCATGAGTACGTTATAGTTGTGCTTTTGTCTTAACGTGGCTTGCTAGCTAGCTAGCAAGATTATTATTGGATAAGTGCCCTTACCTTAGCTATCGATAGTTTACATACTTATTCACTCTCCCAAGATGAGCGCGTATCATGGAGGTAGCAATGTGTGGAAAGTGGGGGCACGGTCTGTCAATCACAGTTCTCATTACCACGCCCAGACAGTTCTGGAAATTTTAGTTTCAAAATACATTTAAATGGCTGAGTAATAAAACAATTACGCACATTTGTTTTATTGTTGCCTAAAGACAACTGGCAAGTTTCACATTCAACCACCATTTTACTCATAAAAAAAATACTTAGCTACGTTTTAAAATAAAAATATCATTTCAATTGTTTGTATTGTTTGAAATATTCCGTCTACCTGATACGCCTAATATCACAGTCTACACTTTATAACATGTTACTGCTGTGTGTGCTACCAGTTTATTTAACCACAACATCTAATATCATATTCTGTAAGTGGCGTCACATAGGCTACGACTTTTGTGATTGCGATTTTTACTGAGTGCTAGCCTTCCCATTTCTACACACAAACATGTGCATTCTTAGTCAGTGCATTGATTTAGAATTTTTAAACTACCAATCGCACAAAGGTCTTTTGGGAGACCAATTATTGCTGAATTTCTCTTCACTACTGTGTTGGCCTTTACATGCTGGCGCTTTACGGACGTATCTGGACAGAATGTGCTTACTCCATTGCTCAAAAACTCCAAGAAAACAGTTGCTCGGAGCTGTCAACCCTTACAAAAAAGTACTTTTTCTGAACAAAGTTTCTGAGAGTTGAGGCTATTTAAAATACACTTTCTTTGTACTTTCCAGAAGTAAATAGTTTAAAATAATTAAAGTGTAGTCTACCACTTTAGGATACAGATCTTAGAATAAATTGTATTCTTTCTAGAGCTTGTCTATGCAGCCTATCTGCATTATCAGAGGAAATTGCATACCTGCAAGGGTGAAAATTGGTTGATAAGATCAGAGACCTTGGACATAGCCAGAACCAGGGGATTATGCTTGACAAACACCGTGAAAACGAAAGTGGTGGACAGTGAGGTAGTGGCCGAGAAGCTCACGGTCGAATGTGCTGTATTTTTGCTCATTGGGGCGGAGCTGGCGGCTGAAGCAAGCAGTTGCAAAACTCGGTTCACCAGCTGTTCGTGGACCGCGCCCACGGCATAGTCCGATGCGTCAGTGGTAAGAGCGGTGGGAGCACCGGGGACTGGGTGTGCCAACATGGTTGCACTTGCTAGCTCCTGCTCGGTGGCCGTTAAAGCCCTGTCTCTGTCCGCCGTACAGTCGACAGCGTGTTTCGGGGTCTTGCCCTTGACGGCTTCTTACAGGGGTTGCATAAGTTTGGCCAATCGGTGGACGAAATTGTGATAACAATTCTGAGAGCAGAACGTAACAGTATTTTGGCTCGTCTGCTTTGATCTGCCGCAAAGCAAACTGTGCTTCTGCTTGGATGAACCACGTCGCCGCCTGTTGTTCAATCGCCACAGTTTCATAAACTACAAATCATATTGAAATTTATTGCTGAAAATAATTGCTAGCTGCACTGTTTACAAAGCCATTTCCAGCTAAGTCTGAATAGCACTTTTCTAACCGGAAAATGCAGAAATGTAACATTTCTTGTTTTCTCTATAATTATACAATTACAATTTGCATCAATCAAAGTGTTTTAGTGTCTGGGATAGCCCATAAGCAACCATTATCATAAACCACATTCCTCAGAAGAAAAACTACCATTGAACGGATGTTAAATTCTGGTGGAAGCAGCCGCTTCCCCGTGTTCTGTTCAGAACACAGTGAGTTTACCTTAGTAAATTTGTCACATATCTAGCCACCTCGCAAGTTTTTTGTTTTATCTAAACATAACAAAAAACAAAAATGTCTCAAATACCTAATGCAGTACTCACTGAATGTATTTTTGTTCAAAGAATTTCCTATTAGGTGTGACTAGACAAATGTTTATTATTTGATGTTAAGAAAATGTATTGTACTGTATATATACAGTGGGCTCCAGAATTATTGGCACCCTTAATAAAAACAAAGAGAAAAGGCAGCATATAACAGATAATAATTATAGAAATTGTTCAGATGGCTCAGATCCATGTTCTGCAATGGCCAACTCGCTCTCCAGATTTAAATCCCATCATACCTGTGGTCTGAACTGAAGAGAGGGGTCCAGGGTACAAACTAAAGGTTATCAATGATTCTGAAAGGTTCTGTATGGAGGAATAGCCAAAATAGTTTCTCATTATATGTGATCATTGAATAATCACAGTTTGAATACTTCCCTTTAGGTTTTCATTCCATTTGTAGCCAACTCTATCTAATCAACAAAGTCTTGTTCCCCAGTGGGAAAATATGGGGACATTTCTCCCGCAATGACATTTTCCACTGTAGTGTCAACGATTCCTGATGGCATTTGGAGGTTCCCCTAGTCCATGACTTAGCCTTTTTATAATATAAGGTATGATCAGTACTTTAAAAGAGACTATGAAATCTAAACACAGTTTGGCAGCATTTTTTCTTCTACACAAAGATACTCATTCACGCTTTGGATCTTGCCTACTTTGTCACATTGCCAACTCTACCACGCTCTAACTGGTGTAACTGGTGCCCAGTGGCTTGTAAGACTATTGATTCCTTAATCCAACAATACTCTTCTGCTTATTGTTTCTATGATCAGTTTTTTTTAATTGGTCAGCATAATACTGAATCATATTGCCACAAGAGATGGTGTATGGGTCAGAAGACTGACAGATCCAACCATGCATGTGAAACTTTCTCAACCAGACAATGTTGCTGACAGTGTAGGACTCTGTGCCCTTGGTATAAGGGGATGGTTCTGCACATGGCCACACTGGACCACACTGCGGGAGGTCAGGGCACAACTGTCGACCGTGGTCGCAGGCGGCACTGAACCGCTCGGGTCTTGCTTCCTGGAGTCGGGCCATTGTCTTTCCGGCTCTGTCCAGGCAGCTGCGGGGTGGAGGGAGGGGGATTGTGTCCAGTGTGATGGCACGCCGCACCCCCACAGAACTGAGAGAACAATGCCCCTCTCTTACAGCCTCGGAGGGGCTCCAGGGCTGCCGCGGGAACCATTGTGCAGGGGTGCTGTGCCTTGGGAGGGACCATTGAGCCCCTCGCGCAGAAACACTGGGTTATAGTTTGGTGCCTTCTCTGTCATCTATGTCACTATGAGCATGACTATTCTTGTTTTCCTCTCAGCCAGAGCAGTGCGTACCACAGAGTGCAGAGTGGCATCTCCCCTGGGAAAAGCAGCCCCTAACCCTTTTACCCTCTCTCGGTAACCTTGACACTTCGGATAGCAGTTTGTTGTTCTATTGCACTGGAGGGATTTTGGCACAAATTAATAGAAGAGATATTCACAAATATTTATTAAAATAACAGTTTGGCTTGGACATAAAGATTGTAGACTGACCGGGATATTGTAAATGTAGTCATTTATTCTGAGAGATAAAGGAAGGTTGGGGGGGGGGTGTGTTAATGAAGTTTCACACAGCCTTATTTTGCAGGAAGTGGAAAGACTCCCAGTGGTTAGACTGAAGGAATGCATCACTAATGCCCTGAAGTGGAATGCTGAATGGCGGGGTGAGATGGTGCCCAAGCCTTCCCGACCTCCTGCAGAAACATTCTGTAGTGAGCCGGGCACACTGCCAACCACTGGGCAGGCCAGCCAGTGGCATGGATTTTCTTTGCTTTCTTTCCCCTGGTGTGTGTTTGTGTGCGCGCGTGTCTGTGTGCAGCGTCCGCCTATTTGCTAGGTTCAAAGTTCACGTCCATGTGATTCACCCAGCAGTGTCTCATAATATAACATCAACAATGCACTTTGTAACTCTTGTATGTCTGTCTAGAATGTCTGTAGTAAATTCTAAATACATTCTTACATGATAAACTAATGATCTCAGACTCCACATGAATGCTTTTTTCAGTTTTTGAGTTAATAGTTGTTTATTTTCAGCCATTATTCCCACATAATCTGTGTTAAACAAACAAAATAAAGACATAAATGATTGACTCCTGAAGCATCCAGAGAATGTTACCCCAGACATATCTATCGGGAGCTGTTACTGAGAAATTGCTCCCTGTTGTCCACTTGGCTTTAGCTCACTCTTACTAAAGCATTTAGCAAGCCGTCTGTCTAACTATTTGCGATCATTTGTTGCAGCTACCAAGTCAGTCTGGTTTTATTGTTAATACATATGAAAAGTTTGTTGACTGTTTGGGAAAAAAAAATAATGAGAGCCATATTTTTTAGTCCTGAGACTAAGCAACATGGTAACATATTTTTCCTATAGGGTCCAGGGGTCAACAAAATGGAAACAAAGAGCAGAATTTTCTCCATTCCTGAACCACACAAAAAAATAAAATGTAAGAGTTGATTTCATTTAGCAAGTTTTGGGTTCTGAGGCTTGACTTTCCAACATGTCAGTACAGTCCCTGTGCATTTCCCAGCAGATGTGAGTTCATCACAGATGCCGGTTGTCAGTGTGGGGACAGAGGGGTTAATGGCGGATCTGGTCATCTTTGTTCCTCCGGTGCCACAGTTAGCAGCTGCCAGACGAATTGTGTTAGAGGAGGAGGTCTCTGGGGACGGGAGTCAAGGAGACGGTGCTTGTCCCGGACCCCTGTGAGGCGGGACCCGAAAGGGAGGCAGCTGTATGCTCAGTGTCCATGTCCCTGTTAAGCACACCCCAGTGACTTCTTTAACGCACCTACCGTACATTGAATAGGGGTGAGCAGGGGCTGGGGGAGAAGGCTTTGTGGGGCTTTGGTTTGGTTTTGTTAATGTTCAGCTCCCATTAACAAACCAGTTCCCGCCCCCTTCCCCCACCCTTTATTCCAACGTTGTGTAGAAAACCAGTCATTTTTTCTGCACGTTGAATGGTGGATTTGGGGTCTAAATCGGTTAACTTCCCTGCACCCCTCCCTCCTCTTCTTCCTCACCCTTGCTCTGACTATTCTCATTCAAAATTCTAGAAAGAAAGAAAAAAAATTCCCAGCCTGGTTAAAAGTGCAACCACCCCAAAGCACCTCCTGCCCTTTTTTTCTGCATTCACTTGAAAAGATACAAAGGCATCTTTTGGAGTGCGTGAAGTTTTATATAGTAGACAGCTGGAATTTTGTGCTTCCCTCAGCGTGTAAAGAAATTTAACAACCACATTATTTGTGCCAGACTGGGCAGGGAAAGAATATGTCACAAGAAAGAAGCAAATATACATAAATATAATTGCATTTCTATTTAAGAGCTGATTCTTGAGGGTTGACACTTGATAACTTTGCTATCATCTTGTCAATTTGCATCTTAGAAGTAGGTTGGAATTATGTTTGAATAATGATTGACACTTGTTAGCTAAAGCGCAGGACTTTTGTGCAATTCTTTTGTGCAAAATTCTTGTTTTCATATCAGTTTGGTTTTTTGTCTGACAACCTTCTTGTTTTCTACCTCATGCCATACACATTTATGAGCAAACATTGCTAACAAAACCAGAGCTCTCACTCATTGGGGGACTGCTGGCTTCCTACTGACCCTTTATCTGATGGTCACATTCTGGCACCTGTGCTCTGAAGCTTGGGGACTGAATGAGTGATGCTCATCAACCTGTCTTCAGCCTGGACCGCTCTAAGGATGCGTCTCCCTGGGGAGAAAGCGGAACTGAGTCTCCGAGCAGCACACAACACTGACAAACCCATCTGTATCGCTTGTCAATTGAGAAGACCGAAAAACATCATGAATATGAATATTTTCAACTCCTACTCCTCTCTTTATCTGCTGTAGAGCTTTATATGAGCTGAAGCCAAAAGTGGCTAACAGCATGATGATATACCCTTGCAGAATTATGGCACAACAGTCATTTTGACTTATTCAGGTCAAAATGACTGACTGGTCATTGTCTGAAGTCCAAGCCTCAACACTCATTGTGTAATTTCTGGCTGTTTGCTATGATCAACAATGGGCTGCACTGACAGAGCTTAGTATTTTTATCCATCCAAGCTAACCATGGCAGCCTGGCTCAAGCTCCACTATAGGAAAGAAGTATTAAAGGAATATTTATGATCTGCCCTTTCTCAGGGTTTTTACCCTTTTGGATCTTGGCTTTGTTTTTATTCCTTGTAGAATTATTTAGTGCTTTAGGTCAATTTCCTTTTGTGACAAGCACATAAATGGTTTATCTATCTGTTAAAGAATTCTTATAGACACCCGTGTCTCGGAAACTGATACTGAAGAATGTAAATAATTACTTTTTTGTGGCTGAGCAGTGTCTCACATGGAGTTACATCATGCAGTACCATACTGACAGTCCACAGTATTTGATTCAGCCCATCATATTGTGCAGCTTAGTCACAAACTGAGAATGAGGCAGTTGTAGCCTTAGAATGACAAATAGAGTAAATGACAAGTTAGATCAAAAGGGAAGATACCCAGTTCAGATGATGGAGAAGGGAAGCTAGAATAAAAAGTAAAAGCCCTCTCCATATTTAATTGTCAGGCCTTCCCAGGTAATATCAATATAAATTATTTGTTTCAACTGTTTTCTTTTATTTTTCAACTGTGGAAAAATAAACATCACTACAAGATGTTCTTCATTTTGGTCAATTGTTGAATTTTGGTACTGTTCAAATGATTTATGTATTGATATTATATTATTGTTATTATTATTACTGTTTATCGGGGCGACATTGGCTCAGGAAGTAAGAGCGCTTGTCTGGCAAATGGTAAAGGGCTGGCATTTATATAGCGCTTTTATCCAAAACGCTGTATAATTGATGCTTCTCATTCATCCATTCATACACACACACGCACCAACCAGCTTGTCCGGAGCATTAATGGGTTAGGTGTCTTGCTCAGGGATACTTCAACACACCCAGGGCAGAATCGAACCAGCAACCCTCCAACTGCCAGATGACTGCTCTTACTACCTGAGCCTGGCAGTCCCTGAGCAAGACACCTAACCACCAACTGCTCCTGATGAGCTGGTTGGTGCCTTGCATGGCAGCCATTCGCTGTTGGTGTGTGAGTATGTGTGTAACTGGATGAATGAGAAGCATCAATTATAGAACACTTTGGATAAAGGCGCTATATAAATGCAGACCATTTACCGTTCATTTTTTACATTTACATTTTTGTCATTTGGCAGACGCTTTTAATCCAAAGCGACTTACAAGTGCATAGGTTCTACCATAAGTCAAAGCATCACATCCAGAACTAGGAAAATACACATGGAATGCTGTTCTAAACATAGTCGTCATCAGAAGTTTTTTTGGGGGGGGTTAGACAAGGATAGGGATATCAGAAAGGAGGGGCAGGGGAAATCTGGAGGGAGGACTAAGGTACAGTTTGAAAAGGTGGGTTTTGAGTCTGCGTCAAAATAGGGGGAGGGATTCTGCTGTCCTGACAGTGGTAGGCAAGTCATTCCACCACTGAGGAACCAGAGCGGAAAACAGGCGTGAACGTGCAGCTCGACCGCCAGGTGCACATAGAGAGGGAACCATAAGACGACCAGAGCTGGCAGACCGGAGTGGTCTAGCTGGGGAGTAGGGAGTGATCAAGGATTGTATGTAAGGTGGGGCAGTCCCCTTAGCAGCCTGAAATGCCAACACTAGGGCCTTGAAACGGATGCGTGCGGTAATAGGAAGCCAGTGGAGGCCAATGAGAAGCGGGGTGACATGAGCCGACCTGGGCTGACTGGTGATCAGGCGGGCTGTTCATGCTTTAACACTGGGATTTTACATGTGGGTGCACCATAGATTTCTATCTTATGTTCTATTACGCAAGAGTTTCACACTGGCTATTCAGTCAGGCCTGCAACTACTTTTCCTTATCTTCTGTTTTAACCTTTAAAAACAAATAAAACAAATATATACAGTCATGTGAAAAAATTAGCACACCCTACGGAAAATCCTGTTTTTTAAACATTTTTAGACATATGGATATTGAATATCAATTTTAACAAAACTGAGAGATTCAAGTAATATAACTAAACAAGTAAAACTGAAGAAAATCCTTTTTAAAACTTTCTGTAAAATGTAATAAAATAAAAATGCAATTTCTGGTGAGGAATAAATTAGGACACCCCCACATTTTTTCCCTCCTAAAATGGCTGAAATCACACGCAGGTGTATCACATCAGGTGCACATGATTAGAACATTGTTACTCAGCATTTTGAAGGAGGCTTGCCCTATTTAAACCTCAGACATTTAGTTTGGTGTGCTCCTGACTGTTGACGTGAGAGTGAACACCATGGTGAGATCGAAAGACCTGTCTGAGGCCTTCAGAAAGAAGATTGTAGCAGCTTATGAGTCTGGTAAGGGATTTAAAAAGATCTCAAAAGATTTATAAATCAGCCATTCCACTGTCTGGAAAATAGTCTACAAGTGGAGGACATTCAAAACAACTGCCAACATGCCCATGTTTGGCCGTCCAAGCAAGTTCATCCCGAGAGCAGACCGCAAGATGCTAATAGAAGTCTCCAAAACCCCTAAAATCTCATCATGGGACCTACAGCAGGCTCTGGCGACTGTTGATGTGAAAGTGCATGCCTCTACAATCAGAAAGAGACTGCACAAGTTTAACTTTCATGGGAGGTGTGCAAGGAGGAAACCTTTACTCTCCAAGAGAAACATTAAGGCCAGACTGAAGTTTACCAGAGAGAACATGGACAAAGACCAGGACTTCTGGAATAATGTTCTTTGGACAGATGAGTCTAAAATTGAATTATTCGGACACCAGAACAGAGGACATGTTTGGCGCACACCAAATACAGCGTTCCAGGAAAAGAACATCATACCAACTGTGAAGCATGGAGGTGGAAGTGTCATGGTTTGGGGATGCTTTGCTGCAGCAGGACCTGGCCAGCTCACCATCATAGAATCTATCATGAATTCTACAGTGTACCAGCGGGTGCTTGAGGAACATGTGAGACCATCTGTAAAAAAATTTAAGCTGAAGCGGAACTGGACCCTGCAACATGACAATGACCCAAAACATACCAGTAAATCCACCAAGGACTGGCTGAAAACTAAGAAGTGGAGAGTCCTGGAATGGCCCAGTCAACGCCCAGATCTTAATCCCATTGAGATGCTGTGGGGTGACTTGAAATGGGCTCTACATGCAAGAAAGCCCTCAAACATCTCACAGGTTAAAGAATTCTGCATTGAGGAGTGGGGCAAACTTTCCTCAGACTGATGTAAGAGACTGGCAGATGGTTACAAGAAGCGTCTCACTGAAGTTATTTCAGCCAAAGGGGGTAACACTAGGTATTAGGGGGTAGGGTGTCCTAACTTTTTCCTCAGTTAAAATATGCATTTATGTTGATGTCATTTCGTTTAATGAGTAAAACCAGGTTAATTTTTGTTGTTTACCTCCCTGTCGGCCAGGGCCTCTCTGTGCGGAGTTTGCATGTTCTCCCCGTGTCTGCGTGGGTTTCCTCCGGGTACTCCGGTTTCCTCCCACAGTCCAAAGACATGCAGGTTAGGCTGATTTGAGAGTCTAAATTGCCCGTAGGTATGAGTGTGTGAGTGAATGGTGTGTGTGCCCTGCGATGGACTGGCGACCTGTCCAGGGTGTATTCCTGCCTTTCGCCCAATGTATGCTGGGATAGGCTCCAGCCCCCCTGCGACCCTGTTCAGGATAAGCGGGTTAAGATAATGGATGGATGGATGGATTTCTTTTTTCATGGTGGAGGTAAACCCATACCCAGCTTATCTCTTGCATCTTGTTATGGCTAACAATGCCCAACATTGTTTAAAAATTCTACTTGCAAAGGTGGATCCTGCCTTCCACCATTTAACTCTGATGACCCCAAAGGTTTTCCTAGTGTGAAAGAACATATACATAGATAACTGAGGAGCTTATTTCCATAAAAATAATACCATGAAATGTAGCTCATAGGTTAGCACACTGTATTTTTGTACCAGAGGCCTATGAGCAGAAATATACTGGAAGAAGTGAATCAGACACACCCAAGAGCAGGGCAGCAGGAAAAGTCTGGAAATAATAGGTGCTGTTATGAGAAAGCATAGTTATTTTATCTGGGTGTGGTGCTGCATGAGATCATTACCATGCAACAGGAGCATTTGTTTAATGAAGGAGGAAATCATCTTAACTCATTATTCTTCTCAAACCAAACAACACCCAGTCAGGTGTAGCTTCCTGGTGGAGAGAATTACAGCCATCAGTTTTTGCTTGGCAACAAATCATCTGCATCCGAAAAGCTGTTATACTATGCTTTACATTATATTTTGATGATGCTCTTGTGTGAGGTATTTATATAGCTCGCATTTTGGATATTGGATATTGTAAATTCCTTTTCCAAAGGTACAGTAGCAGCAACTCAGCTGGGACTCAAGCCCACAACCTTTGAAAAGTGAGCCTAGTTCCCTAACCTTTATATTACTCTGCCACGATCATTTTTTACACCCTTTAACTTAGGTTAGGTTGGAGTTATTTATGGAACCAAATATCCCACCTGGTTATGAAGCTACGACTGTTCACTGACTAACATTGAAGTTCGTAATCCGTAATTCGTAAGCCATTTATCAAGAAAACTGTATTTGCCGGGACTATACCTAAGTGATACCTATACCTATGTCATCTTGAACTACTTTTTGTTGCGTGAATGCATTGCTAGGTTTAATGTTTACCAATGTAAAACACGGTAAGGTTCTTGTACGGGGTTTCCTACCCTTTCCAACAAGGTATATTGCATCATATTCAGGTGATGGGCAGTTTAGGAATATCGATGAATGAATGACAGACATGCATAATTACAGGATTTGGAATTTCTATGGATAAACCTGTAATTGTGGCTAATGGGGCTAACAGGTCTTTTAGTAACCTAGAAATGTGATGCCGGTTGGTTAGAAAGCGATAGAGTGAGTCATTGGCTTTATAAAAATATACTCTCATATATGTGAATAAGACACACATGAATGTTAATTTTCTTTACATTTTGTATGAAAAAAGCTTTTCTGATCATTCATGTGGCTGGACCAAAACGTATGCAGTATCTGGAGAGAACTGGGGACACTTGAGGACATCTGGGTGCAGTTTTGGGAAAACTCATGTGGAATTAGAATGCTTGTGATATTTTTACCAAACTTTTACCAAAAGTTGAGATCAGGATTGTGCACAAATATAAAGTAGTTCTGGGTTGGTCCTTGAATTAGAAATTGAGATATTCAGGGCTAAACTACAAAAATATAAGGCATTTTATAATGTATTTGTATTTTAGTGTATCTTTTGTGGCACTACAAGAGAAAATAAAACACTAGATTTACTATATGCAAGTGTCAGAAAGACTTACACCTTGACTGCCCTGCCCCCACTAGGAAGATCTGATCACAACCTAGTCTACCTAGTGGCCACCTACAAGCCTGCTGTGCTACGTATGCCAGTCACCACCAGGACTGTATGGTATGGTCAGAGGAAACCATGGTAAAGCTACAGGACTGCTGTGACCTCACAGACTGACCACACAGTTCTGCACTGGGCATGGGGAGGACGACATCAGCAACCTAACTGACTGCATTACTGACTATATAAATTTTTGTAAGGACAACATTATCCCCACCAAAGCAATCTGCTGCTTCCCGAACAACAAGCCCTGGATGAATAGAAACATTAAATCCCTGCTCATCCAGAAGAAGCAGGCCTTCAAGGCTCAGGATAGTGAGGCAGCCGGTCACATCCAGAGAGAGCTGAAGAGAAAGATCAAGGAGGGAGAGAGGCAACTTCAGCAGAACAACCCAAAGGAAGTGTGGAGTGAGCTGAAGAAGATGACTGGCCTCAACACGGACCAGGGGCGGAGGGGAGCAAAGAGATGGCATATGGGTTTAATCCGTTTTTTAATAGGTTTGACTCAGGTGCCCCCTCTCATCCCCCTAGCCCCTCCCAGCCCCCCTCCCTCCCACCCTCTTTGCCCCTGCCCCCTGCCTGCTCGCTGCAACATGCTCCCCAAGAACACCGGTCCTGCCACCCAAAGCCCCCACCCTCACCTGACCATCACTACCAACCAGGTGAACAGGGGCTGCGCCCAGGCCCAGATGGAGTCAGCCCCAGGGTGCTGGTGGGGTGTGCTGATCAGTTGGCTGGCATTCTTTGCCACCTCTTCAACATTTCTTTGGACACACATAGAGTGCCCAAACTGTGGAAGACATGCATTGTGCCTATGAAGGGATGCACCATTGTCCTCAATGACTTCAGGCCAGTGCCACTGACATCTCAAATAATTAAGACCTTTGGCTGGTCCTGCTGCACCTGAGGCCGCTGGTGGCTGATTCTCTGGACCCATTACAGTTCGCTTACCAGGCTGTGGTTGAGTCCTATAAGTTCCTTGGGGTGCACCTCAACAACAAACTGGACTGACAACTGTGGTGCACTCGACAAGAAGGGACAGAGCAGGCTGTACTTCCTCAGGCAGCTCAGATCCTTTGAGGTCTGCAATAAACTATTGCGCGTGTTTTATGAGTCAGTGGTGGCCAGCGCAATATTTTTTGCTGTGTGCTGGAGATGAGGCATTGCAGTGGGTGAGTCCAATAAGCTGAACAAGCTGGTCAGGAAGGTGGCCTCTGTTGTAGGAGGGCGCCTTGACAGTCTGGAGGAGGTGGCTGAGGGGAGGATGAGGTCTAAAATCCGTAACATTCTGTAACACACTGGTCACCCCTAAATGGACTATTTATTATTATGGACACCTTGCACTATTTATTATTATGGACTATTTATTATTATGGACACCTTGCACTATTTATTATTATGGACTATTTATTATTATGGACACCTTGCACTTTTATACTCTCATATGTTGACACATATAACTGTTCTTAACATACTATATTAGTATTTTTAGTATTTCTATCTATTGTGTTCCCCATATTTATTCCCTTATTCCTCTTATTCTATTAATCTTTGCTGCTGTGAGATTTGCCACGGGGATAAATAAAGAGCTATCTATCAATCAATCTGTCATTTCTGATGCACTGAGAACAACACGTCTGGGGTGTCTTCTGTCTTAGGTTCACCGGAAGTGAAAGTGAAAGACACTGAGAGACCGAGACCGTAAAATGGAGGCTAAAGCTTTGATTCCTGAGGAGGTGCTCATCTGTTGTTCTGTATGTTGTGATATTTTCAAAGAGCCTGTTGCTCTAAAATGCAGTCACAGCTTCTGTAGAGCGTGTCTGCAGAAGTACTGGGAAATGAAGAGCACTCGAGATTGTCCCATCTGCAGGGGAGTGGCCCCTATGGAGGATCCTCCTGTGGAGTCCTCCCTAGAACAGAAGACTGGGAGAGGAACTGTTGACAAGAGTGAAGATCACTGTAGTCTTCATGGGGAGAAACTTCTATTATTCTGTGAACATGACAAAGAACCTCTCTGTGTCATCTGTCAGTCTTCAAAAAAACACAGAAACCACCCAGTCTGTCCACTGGAAGAAGCTGTACTGGATCTGAAGGTATTCTGTTTTATTAAAAGTCTTAATTTCAGTGGTACAGGCAGCACTGTATCTAAAATTATTGCTATCAACCATCAAAATAGAGAGTATTTTAGTTTTTCGATACAATGCACTTGTACTGTAGGCATGGTTAAGTCCTGACTGATGATTGTGCTTGTGGGTTTTTTATAGTGAAGATGGCTTCAAACAGGAAACACTGAAATACACAGTGCAATTTGTAACAATGGTTTGTATGTACTCACAGTACAAATAGAGATATCAGACTGAACCTTTACTCTTACATAATGAAGGTCAGGACCGAGTAAAGGTGTTGCTGTACACATACATTACTGTGCAAATGTTTTAGGCAGGTGTGAAAAAATGCAATCAATATTTGGCTATGGCGTCACAGATGGTGCAGTGGGTAGCCCATAGGTATGAGTGTATGCGTGAATGGTGTGTGTGCCCTGCGATGGACTGGCGACCTGTCCATGGTGTATTGCTGCCTTTCGCCCAATGTATGCTGGGATAGGCTCCAGCCCCCCTGCGACCCTGTTCAGGATAAGCGGGTTAAGATAATGGATGGATGGATGGATATTTGGCTAGTTCTCCAAGATGTTTGGAACAACCTACCTGCCGAGTTCCTTCAAAAACTGTGTGCAAGTATACCTAAAATAATTGATGCTGTTTTGAAAAATATTGATTTGATTTGGATTTTTCTTCTGTTCATTCACTTCTTCTGTTCATGCATTTTGTTAATTGATAAAAATAAACCATTAACATTTCTATTTTTGAAAGCATTCTTATTTTACAGCATTTTTTCACACCTGCCTAAAACCTTTGCACAGTACTGTATACTGTCATATTCTTGGAGAGGGAGCTGGAAGTACAGAAATCCACAATGAGTGTGTAACCAGTGGAGACATTAGCCATATATGCTCTCTCAAAAAGGATGTATTAATGCCTGACACACTTTTTGTAATATCTGACACACTTTTTGGTGTTAATATTTTTGTGTTATTTTCAACACATTTACAAACACAAAATTTATGTTTCACAAAGGGAGAATTTCTTAACACAGACTGTGAATACAGAATTTTATGTGCTTAACTACACATTACACTACATTACATTATTGGCATTTTGCAGACGCTCTTATCCAGAGTGACGTACATCAAAGTGCATACCATAACATGACATGGAGGCATGTTGAGAAATTACATGTTATTTGTTGTTGTTCTGTTGTCTGTTCTGACTTTCAAAACAGATCAGTTTTGAAAGTCTACTGTACAAGAAAATATTTTACCCATGAGTCAAACAAATTTTATGAACACTTCAATGTTGCATACGACTCAGTAAAATAGTTGGTTTTGTAATCCTATATGCTGAAAAATTTGACCGGTTTAATTGTGCTGAAAACGCATGATGTTATGACGCGCAATCCTGTATGCCCTGCATGTTTCACTGATCTTTACTTCTTATAGCAGGGCTATTTTCCCCACTACATTTCCCATGTACTTGAAAAAATTATACTGATCTTCACTCAGGGGTATTACTGTGCCACTGGTGTCTTGTAAGTGATAATTGGTTCATATCTCCCCAGGAGGAACTCAAGCCTGCACTTAATCTTATTAAACAAAAACTGGAGAAGTTCACTAAGAATGAAGAAGAATGTCAGAAAACCGCAGAACACATCAAGGTGAGTAAAGCAGATGGCAATTGTTTCTTAGAGTACACAAAATATATTTTTATGTTATTTTATATTATTGGTTTATGTTGTGTTTGACAGGCATAAATAACACACTGGCTGCCACACATAAATAACAGAAAAGTTACATTATTCAGGTTTTAAATGTTGTGTTTGATTTGCAGAGTCAAACCCAGCACACAGAGAGGCAGATGAAGGCAGAGTTTGAGAAGCTGCACCAGTTTCTACGAGAGGAAGAGGAGGCCAGAGTTGCTGCATTGCAGGTGGAAGGGGAGTTGAAGGGTCAAATCACTGAGGAGAAATTAACACACATTGCCAGACACATCTCCACCTTTACAGACGAAATCACAGTTATAGAGACGGCCATGAACACAGAAGGTGCTGTCTTTTTAAAGGTAGGAGCTTGATTTACTGAGTGTTCTGGGTTTATTGTGGCCAGTTACAGTCATATTGAGATGCACAGTTTGTTACTGTGATACAGAGTATCAGTGGTGATTTGGGGAATATGAGAATGAACTGCTAATTAGCAACAAGCCACATTATCCACATTATCATGCACATTAAACAACCTGTATTAGAAATATTTACATTTTCTATGCCATAATATAATATAATATAATATAATATAATATAATATAATATTCTAGTTTAAGTTGATTTGTACTGTTTTCAGCTGGTTTGTTGCTGGTCAAAGCTGGTTAGAGTAAGCTGGTGGTCAAACTGGTGGACTAGCTGACTACATAGGCTGGTCAGTTGCTAACTTATTGTTACCTGTCTCTCATAATGACCTCTACTGATTATATTTGAACATGCAAACCTCTTATCACAAGTATGCTGTCTGTCTGTCATTATGTGTTTTCAGAGCTACAAGAACATTAAGGAAAGGTATGTAGACTCTCACCCAATTTTGTCTGTTTAAGTCACTTCTTTCCCCACAGCTAGAGTAACTCCTGCCTGTTGTTACAGAGCCCAGTGCACACTGCAGGATCCAGAGCTGCTCTCAGGGGCACTGATAGATGTGGCCAAACACCTGGGCAACCTGAAGTTCCAAGTCTGGGAGATGATGCTGGGGATGGTGCAGCACAGTGAGTATATGGGTCAGATGGTGAAAACGTATTTTTAAGCATTTAATGAACACATAAAAGTCAAGAAACATGCTGTATATTGAAATTTTGTGAAAGAGAATCAGCACAGGGTCCCCAGTCACAGTTCCCTGTGGGCTGCAGTATGCTCAGAGCACAAGCAAACATAGATTAACATACAATTTCAAATATACTTCATAATATGGTTTATTAGCTGTGTGAATTGTATCCATCGATTTTGTCATGGAATGTGTTGTTTTATTCACTTTCGTAATGCAAATGAGATTTACATATTAAAACAATAAAATATTAGAATCCTTCATCATTATAGACAAAATACTGTGTATGGGAGCTAAAATCAGAATTATCTGAACTTATTTCACATGTGCCTCTTCTTTTAGCTGAGAAAGATAGATATCTTTATTCTTGATATTTCAGCTCCCGTGATACTTGACCCCAAGACTGCACATCCTGATCTCTCTCTCTCTGATGAACTGACCACTGTGACATTCACAAACACAAAGCAGAAATGTCCTGACAACCCAGAGAGGTTTAAGTGCTGTATGGCTGTGCAGGGATCTGAGGGGTTTACCTCAGGAAAACACAGCTTTGAGGTGAATGTTGGGAATAAAACCTCCTGGGATATAGGAGTGGCAAATAAGTCCATCATTAGGAAGTCAGGTATACCACTCTGCCCAAAGAATGGATTCTGGCTCTTATCGCATAGGAATGGTGATATGTACAAAGCAGGAAGTATTAAACTCACGCTGAAGAAGAAACCCCAGACCATCAGAGTGCAGCTGAACTATGACAGGGGGGAGGTGTCTTTCTTTGACTCCAGTGACATGGCCCCATTTCACACTTTTACTGACACATTTACTGAGGGAGTGTACCCATACTTCTCTCCTGGTTTTAAAGAAGATGGTATGAATGACATGCCCCTGAAAATATACCCAGCAAACGTTTCTGTGACAGTGACATTGTCCGAGTGAAGATATTCAATAAAAAAAATATTCAGTATGCATGAATATTGATTTGGGATATACCTCGCGGAGATGTGGACATACAAAGGGGGTGCCTGATAGTCTATCAGAAGGGAGTAGAAATGTACACAGAGGTATAAATTATCCATTTGATTACAAGCCATCTTATTGCTACATTTTATTCTGTAATTTACCTGCCTTGCTTTTACCTGATATGTTTCATGCTGTAAAGGAGACTTCTGTGGCTTGTTAATGTAAATTGTTATTGTTATTCCATTTCCTTGGCTGACATTTATTGCATGACAATTAAAAGAATAATCAACTTTAATTAAATATTTGTAATTGGCAAGCTTTCTCTGATTATATGTCATAGCATCTTTATAGTATACCGTAAATCCTCAAATTGTACACAAAGTGTAGTATGTATAATATGTTTGATTTCGAGTGACGACGGAAAGTGAGTGTTAGTTTGCGTGTTTAGCAACGTTATTTCACATTGTTAGTAGTTAGCTAGATAGCTTCAGTTGTAGCCAGCTAGCTAGGAATTTGCGCCGCGAGTGACGTTGGTAGCTAGCTAGCTCACGAGCTAACCAAACAGCAGCATGAACCAATTCCAAATAGCCCCACCGGAGAAGTTCACATTCAAGGCAGACGACTGGCCGAAGTGGATCAAGCGTTTCGACAGATTTCGCATCGCGTCAGGTTTAGAGACACAGGCGGACGAAAATCAAGTCAATGCCTTGGTGTACATGATGGGCGAGGAAGACATACTGATGTCGCTGCACCTCAGCCCGCGAGAGGCGAATGAGTACTCAACGGTCAAAGAGAAGTTAGAGGCTCACTTCATAGCTCACAGGAACATGATTTTTAAAAGGGCCAAGTTTAATCAGAGGCAGCAAGAGATGGGCGAGTCGGCCGACAGCTTCATTACTGCGCTCCATTGCCTGGCAGAGTACTGTGGACGAGATGGTGAGAGACAGACTGGTCGTGGGTCTGAGAGACAAAAGACTGTCCAAACAATTGCAAATGGACCCTGATCTAACACTCCCAAAAGCAGTCACCAAAACCAAACAAAGTGAGCAAGTGAAAAAACAACAGGAAATGTTGAAAGCTAATTTTACAGGAGACGTCTCAAACACAGAGCTCGACAGCGTCCATGCGCAGCAGCAGCGCAGGAGCGCGAGATCAAAGCCCGCCAAACAACAGTCGACACACGCATTCAAGGGGCACAGGAAGGCACAGGACTGGCCGTGCAAAAGATGCGGGGACACGAGGGGGCACACGAGCCTACAACAGTGCCCAGCGAGAGAAGCTACCTGCAATCAGTGCAAGATGAAAGGACATTATGCTCGGGTATGTAGAACAAAAAAAAATGCATGAAGTGAATGTAGCTGACACTGATGATAGCACTGGTGATGATGATGAGTCAGATTCCTGGGCACAGTAACAGCGGATTCAAGGGACAGCCCCTGGATGACTGAAATAAAAATGGACAAACACAAAGCCGTGTTTAAAATTGACACTGGCGCTGATGTGACAGCAGTCCCGAAAACGCTCTACACCCAGGGCCAATTCAGCTGCCTGGAGAGAGCAACACTGATCCTGAAGGGGCCAGGAAGAGTACCTCTCAAAGTAGAGGGCAAGTTCACAGCAACTCTAAAGAAAGGAGACAGACACACAAAAGAGGACATTTATGTCATGGAGGCTGAGCACCCCACTGCTTAGCCGCCGAGCAGCCACAGCATTGCAGCTGGTCGCCAGGCTGGGGGCCGTTAGCCTGGACTCCACCGAGCGCATCAAACAGGAGTTCCCAAAACTCTTAACAGGACTAGGCAAGATGGAGGGTGAGTACAACAATGTACTCAATCCAGGGGCAAAGCCATTTTCCCTCTTGACGCCCAGGTGCATTTCCCTCCCCCTCCTTCCAAAAATCAAAGATGAACTTCATCGCATGGAGCTGCAAGGGGTGATCTCAAAGGTGGAGGAGCCCACAGTGTGGTGTGCGCCTATGGTGGTAGTACCTAAGAGCGCAGGCAGGGGGGTTAGAATATGTACTGATCTCACCGAACTGAATAAATCAGTGATGAGAGAGAGTCATCCCCTCCCTTCAGTTGAAAGTACCTTAGGACAGCTCGCAGGAGCCAAGGTGTTCTCTAAGCTCAACGTCAACACTGGATTTTGGCAGATCCCACTCACCAAAGAATCTTCTCTGCTGACCACGTTTATCACTCCATTCGGACGGTATTGCGACAACCGTCTGTGCTTCGGAATCTCACCCGCACCAGAACACTTTCAGAAACGCATGCAGCAGATTCTAGAGGGCCTAGAAGGAATTCCCTGCCAGATGGATGATGTGTTGATCAGGGGAGCCACGCAGAGCGAGCACGACGAGAGACTACGGAGGGCACTGTCACGACTACAGGAAGCTGGAGTGACGCTGAACGACAAATGTGAGTTCTCCAAGAGCAGGATAAAGTTCCTGGGGCAGGTCATTGATGCAGCGGGGGTCAGCGCAGACCCTGATAAAGTGACCGCTGTACGAGCCACGAAGGAGCCCTGCAATATCAGCGAGGTGAGATGCTTCCTGGGGATGACAAATCACCTGGGGAAGTTCCTGCCTCACCTGGCCGACAGGACACGGCCAACATGTGGTCATGGGGGTGTGAGCAGCAGCAGGCCTTCGACAGAATAAAGAAAGAACTGACTACTCCCCCAGGGTTAGCACTGTATGACCTGAACGCTGAAACGCTCGTCTCCGCTGATTCATCATCGTATGGGATGGGCGCCGTTCTCCTCCAGCGGCGAGACAACGCAGAGTGGAGACCAGTGGCGTACGCTTCAAGAGCACTCAGCAGCACTGAACAGCGATACGCCCAGATTGAGAAGGAGGCGCTGGCCTCCACATGGGCCTGTGAGAGGTTCTCAGAGTTCCTCATCGGGAAGAGCTTCAAAATCGAGACGGACCACAAACCCCTGGTTCCGCTCCTGGGCTTGAGGAACCTGGACGAGCTCCCACCGCGCATACAGCGCCAACGCATGCGGCTAATGAGATTCTCCTACACCATCTCTCATGTGGCTGGCAAAGATATCGTAACTGCAGACGTGCTGTCTAGAGCGCCGGTGAACAACAGCACCACAGACGGGCTACGAGAGGAAGAGATTAACCTGTATGCTGACTCTGTCATCACTAGCCTGCCAGCGACTGAGGAGAGGCTCAAGGAAGTTCAGAGACATCAGGACAACGACGACATACTGCGGCAGCTGAAGCAGTACTGTGCAGATGGATGGCCAGACCGGTTCTCGATCGGAAGGGTGTTCGAGCCCTATCTGCCACACTCAGGTGAGCTCACAGTTCAGAGTGGCCTGTTACTCAAAGGGTGCAGAATCGTAATCCCAGCATCACTCAGGGCTGACATACTCTCCGAGCTGCACGAGGGGCACCTCGGCATAACCAAGGGCAGGGAGAGAGCTAAGCAATCTGTGTGGTGGCCAGGCCTCTACAGTGAGCTGACTAAGATGGTTGAGAACTGTGACACATGCACCCGTGACAGAACAAATCTCAGAGAGAGCATGATGCCAACAGACTTTCCAGCTAGGCCATGGTCAACGGTAGGAGCAGACCTGTTCCAGATAGAAAGCAAACAGTACCTAGTCATAGTAGATTATTTCTCCAGGTACTTTGAGGTAACCAAGCTAACATCCAAATCATCAGAAGGTGTGATTGAGCACTGTAAGTCCATTTTCGCTCGTCACGGGATACCAGAGGTGCTGCGCTCAGACATTGGGCCACAGTTTGCATCCGAGTCCTTCAGGAAGTTTGCACAAGAGTGGAGCTTCAGTCATGTGACATCCAGTCCACATTTCCCACAGAGCAACGGGGAGGCGGAACGGGCGGCAGTGAAGACAATCAAAAGTCTCCTCAAGAAGTCGGGTAACCCTTACCTAGCCCTCATGGCCTACCGTGCTGCTCCTCTGGCCAATGGACACAGCCCCACTGAGCTACTTATGGGGAGAAAGATCCGTGCAACTGTCCCCATCATCCCAGCGCAGCTCAACCCAGCATGTGCAGACATGGAGAACCTGAAAAGGAAGGAACAGAAATACAGACAAAAACAGCAGCAAAACTACAACCAGAGACACCGTACACGTGCCTTGCCAGTGACTATCCATCCAAGCTAACCATGGCAGCCTGGCTCAAGCTCCACTATAGGAAAGAAGTATTAAAGGAATATTTATGATCTGCCCTTTCTCAGGGTTTTTCCCCTTTTGGATCTTGGCTTTGTTTTTATTCCTTGTCGAATTATTCAGTGCTTTAGGTCAATTTCAATTCAACCACATAAGTGGTTTATTTATCTGTTAAATAATTGATGTATACTGGCCCCTTTTTTATAGACACCCGTGTCTCGGAAACTGATACTGAAGAATGTAAATAATGACTTTTTTGTGGCTGAGTAGTGTCTCACATGGAGTTACATCATGCAGTACCATACTGACAGTCCACAGTATTTGATTCAGCCCATCATATTGTGCAGCTAAAGAGAGGTCAGTCACAAACTGAGAATGAGGCAGTTAGCTAGTAGCCTTAGAATGACAAATAGAGTAAATGACAAGTTAGATCAAAAGGGAAGATACCCAGTTCAGATGATGGAGAAGAGAAGCTAGAATAAAAAGTAAAAGCCCTCTCCATATTTAATTGTCAGGCCTTCGCAGGTAATATCAATATAAATGATTTGTTTCAACTGTTTTTTTTCAACTGTGGAAAAATAACAGACCTGCCAACCTTTACGCATTTTGCGTAGCAGATACGCATTTAGACACCAAACTACACTGCTACGATTTGTCACTTCAAAATACGCGAAAATTAGTTAAACCGTCTGTGAATTCGCGCACTAGGCAACTCGTCTATGAGTGTAACCGCATTGGGCAGCAACCTGTTGGGAAAAGAAGACTTCGACCAATCATAGCGCTAGTTTTAAACTCTTCAAATAGGCTACAAGCGGAGAGCCGGGGAGCCGTCAAAACGAAAGTAACGAAATTGGTTTTCATCCCTCTCAGTCCATCTTAATACTGTGACTGGTTTTACAAGGGAACACCGTTTCAAAGGTAAATGGGCAGGGTATGGGAATTGTGAATTGCGTCCATTTTAATAAGCCTGCCAACTTCTGGAAAATAAAGCTAGGACAACCGTCCTAACGTGATCAAACCCAATGTTCCGCCTTATCTGAAGGAAATATTTGTTCCAGCTTGTTTTGATATTTGACCCAGACCTATATCAAAACAATATTGCATAGCCTAAAGTGAAAAAATATGGTAACCTACTGACGTTTCCATCCAGTCAACCGATAGGCTACTGTGCGTTAAGACCTTCCAAACTACACGTGCATGTGAGATTCTTATGAGTATGGAAAGCCATTGGGGCCAAAACTGTCTGAGAAAATACGCCCTAACAAGGCAAAATAGACAACGTAAAAAATGAACGCGTTCAAAATACCCGCGTTAACACAGGAAAATTGACCGTCTTAGATATTAGAAGTTGTAGAGCTACCAGCCTACTGCAGAATATTTATTTGTGTTTCTTTAGTTGTAAAGGTCGACTTATTGTGTTAATTAAGCCAGCTAGCCAATTTTGGTTGATCTAGTTTTAATTACAAATGAGCCTATTACAAATAATTACAAATGTAAAATGTATTTATTAAACCTTTAATGTATTTTTTCCCCCCCTATATCCCACCCCTGGTCCCAAATATTGTTTTTACAATTACAATAAAATGTATATATATATATATATATATATATATATATATATATATATGTATATGTATATGTATATATATATATATGTATATATATATATATATATATATATATATATATATATATAAATACACACACATATATATATATATATGTATGTATACATACATATATACAAATTAAAAATGTGTCTGTGCATGCATATAGGCTATTGTAATCTTTAATAAAAAATTAAGTCAACAAAACTTCACACTAAGGTGAAACAACTACCATCATAACAAATACCACCATATGAGATAACTTCCTCCATCATATAACACAATACCACTGATCTGCATGACGTTAATGCGAGAGGCATACAGTAAATTTAAAAAATAGATGTTACCAATGACATTTTAATTTGCAATGTCAGAAAAAACTTCACAAAATCCTACTTCCCATGTCTTTAACATTTTTAAGACTTGAAAGATTGTAAGACATTTTAATACCAATTAAAGCCTTTAGATTAATTTAATGCCTTTTAAGGATCCGCGGGAACCCTGTACCTTGTTTTCAGCCAAACACATGCACTGACTTATATGGCTTTACTGCTTATTATGCTACATACAAAGACCCAAGATCTAACTGGTGTGTAGTGTATAGTATCTCAAAGGTGACAGCCTTGACTTCAAGCTTCAACACTAACAATCAAGTTAAAAGTCAGGACAACACGACTATTCAATTAGAAAAATTGAAATCTTCAGCTGAATTACACAATATTTTAATACAAATGTTGAATAAAGGTGTAAGGAGAGAGGCCATTAACTAGGCTTGCTAACTGCACTCATGCAGATTCAGGAATGCCCCTAATGAAAGTTAAAACTTCTTCCAGAACATGAATTCCCAAACTGTCCCGTGCTCCGTCCAAAGGATTGACCTGTTCCATCAGCTCGTGCATGTGTCCTTCCTCAAGATTGAACTGGTTGTTGGGAACCTGGACTGCTTCTGCATAGTCCAAATTAAGTGGTGCCACTTCATCCTCTGCAGCTGGGATGTCATCCCCTGCAACTGGTTGTTCATCAGCTCCAAACACTCCCTGGATGGCAGTCTGATTTCGGGCTTGTTGGGCAAGGCAACCTCGAATGAAAATTTGGTAGGGGGACATATGCCTTGCCGTCCTCAGCCTATGGTGGTTCGACCAACAACTTGAGGAGCCCGGTAGCCTTGGCCAACTGAAAACATTAAAACAACCATTTAAAATATTACAAGCTTCCCAAACTACATTTGTAGTTTAAATTCATAAAATAAACCAATGTCAAAATAGTTAAGTGATTAAGCTACAATGCTTTCAGTAGACAATATCTGTAGATCTGACAATAAAAAGGAGTTGGGGGCTGTAGCTTTACCTTGCTGCTGAGTGAGTGTTCTCAACTCTTGAAGAAACTCGGAAATGATATCCTGCATTTCATCTGCCAAGTCAGGCTCAATCAATCACCCTCTTGCCCAACTAATACTTCTCTGCATCGTCTCCATCCTGTAAATGTAAATGAAACCAGACCTTGATATCGCACACACAATCCTACTTGAGTACTAGCTCGGGTCTAGCAGTAGCTGCTGGGAAGGAGCGTCCCGTTTGTAAGTACATGCTTTTACTGCCAACGTGGCTAACCATTCACAAGGCACACCGGAAAAAATGCAATCGATATTTCACCCCTGTTCATATTAGCAGCGCTATCGACAAAGCTTCTCCATATACTAATGTAGCATTACTACATCAATGAAGACTAGCACGCCAAATTCAAACGTTTGCTCACCTTGTAATAATCGGCCCAGAGTCTGTCTCCACATTGTCCGACAAAGCTAGTCTTGTGCATTCCGAAAAAGTCCTCTGGCAATTAACAACAAATCGTGCCATGCTTATTTGGAGAGCTTAGCTTCTTCTGTTAGCCTATTTTACAAGTCACTCAAGTCGTAAGTTCAGGTCTGTCACTGGGTGAGCTGTTTTACAAGATTCTTGAACTGCGAAGACTTAAGCTGTGCAATAAACTATTACAAACCAATGATGTACCAGGGATTGAAGTGAGGTAAGCCTCTATCTCAGCAGACGTGGACGGTAAGTCACCATCTCATGAATATAACGCAACGTGTTCACGTTCTCTGAAGCACATGTAGATGTACGTAATTACATACGTAATATGCAAATGATGTATGTAATTATATACGTAATATGCAAATATATGCCCAAATGCTGCAGTATTATTGTCTGTGTAAGTAGGCGTTCATTTTGGCCATCTAAACGCGGCCATTACTTCCGTGTTAACGCGGGTATTTTGAACGCGTTTATTTTTTACGTGGTCTATTTTGCCTTGTTAGGGCGTATTTTCCCAGACGGTTTTGGCCCCAACGGCTTTCCATAGTGTGGTAGCCTCATAAGAAAAACACGAGGATGATGATGATGTGTGTTCGTGCATGTGTGTGCCTTGCACTTAATAATACACATGACGTCAGATGAGGATACTGACAGAGAGAGAGAGGGAAGCAAATCTAAAAAGAAGCGAGTCTATGCCCCTCAGAAGTTCCTGACGAAGTATCAAGATCAATGGCCATACCTCCGTCCCTCTAAACTGCCTAATCATGCGTTTTGCACCGTGTGCAATTATGATTTTGAGGTTAGCCATCAAGGAGCTACAGGTAATAATATAAGTTTAAGTTCTGTTTAAGGGATTTTCAGTTTATGCCAAATGGCTTGGTGAAAACATTGGAACATGTTTCAAAATTTGAAGTGTATCAAAGCACAGAAAATATATTGCCTTTTCATTAAAAGAGTTGTTTTCTTCATAGTCAACTTGTATGTTGAATAACTAGATATAGTGGTGAGTGGGATCTATGTGCTTAGTAATAAGTTGTGATGAGTGAGCATGTGAACTCAATCAATACTGATCAGCAAATGTGCCTGACCTCGTGCCGTGCCGTGCTGGGCCGTGCTGCGCCGCGCCGCCACAGTAAGTTGCTACTCAAATTTGTTTTCCAAGGTTGACAGGTCTGAAATAAACATATCACTACAAGAGGTCAATTGTTGAATTTTGGTACTGTTCAAATGATTTATGTATTGATATTATATTATTGTTACAATTATTACTGTTTATCGGGGCGACATTGGCTCAGGAAGTAAGAGCAAATGGTAAAGGGCTGGCATTTATATAGGGCCTTTATCCAAAACGCTGTATAATTGATGCTTCTCATTCATCCATTCATACACACACACACACACACACACACCAACCAGCTTGTCCGGAGCATTTATGGGTTAGGTGTCTTGCTCAGGGATACTTCAACACACCCATGGCAGAATCGAACCGGCAACCCTCCAACTGCCAGATGACTGCTCTTACTACCTGAGCCTGGCAATCAGAGTCGTTGTTGCGATCCCACCCTGTGTGTGTCAAAGTGTCCCTGAGCAAGACACCTGACCACCAACTGCTCCTGATGAGCTGGTTGGTGCCTTGCTTGGCAGCCAATCGCTGTTGGTGTGTGAGTATGTGTGTAACTGGATGAATGAGAAGCATCAATTATACAGCACTTTGGATAAAGGCGCTATATAAATGCAGACCATTTACCGTTTATGCTTTAACACTGGGATTTTACATGTGGGTGCACCATAGATTTCTATCTTATGTTCTATTACGCAAGAGTTTCACACTGGCTATTCAGTCAGGCCTGCAACTACTTTTCCTTATCTTCTGTTTTAACCTTTAAAAACAAATAAAACGAATATATACAGTCATGTGAGAAAATTTGGACACCCTATGGAAAATTGTGTGTTTTTTAAACATTTTTAGACATATGGATATTTAATATCAATTTTAACAAAACAGAGAGATTCAAGTAATATAACTAAACAAGTAAAACAGAGTTTCACACTGGGTATTCAGTCAGGCCTACAACTACTTTTCCTTATCTAATGTTTGAACCTTTAAAAACAAATAAAACATGCCCAACATCTTTTAAAAAGTCTACTTGCGAAGGTGGATCCTGTCTTCCACCATTTAACTCTGATGATCACAAAGGACGGGTTTTCCCAGTGTGAAAGAACATATAAATAGATAACTGAGGAGCTTATTTCCCTAAAAATAATACCATGAAATGTAGCTCACAGGTTAGCACACTGTATTTTTGTACCAGAGGCCTATGAGCAGAAATTTGATCTGGGTGTGGTGCTGAATGAGATCAGTACCATGCGACAGGAGCATTTGTTTAATGAAGGAGGAAATCATCTTAACTCATTATTCTTCTCAAACCAAACAACACCCAGTCAGGTGTAGATAATGAGCTTCCTGATGGAGAGAATTACAGCCATCAGTTTTTGCTTGGCAACAAATCATCTGCATCCGAAAAGCTGTTATACTATGCTTTTACATTATATTTTGATGATGCTCTTGTATGAGGTATTTATATAGCTCGCATTTTGGATATTGGATATTGTAAATTCCTTTTCCAAAGGTACAGTAGCAGCAACTCAGCTGGGACTCAAGCCCACAACCTTTGAAAAGTTCCCTAACCTTTATATTACTCTGCCACAATCATTTTTTACACCCTTTAACTTAGGTTAGGTTGGAGTTATTTATGGAACCAAATATCCCACCTGGTTATGAAGCTACGACTGTTCACTGACTACCACTGAAGTTCGTAATCCGTAATTCGTAAGCCATTTTTCAAGAAAACTGTATTTGCCGGGACTATACCTAAGTGATACCTATATCTATGTCATCTTGAACTACTTTTTGTTGCGTGAATGCATTGCTAGGTTTAATGTTTACCAATGTAAAACATGGTAAGCTTCTTGTACGGGGTTTCCTACCCTTTCCAACAAGGTATATTGCGTCATATTCAGGTGATGGGCAGTTTAGGAATATCGATGAATGAATGACAGACGTGCATAATTACAGGATTTGGAATTTCTATGGATAAACCTGTAATTGTGGCTAATGGGGCTAACAGGTCTTTTAGTAACCTAGAAATGTGATGCCGGTTGGTTAGAAAGCGATAGAGTGAGTAATCATTGGCTTTGGGCATGCTTTATAAAAATATACTCTCATATATGTGAATAAGACACACATGAATGTTAATTTTCTTTACATTTTGTATGAAAAAAGCTTTTCTGATCATTCATGTGGCTGGACAATGTGGAATTAGAATGCTTATGATATCTTTACCAAACTTTTACCAAAAGTTGAGATCAGGTTTGTGCACAAATATAAAGTAGTTCTGGGTTGGTCCTTGAATTAGAAATCGAGGTATTCAGGGCTAAACTATAAAAATATAAGGCATTTTATAATGTATTTGTATTTTAGTGTATCTTTTGTGGCACTACAAGAGAAAATAAAACACTAGATTTACTATATGCAAGTGTCAGAAAGGCTTACACCTTGACTGCCCTGCCCCCACTAGGAAGATCTGATCACAACCTAGTCTACCTAGTGGCCACCTACAAGCCTGCTGTGCTACGTATGCCAGTCACCACCAGGACTGTATGGTATGGTCAGAGGAAACCATGGTAAAGCTACAGGACTGCTGTGACCTCACAGACTGACCACACAGTTCTGCACTGGGCATGGGGAGGACGACATCAGCAACCTATCTGACTGCATTACTGACTATATACATTTTTGTACGGACAATATTATCCCCACCAAAGCAATCCGCTGCTTCCCGAACAACAAGCCCTGGATGAATAGAGACATTAAATCCCTGCTCATCCAGAAGAAGCAGGCCTTCAAGGCTCAGGATAGTGAGGCAGCCGGTCACATCCAGAGAGAGTTGAAGAGAAAGATCAAGGAGGCAGAGGGGCAACTTCAGCAGAACAACCCAAAGGAAGTGTGGAGTGAGCTAAAGAAGATGACTGGCCTCAAACAACACGGACCAGGGGCGGAGGGGAGCAAAGAGAGGGCAGATGCGTTTAATCTGTTTTTTAATAGGTTTGACTCAGTTGGCTGGCATTCTTTGCCACCTCTTCAACCTTTCTTTGGACACACATAGAGTGCCCCCACTGTGGAAGACATCATGCATTGTGCCTAAGAAGGGATGCACCATTGTCCTCAATTACTTCAGGCCAGTGCCACTGACATCTCAAATAATGAAGACCTTTGGCTGGTCCTGCTGCACCTGAGGCTGCTGGTGGCTGATTCTCTGGACCTATTACAGTTCGCTTACCAGGCGAACCTGGGCTTGGAGGATGCAATTGTCTACTGCACAAGCATATGCTCACTTCTCCTGTGCATTTAACACTATTCAGCCACTCCTACATGCAGACAAACTCACAGCCATGCAGGTGGACCAGGCCATGACATGCTGGATTACAGACAATCTCACCCACAGACCGCAGTTCATCCGGCTCCAGAGCTGCCACTCAGACACATTGGAATGCAACACGGGCGCACCCCATTCTTTCCCCATTCCTGTTTACACTCTATACCGCTGACTTCAGATTCAACTCTGCATCTACACATCTGCAGAAGTTCTCAGATGACTCGTCCATTGTTGGCTGCATCACTGGCGACAGGAGTACAGGAGTCTGGTGGCTGGATTCGTCGGCTGGTGTAACAGCAACCACCTGCAGCTGAACATCAGCAAAACAAAAGAGCTGGTGGTTTGACGGAAGGGGAAGCCACCGACACCCATCACCATCCAGAGAGCGGAGTTGGCTGTGGTTGAGTCCTATAAGTTCCTTGGGGTGCACCTTGCTGTGTGCTGGGGATGAGGCATTGCAGTGGGTGAGTCCAATAAGCTGAACAAGCTGGTCAGGAAGGCGGCCTCTGTTGTAGGAGGGCGCCTTGACAGTCTGGAGGAGGTGGCTGAGGGGAGGATGAGGTCTGAAATCCGTAACATTCTGGGGAACCCAACCCACCCCCCCTATGGGAAGTTGAATGGCCTGAAGAGCACGTTCAGTTGCCGCATCATCCTGCCGAGGTGCTGGAAGGAGCGTTTCACTCCTTTAATCCCTCAGCCATTCGTCTGTATAATGCCGCCTGCCATGGTGGTTCCTGAGGCCCACACTGGTCACCCCTAAATGGACTATTTATTATTATGCACACCTTGCACTATTTATTATTATGGACTATTTATTATTATGGACACCTTGCACTTTTATACTTTTATACTCTCATATGTTGACACATATAACTGTTCTTAACATACTATATTAGTATTTTTAGTATTTCTATCTATTGTGTTCCCCATATTTATTCCCTTATTCCTCTTATTCTATTAATCTTTGCTGCTGTGAGATTTGCAACAGGGATAAATAAAGAGCTATCTATCACTCAATCTATAATTTCTGATGCACTGAGAACAACACGTCTGGGGTGTCTTCTGTCTTAGGTTCACCGGAAGTGAAAGTGAAAGACACTGAGAGACAGAGACCGTAAAATGGAGGCTAATGCTTTGATTCCTGAGGAGGTGCTCATCTATTGTTCTGTATGTTGTGATATTTTCAAAGAGCCTGTTGCTCTAAAATGCAGTCACAGCTTCTGTAGAGCTTGTCTGCAGAAGTACTGGGAAATGAAGAGCGCTCAAGATTGTCCCATCTGCGGGGGAGAGGCCCCTAAGGAGGATCCTCCTGTGGAGTCCTACCTAGAACAGAAGACTGGGAGAGGAACTGTTGACAAGAGTGAAGATCACTGTAGTCTTCATGGGGAGAAACTTCTATTATTCTGTGAACATGACAAAGAACCTCTCTGTGTCATCTGTCAGTCTTCAAAAAAACACAGAAACCACCCGGTCTGTCCACTGGAAGAAGCTGTACTGGATCGGAAGGTATTCTGTTTTATTAAAAGTCTTAATTTCACTGGTACAGGCAGTACTGTATCTAAAATTCTTGCTATCAACCATAAAAATAGGGAGTATTTTAGATTTTCGATACAATGCACTTGTACTGTAGGCATGGTTAAGTCCTGATTGATGATTGTGCTTGTGGGTTTTTTATAGTGAAGATGGCTTCAAACAGGAAACACTGAAATACACAGTGCAATTTGATTTGTAACAATGGTTTGTACAAATAGAGATATCAGACTGAACCTTTACTCTTACATAATGAAGGTCAGGACCGAGTAAATGTGTTGCTGTACATGTACATTACTGTGCAAAGGTTTTAGGCGGGTGTGAAAAAATGCAATCAATATTTGGCTATGGCGTCACAGATGGTGCAGTGGGTAGCACTGCCGCCTCACAGCAAGGAGGTCCTGGGTTCGAATCCCCGTTGGCTGGGGCCTCTCTGTGCGGAGTTTGCATGTTCTCCCCGTGTCTGCGTGGGTTTCCTCTGGGTACTCTGGTTTCCTCCCACAGTCCAAAGACATGCAGGTTAGGCTGATTGGAGAGTCTAAATTGCCCATAGGTATGAGTGTGTGAGTGAGTGAATGGTGTGTGTGCCCTGTGATGGACTGGCAACCTGTGCAGGGTGTATTCCTGCCTTTCGCCCAATGTATGCTGGGATAGGCTCCAGCCCCCCTGCGACCCTGTTTAGGATAAGCGGGTTAAGATAATGGATGGATGGATGGATATTTGGCTAGTTCTCCAAGATGTTCGGAACAACCTACCTGCCGAGTTCCTTCAAAAACTGTGTGCAAGTATACCTAAAATAATTGATGCTGTTTTGAAAAATATTGATTTGATTTGGATTTTTCTTCTGTTCATTCACTTCTTCTGTTCATGCATTTTGTTAATTGAAAAAAATAAACCATTAACATTTCTATTTTTGAAAGCATTCTTATTTTACAGCATTTTTTCACACCTGCCTAAAACCTTTGCACAGTACTGTATGCTGTCATATTCTTGGAGAGGGAGCTGGAAGTACAGAAATCCACAATGAGTGTGTAACCAGTGGAGACATTAGTCATATATGCTCTCTCAAAAAGGATGTATTAATGCCTGACACTCTTTTTGTAATATCTGACACACTTTTTGGTGTTAATATTTTTGTGTTATTTTCAACACAATTTTGACAGAGTTACAAACACACAATTTATGTTTCACAAAGGGAGAATTTCTTAACACAGACTGTAAGACTGTCACACCTGACATTCTCCCATTTGTCACCCCTCTTGTTAACTCTTCCCTGTCTTCCGGTGGCTAAAAAAGCCTACCCTGGAACTACCACCCGGTGTCTCTTCTTCCTTTTCTTTCTAAAACCATAGAATGAGCTGCTTCTACTCAACTTTCTTCTTTCTTTTCTAACAACAACCTGCTAGACCCCCATCAGTCTGGCTTCAGATCGGGCCACTTGACAGAGACCGCGCTCCTCTCCGTCAATGAGTCGCTCCATGCCGCACGAGCAGCCTCCCTCTGCTCTGTCCTCATTCTTCTAGATCTCTCTGCTGCCTTCGACACTGTGGATCACTCCATCCTCCTGTCCGCCCTGTCAGCAACGGGCATCTGTGGCACAGCCTTGGACTGGATTGAGTCCTACCTCTCTGGTCGCTCCTTCCAGATTGCCTAGGCTGGTACGGTATCGACACCTCGGCCCCTTGCCACAGGAGTTCCCCAGGGCTCAGTCCTAGGCCCTCTTCTTTTTTCTCTTTACACTCGTTCCCTTGGCCCTGTGATCAGTGCACATGGGCTATCCTACCACTGCTATGCGGACGATACCCAACTCTTCATCTCATTCCCACCATCTGATACACAGGTTTCTGCCCGTATCTCTGCTTGCCTGAGTGACATCCAGAGCTGGATGGACAACCACCATCTAAAGCTCAACCCAGGTAAGACTGAAATGATATTCATCCCTGCTAATACCTCTCCCCATCTGGATCTCCCCATTTCCCTCGGGGATACCACACTCACGCCATCACCCAGTGCAAGGAACCTCAGCGTGGTGATGGACAGCAGACTGTCCCTTTCCGAGAACATTGTGGCGGTGACCCGGTCACGCAGGTTCTTCCTATTCAACATACGGAGAATCCGCCCCTTTCTCACCCCCTACTCGACCCAGCTCCTGGTCCTAGCGATGGTTCTGTCGCGCCTGGACTACTGCAATTCCCTCTTGGCTGGCCTCCCAGCGTCCGCCATCAAACCCCTCCAACTTATCCAGAATGCAGCAGCTCGTCTGGTCTTCAACCTTCCCAAATATTCACACGTCACCCCCCTGCTTACTTCCCTCCATTGGCTGCCTGTCATGGCTCGCATCAAATTCAAAACATTGGTGCTAGCCTTCCAAGCAGTTAAGGGGTCTTCCCCAGCTTACCTACAAAAAATCATCAGACCCTACACCCCTGCCAGACCTCTTCGTTCAGCCTCCACAGGCCGCTTGGCACCTCCCCCTCTCCGAACCTCCACCTCACGCTCACGACTACTGTCTGTTCTGGCTCCACGGTGGTGGAACAAACTCCCCGTTGAGGTCAGAACCACCTTCAATCGCAAAGTGACACACCTCTTCAAGCAGCACCTCTCCCCATCCCTCCCTATCTCCCTGTGAACCTTAATTGTTGTCTTTGTGATTTACTTTGTGTTTCGGTATTTTTAGTTGGCTAGGTAAGCAGTATTTGGATAGTTAAGTTTGGTCACTTTTGCTTTGTTGTTTGTTTGTTTATTTCTTTGTTTAAAAAAAAAAAAATAGGCCCTGGTCCTTATCTTTGTTGTACGGGTAGCAGTTGAAATTGTACTTACCTCTAGGGTCTTTCAGCGAACTTATCCCTGGTTATGGGTATGCACTTTGTTGTACGTCGCTCTGGATGCCAATAATGCCAATAATGTAATGTAATGTAATGAATACAGAATTTTATGTGCTTAACTACACATTACACTACATTACATTATTGGCATTTTTGCAGACGCTCTTATCCAGAGTGACGTACATCAAAGTGCAAAGTGCATTCCATACCATCACATCGAGGCATGTTGAGAAATGACATGTTATTTGCTGTTGTTAACAGATCTATTTTGAAAGTCTACTGTACATACAAGAAAATATTTTACCCATGAGTCAAACAAATTTTATGAACACTCCAATGTTGCATACGACTCAGTAAAATATTTGGTTTTGTAATCCTTTATGCTGAAAAATTTGACTGGTTTAATTGTGCTGAAAACGCATGATGTTATGACACGCAATCCTGTATGCCCTGCATGTTTCACTGATCTTTACTTCTTATAGCAGGGCTATTTTCCCCACTACATTTCCCATGTACTTGAAAAAAATATACTGATCTTCACTCAGGGGTATTACTGTGCCACTTGTGTCTTGTAAGTGATAATTGGTTGATATCTCCCCAGGAGGAACTCAAGCCTGCACTTAATCTTATTAAACAAAAACTGGAGAAGTTTACTAAGAATGAAGAAGAATGTCGGTTAACCGCAGAACACATCAAGGTGAGTAAAGCAGATAGCAATTGAGTGCACAAAATATATTTTTATATTATTTTATATTATTGGTTTATGTTGTGTTTGACAGGCATAAATAACACACTGGCTGCCACGCATAAATAACAAAACATTATTCAGGTTTAAAATGGTGTGTTTTATTTGCAGAATCAAACCCAGCACACAGAGAGGCAGATGAAGGCAGAGTTTGAGAAGCTGCACCAGTTTCTACAAGTGGAAGAGGAGGTCAGACTTGCTGCACTGGAGGAGGAAGGGGAGTTGAAGTGTCAAATCACTGAGGAGAAATTAACACACATTGCCAGACACATCTCCAGCCTTACAGACAAAATCACAGTTATAGAGACGGCCATGAACACTGAGGGTGCTGCCTTTTTAAAGGTAGGAGCTTGATTTACTGTGTGTTCTGGGTTTATTGTGGCCAGTTACAGTCATATTGAGTAAGCTGGTGGTCAAACTGGTGGGACTAGCTGACTATATAGGCTGGTCAGTTGCTAACTTATTGTGACCTGTCTCTCATAATGGCCTTTACTGATTATATTTGAACATGCAAACCACTTATCACAAGTATGCTGTCTGTCATTATGTGTTTTCAGAGCTACAAGAACATTAAGGAAAGGTATGTAGACTCTCACCCCATTTTGTCTGTTTAAGTCACTTCTTTCCCCACAGCTAGAGTAACTCCTGCCTGTTGTTACAGAGCCCAGTGCACACTGCAGGATCCAGAGCTGTTCTCAGGGGCACTGATAGATGTGGCCAAACACCTGGGCAACCTGAAATTCCAAGTCTGGGAGATGATGCTGGGGATGGTGCAGTACAGTGAGTATATGGTTCAGATGGTGAAAACATATTTTTAAGCATTTAATGAACACATAAAAGTCAAGAAACATGCTGTATATCGAAATTTTGTGAAAGAGAATCAGCACAGGGTCCCCAGTCACAGTTCCCTGTGGGCTGCAGTATGCTCAGAGCACAAGCAAACATAGAATAACATACAATTTCAAATATACTTCATAATATGGTCTATTAGCTGTGTGAATTGTATGCATAGATTTTGCCATGGAATGTGTTGTCTTATTCACTTTCGTTATGAGAATTACAGATAATCTCAATTACAAATGAGATTTACATATTAAAACAATAAAATATTAGAATCCTTCATCATTATATACAAAATATTGTGTATGGGAGTTATAATCTCAATTATCTGAACTTATTTCACATGTGCCTCTTCTTTTAGCCGAGAAAGATAAATATCTTTGTTCTTGATATTTCAGCTCCCGTGATACTTGACCCCAAGACTGCACGTTCTGATCTCTCTCTCTCTGATCAACTGACCACTGTGACATTCACAGACAGAAAGCAGAAATGTCCTGACAACCCAGAGAGGTTTAGCTGCTGTTTGGCTGTGCTGGGATCTGAGAGGTTTACCTCAGGAAAACACAGCTTTGAGGTGAATGTTGGGAATAAAACCTCCTGGGATATAGGAGTGGCAAACAAGTCCATCATTAGGAAGTCAGGTATACCACTCTGCCCAAAGAATGGATTCTGGCTCTTATTGCATAGGAATGGTGATATGTACATAGCAGGAGGTAATAAACTCACACTGAAGAAGAAACCCCAGACCATCAGAGTGCAGCTGAACTATGACAGGGGGGAGGTGTCTTTCTTTGACTCCAGTGACATGGCCCCCTTTCACACTTTTACTGAAACTTTTACTGAGGGAGTGTACCCATACTTCTCTCCCGGTTTTAACAAAGATGGTAGGAATGAAGCACCCCTGCAAATATACCCAGTAAAGGTTTCTGTGACAGTGACATCGTCCAAGTGAAGATATTCGATAAAAAATGAATTCAGTATGCATTGATTTGGGATATACCTCGTGGAGAAGTGGACATACAAAGGGGGTGCCTGATAGTCTATCAGAAGCGAGTAGAAATGTACACGTTGGTACAAATTATCCATTTGATTACAAGCCATCTAATTGCTACATTTTATTCTGTAATTTACCTGCCTTGCTTTTACCTGGTATGTTTCATGCTGTAAAGGAGACTGTGGCTTGTTAATGTAAATTGTTATTGATCTAAACTGGGAATTACACATTTTAATTTGCAAAGTATCAAAACTCTTTTCATTCCATTTTCTTGGCTGACATTTATTGCATGACAATTAAAAGAATAATCAACTGTAATTAAATATTTGTAATTGGCAAGCTTTCTCTGATTGTATCTCATAGCATCTTTATAGTATATGTCCCACCTAGGGAGTATTTCCTTTCAAAAATCAGCATAAGCTGCTCTTGTATGGGGTTTACATCGTTTTTTTCTGTTAAGCACATTGTGACAAATATTTGCAAAATGCACAATAAAATACATTTCAGTTGATTCCGTAGTTTTTTTTTCCATCGATTTTCTGTTCCATCCATCCATCCATTATCTGAACCCGCTTATCCTGATCAGGGTCGCAGGAGGGCTGGAGCCTATCCCAGCATACATTGGGCGAAAGGCAGGAATACACCCTGGACAGGTCGCCAGTCTATCTCAGGGCACACACACCATTCACTCACACACTCATACCTACAGGCAATTTAGACTCTCCAATCAGCCTAACGTGCATGTCTTTGGACTGTGGGAGGAAACCGGAGTACCCGGAGGAAACCCACGCAGACACGGGGAGAACATGCAAACTCCGCACAGAGAGGCCCCGGCCAACGGGGATTCGAACCCAGGACCTCCTTGCTGTGAGGCGGCAGTGCTACCCACTGCACCATCCGTGCCGCCCGATTTTCTGTTCAAGAATTTCAATTATAAAAGGGTTCCAGTGAGTAAAAACAATTATTTTAACATAATTATTTTAAAGATTAAGTTATAAGCTATATCTACTAGGATATATATTTGGTTGCTATTCTTGAATCCTGTTGACTACAGGCATTATCCTGGTCTCTTCTGAAAGGCATCCCTTTGGGGTTTGTTTTCCAAGAGTTGGAATTACTCTAAATAGTAAGTAAGAAAACGAAGTTACAGAAGCTCAAACACAGTGGAAGTAGATGCAGGTTTTTGTGGTTGTGCCTGGTGTGCTTAGACACACAATGTAGCCACAGCACTAGACAAATCCCCTTTCAAATCTGCGTACAATATCACCAGATATGAGCATTCTGCAATGTCTAGGCAGGTTTCCAAAGAGGACATTTGGAGACTACAAAAGAACACATGGAAACTAAATGATATTATGAAGTGATTACTAAACTATCACTCTCCCCTTCCTCTTCCTCTCCTTGTGCTTCCTTGGACTTCTCAGATAGCAACAGGTTTAGAAGATTGTGAAAAATATAAGTACAATAATCACAATAATGACTTCATTTATACTCATATATTGATTGAGGTCCATTGATTGTTTTTTGTCAAATGCCCAACCCCCATCAACAGGTCAAACACATTCCACAAGTTTGCATGCTATTTATTATTCAAAAGCAGGCTTATTCATAAGAATACTGAATAGTAGTAATTATATTTTGAGATGCTCACTGATATAAAATGGGGTCACTGAGAGTCACTGTCTTCATCAGAAATATTCACTCAGATGAGAGATTCCTTGGAAGTCTGGTTTGGTTGTAAAACAATGGCTGATTAAATATTTACATTAACAAGCTGGTGTACAGGTCTATCTAGTAAAGTGGTCACTGAGTGTATTCTCTCTCATTTTGCCTTTTTGGAATTGCTGATTGTATTGTGTCACCTCTCTGCTTTTCCCACTGCTGGAGCACATGTAATCCTCTGATACATTTCCAGGTGAGCCACTTGCTATTATAGCTTCTGTAAAGTCCCACAGCCCTACAGGAAAGCTAGCACAGAGCAGAGCTCAGGCACATTTGTCACTGAAATATGCATGCATTTGTGTAAAACCAAATTAGCATGTTGAAAAAACCAAAACATTTTTGCAGCACTTTTAATAAACGCTTTGTTTCTACAATTCCATTTATATTTATAGTTGGAAAACAAATCACATCCAATCAGAATGGCCCCCTGACTCCAAATTGGACACCTTACTCAGCCCACATCTCTGCAGTGCGATTTCATTGAGTCTTCAAATGTCAGCTTGAAGCTTGAATAAAATTAAGACTAATCTAGTTCATCTGCTTCCTATTAATGTCCTCCAGGGGAAAATGTATTGTCTTATATCATGGCACTCTTTATATCTGGAGTTCTCTCTATCCCCTTCAGTTCAGGTGCTTTACCAGCCAACAATTCATACATATGACACCTGATAGTTGGCTCAGCATAAATCCGTTTGGTATGGCCACTGTGACTAGCCCCCACAGTGTTCTCAGTGTACACTTGATCTTAGTCTTTGAACAACTGCCAGTGGATGGTTCGCAGGGATTAGGGCAGTGGTCCAGTTGCTCTAAGTCACTGTATCTACTGTAAAGCTATCAGACCTGCCTGCCCTCTCTAATCTGGAATGTTACTCTGGACTCTTTTTTGCCGTTAATTGGGGCTTCCTCTGAGTAGTGTGAAAAGCCCCGGTGACAGAGTGCGAGACAACTGAGCCCCAATAATCCCTCTGTAGTCAGTGGAATGTGGGGCTCCTCGTTCAGCTGTCCCATTGTGCGGTCACTATCAGGACCACAGGCCAATACCCCCGTGTCTGGATGGCTGTGCTTCGAAACTTCACAGAAGCTTGGCTTCAGTCTCTGTAACACTGAAATGATCATCTTCCTACAACTCTCTAAAACTAAGAACACAGTTTGTTCATCTGGACTAGAGTAGGTGTGAAAAGCATTCTTATTTGTAAATAATAGCACAAGCCATGGATTAATTAGCACTGTCTACATGTTAGAAATTACTACTGCATCCAGTATTATGAGGAATAGAAATACCCTATATTCTTTATTAATGTATTCATGTAATTCATGAATAATTGGCATAAATAGTGTTTATTATTCATACCAAAATATAAAAGAATAAAAATATTGAGCAAATGAACTCTGCTCAAGTTCAGAATCCAGATAGGAATACCATTGCAGATCATTCGCATCCCTCTCTTTTACACACACACGCACACACACACACACACACACACACACATGTATGCATGCACACACACAATGAGCACTCGTTCTATTTTAGTGAAGAGTTCATGCAAATCCACTGCCTGTACAGCAACAGGGGAATAGTGTCTGGGAGTCCGGCACTAGGATCAAGTCTCTGGAAATCTTTATCGACAAACTGCTACCTTTTCAAATCCCCTTTCATCCCTCTGCCAAGGGCACCCATCCAAGCCCCAGGGGTTCTGTTCCCTGCTACACTTGGGCCCTCTGCACGATCACTAAATGGCCTCTTTGTTCTTCCTCATGCTCACTTTAAATACAGTGTTGTGCTGCGTCTAATCTTAAACTGTTTATTTTGGGAGTACCAAACTGCATAACTGCCTAAAGAATTATAATTTCTCAACTGATGTTTTCAACAGAAAGACATTTTCAGCCACCCTACTCTAATAATGCACTCTCATGCTTTTTGTTTTCTTTTCTGTTTGAAAAACGGTTCCAGTTCACATTAACATACATTTTAAACCAAAGCATTTTACCCAAAATAAGCAAGAGGTAGAACAAGAATATTCTTGAATAGGACTATTCTGCATTATTTTTTGAAAAAGCACAATTTGAATCAGTCTTTCAAGAAAATGATAGCAGTTCTACACAAGATTAGTTTACAGTTGGAGCATGCTTTCCAGACTTAGTTCAGAAATACATAATTTGTCCAAAAGTTATACAGTGCAGCCCGTAAGTAGTGTAGTGGACAGTGGTACAATTTCTGTTCTTCTGGCTCTGTACTCCAGCACACAGTTTGTTTCTTATTTCTGACTGTCATTGGCACAACTCTGGTTCCCATGTTGACTAATGCGAGGTGTTCTTAGGTCAATCAAAGGCCTAGAAACAAGCCTAGATACTGATAGCTGTCTTATATCTGCATTTTTATTTATTACAACTGAATAATCAGAAACAGCTGAAAAGCCAACTGTCCAATTTTTTTTGGTCCCCAAAAATAAGAGGTATATGTATGAAAAGGGATATAATTCCTTCACGGATATACCTGATATGGATGGCAATACCCTCAAATTACCCGCACTTTAACCTCATATTCACTGTTTCATTCCAAATCCAGTGTGTTGGGGTACAAAGCAAAAAGAACAGAAATTGAACCACTGTCCAAATACTTACAGACTGCATTGTATAGTTTTAATTTCTCATACCCATACTGTACCCTGACTAATGAAATGCACAAAATGGTCTAATGGTCTAATGGTCTAAATTTAAATCCCAGGTAAGGCAATATTTGTTTATCCTTGAACATACTGCTTAACCTGTATGTCTTCAGGAAATGTCCATTTGGATAAACAGTTTACCTATTTGGCTGTGGCTTTGCATCTATACTTTACAGAATCAGTTGTGAAAATGACTGCTATTGCGCAATAATGGCACAACCTATGTTCTGTATTTTTTATGAGTGGCTTTACCTTTATATTTTTTAATTGGGTACTTGTCTATGATTCATACTTATTCCCATCTCAGTAGCACACTTTTAGTTATTATTTAACTTCATTTGAATTTAAAGACAGATTGAATTGTTGACAACAGTCTGCTCTGTGCTTCCCTGTGCGCTACATGTAGCAGTTAGCCAGTTATTCTCTCACTAATCATAAAGGGGAGACAGCTGCTAACTTAAATACTTGTTACATTTTTACTTGGTTACATTCTCTCAGGCGGTAAGATCAGTTGTCTGGCAGTTCGAGGGTTACCGGTTCGATCCCCTGCCTACAGTCTGTGTCTGAGCAAGACACCTAACCCCTAAATGCTCCTGACAAGCTGGTTGGTGCCTTGCATAGCAACCAATCGCCGTTGGTGTGTATGAGTGAACAAGAAGCATAAATTGTACAGTGCTTTGGATAAAGGTGCTATATTAATAGCAACCATTTCCCATTTAAAGTAAAGCAAATGTGGTAGGGCAGGTGAGAGATCGCTTGCCCTCATTCTCCTGTAAACCGTTTGATTGCCTCATCCCAAAACACCCGCATCAGTATGGGAATCTGACAAAGCCTGCTCTGGAATTAACTGATGGATTTGATTAGATGGTAGAAGAAGACTCACTTTAAGTCTGCCAGAAGTGCTCTTTGAATGCCTAAATAAACAAAGATGGGGCAAACAATCTTCACAGGATAGTATTAGGCATGAGAAAAGAAGCCCTTTAAAGCAAACAGAATGAAAGGTTGTTAATGCTCCTTGAAGTATGAGGGAAAGCACGTTGGTGAGAAGAGGAACTTGCAGCTTGATGCCCTGCTTTATAATTTGCATCTATATGGGATACATCGCAATTATGCAAAACAAATAAATGGCATGTTCACGGGAATGTTTGTCAAAAGTGCTGTTTTTGAGTGTTGCAGCTTCAGGGGCCATGAGTCACTGCTTCACGTCCCATTATTATGAGTAGCCTGGAGCCTCGGTAGGCTCTGTTCTAGATAAGGGCTAACGGCAGCACAGGTTTCCCTGGGAACCGACACTAAGCTGTTCTGTGTTCCCCCACACTGGGTAAAGGTGCAGTGTGGCCATTGTGAGGTTTGTAGCATTCCAGTCAAAATAAATGCAAATGGGCCATAATTATACATTTACGGGTGGGAACAGGCTTTTTTCTCAGTGGACTTCCCAGAGCTGTCATCCGCGGCAGATAGGCAGGCAGGCTCAACGATCGGGCCACAGAAACTAATACAGCTGCAGCACAGCACAAGCTGTTTGTCTTCTCTGGCCTCACTCAAACCATGCTATATAAACAGGGCACTTGCATTTTTCAGAACCTACGCGTTTCTGATATTGAGAGATTTCCCACTGCTCCCTGTTTCATCACTAATTATAGCAGAAATCCTATATATCATAAAAACACAGGGACTGACAGCAAATGAAAGTTAAAACTTTATATAATACTAAAAAGATATCAATTATTGCCATGTCATTGAAATAATGCTCTTTGTAGTTCTGGATTGTGATCATTGTTTCATACATGACTATAATTCACTGAGAAACTGTTGGACACAATCACATATAATGATAAAAGCTCAATAATGTTAGAATCTAAGAAATAGGATCTGTACTGCATCAGTTCTGTTATATTCGGAAAACAATTAAGTTATCCACATTTAATAACATATTACATTGCTTTTATGCCATCTGTAACACTGTATTGCTACTTTCTTGGCTAGGGCTCCCTCAAAAGAGAGATCTTGTAATCTCAATCTCAATGGGACTCACCTGGTTAAATAAAGGTTAAATAAAAAAATAAAAACATATGAGGAAGTTAGATCTCTATCCATAAAACACTAACTGATCTAATCTTTTTTACATTATTTGCATATAACATGGCTTCAAGTGTCAAATTTCATTTTTACAGTTGAACAAGTTTTTCTCTGATTATCAAACTTACATTGTTTGTTTATGTACTCCCCCCATGAAAAGATCCAGTCCTTTTAACCTGGAAAGTAGGACTGGTGGCAGGGATGGAGGGATTAAATTTAATTATTAATGGATGACTAATAATATGGTTCAGGACAGATTTTCTGCTGTGGTCAAACCAATGCAGGGGGGAAGTACAGGGGTACCCTAAAATGAAAACCCATACTCATACAGCCTGGTGAGTCAGCCACCCACGGCCAAGAAACCCTGGCAGCTGCGTCTTAACTTGAGGCTATTGTTTTTAATAATAATGATTTATGTTCATAAAAAAAAGCTTTTTAAGGGACAGGGAAACACTAAAAGACAAACAGGCCGTCATACTTATTTTATTGTGACTTGGGAATACAATTTAGCCCAGCTTTGTTCCAGTAACCCCAATCATAACACTGGCCTTAACCATGGAGCTGAAGAAAGGAGTATGATGGCATGCTTCTGAAGTCCCCTTCTAAATTGAGGTCCTTTCTTTATGCCATCACCAGTCATAAACAAAAGACAGCCTTGAACATTTAAATGGAATTAAAATGTGTTTGAAGTTTGAGAGGCATTAACAAATCCCATATGCTAGCTCTTCCTCTCATAGCTAGTGAGTAATGTCAGCAGAGAGCATGGTCAGTAGCCTTCACAGACTGTAAACCTGGGGAATGTCGACATTGGTTCACTGATATTGCACTCATGGGAACAGCGGGAAAGCTGACAATAAAAACCCTCACTTAACTGAATGGGTAAGGAGCGGATGTTTTGTAGTAGATCATGGCTACATTAATGATGTGGCCATTGTGCTATGTAACCATTTGTTCACATATAACTCAATAAAGGACTTGTACTGATAGAATTAAATACTGAATTAGCTTGTGGCTTTCATAAATTCAGAAAAAGGAGAGAGAAAGCTTGGAATTGCTACGCGTGAACGTTTATTTATTTTACGAAGTGCCAGAGCTAATGTTTATGAAGTGCATAAAACATCAAGGCAAATAGAACAGTATATCCATAGAAGTCCATATATAAGTCACACACACCACTTTGTTCTGTGTTTGTGTAGATTTTTTGTGTGTGTTTTATTAGCAGTCCTAAACATGGGTTAACCATTCAATAAAACATTCAATCGTAAATATTCAATAAACATACATTTCTAAGGATGCTCCTGTTTTTTTGTCATTTGCACTTTTATTTTGGCCACTCCCTTTTGTTTTCTGCATCCAGAAATGGTCCAAATCTTTTTTATTGTGACTGAAAGTATTCAAAATGAGAGCTGTGAATAACTTACAAAAAAATGAGCTGCATACTGTATATACTTAGGTCAAGGTTATGCGACTGTGGTTTCTTCGTGCTTCTCTTGCTTTGTGAACCCCAAAGCCATTGTAACAACAAACATTCTTTCCAAGAATGGCTACTTCAGAATGGAGAGTTGCCGTTTGTTTGCTCTTCCTGAGTCGCAGTTGGGCGGCGAGGAGAGTTTGAAAACAAACCTGTTGTATGAGGTTCAATGATGCCAGACACTGGGGCCACTTCCTGTCTCTGAAGTGGCACTCTTTTATGGCAGGAAGTGTGCAGACAACCTGCACCCTGCCTCCTCCAGCAACCTCCACCTGCTGCTTCTTCAAACACAAGATTTCAGCAAAGAGGTGTAGCCTACAATAACCAGCTACGTGCATGCATGCCATAGTTCTGAAATGACTATGGGCAAGAGAAACTGCCTCATGGAAAACAGCTACAATGTCCCTAACCTCATTGTGTTAAAGAAAAGATTTTTGGTGCAACACAAGTGATTAACTGTACATGATGTCAATGACGATATCCAAAATCTTTCTCTTTCCTGCTTCAGTTAGAGTCCTGTTTACAGTCCCAAAGGGAAGAGTTTATGGCCCAGTTTTACATGCAGCCGCTTTATTTCTGGTTTTTGTGAACTCCCATCATTTTGCATATAACCTGGTGGTCAGATACATTTAACTGCCCTTCCATTTATTTTCGAGACATTCCTCCTGTTTCAGCGTTGTCCTTTCCCATACCCAAGTCTCCATGCCCTCGTTAGAAACTAATAAACATACCCCTGTTACAATGGCCAAGTTTATATTCTGTTAGGTTTTGAAAGGGTCACCGTGACCAGAGTCATTTCCACCCCAGGCCATCACCAACATATGGTAATCGTATGCTGGCTATTTGTTTTTCCTTCATGCTTTTTCCATCAGAGCGCATAGCCGTTCATCTTTGACAGAGGAGATGCCCTCAGGCCATACCATTTGGGTAGGCTGTATATATCTCTCTAGCCAGCTGCCATTGCTCTTTGAGCTTTAATAAGCAAGCTCCCTCTTTCAGCGCGACAGTAAAAATAGAATAGTTACTGTCTGTCACACCAGCTTATATCAAAGTGTCTGAGCCTTCACAGCTGAGCCTTTGAATGGTGAATCAAGTGAGCGCGGGCAGAGGCGACATCAATGAGATGTAAACGGATGTCTGCGGGACTGTCAGGTGCGGGAGCCAGCTAGAGCACTAACCCTTCAGACAGGGACGTGCCCCGTGGTCTGGAACTGCGTCTCAAAATAGAAGAGGTGGATGTTGTAGCGGCGTCACAGGCTTTCAGATGCGATTGTATAGTCAAAATTGGGAGTAAATGAAAAATGTAAAATAATAAAATGTTCATGAGTATATTTATATAAGTATATAATGTAACATATAACGTTAATCAAATCTAATTTTGCCCCAGTTTGTGAGATAGAAGGGACTATGAGAATGATAAATCATGAAATGTCCAGTGTTAAAACAATTCTTACTGAGTACATACGGTCCTGCTCTGGTCCAGAGTAAGACCATATTTACACTGTTAGAGTTGAATTAACACAGGACATTGTACTGTGCAGAGATATCGCTGTGGGCCAGGAGTCATTTGCTACTCATGCCCAAGGGCTCTGTGATTCTTGGGGCTTCATTGAACGTTAGCATAATTTAACCTTGTCTTCAACATTTATCAAGCAATATATATTTTTATTTATTCCAAAACATCTTTAATGACAAGGAATGGCAGAACTGCTCAGATTTCTCCTCAGTTCATTTGAATTCATTCAACCTCACATTTCAGGACAAAAATACCATTGTTACATTACATTAAGTTATCCTCTAAGCAGATACAACTAGAAATGACAAGGTTTAGATCCAAGCAATACTACCATGTCCTTAAATAAACCTTGTCAGAGTGGTAGTGATTGGTAGATCACACTTGATTGGTGTAGCTTGTTCAGTTACAGTTAGTGAGTAGGAGTGTTCAGGTGGGGAAAGATGTTTGAAGTTTTGACTGTATAAATACTAAACTCTAGTCTAAAAATAGAAAAGAGAAGAAACAAAGTAAGTAAGACATCATGTTTGTCAGGCAGGCAATATGCTGCTTTATTAAAAGCAAAGAATGGTTACCACAAGAATCTCCAGGGTAACAATATCAGGTTTGTAATCCCTGAGAAGCATTCTTTATGTATATATATTTACAACACAGAATTAAACAATCCAGATACTGGAGTATAAATTACAGAAGAAGACACAATGATAACAAATAGAAAACAGAAACAATCCTTTGAAGTACATCAGAAGCATTTCTGATCCACAGAAAAAAATACATATATAAACATTTATAAACAAAAGTCACAGTACAGAACTACTGCTTCAAATAGATTTACAAACAGACCCAGTGTGGGTCATTCTCACAGAGAACCTCTGTGTATTTGGAAAACTGGCAATGCTCTTGTAAAGCTGTCATTTAACAGGCCCAGAGTTTCACAGTAACAGTTAAAAAGATGGCTAGCACCCTCAAGAGGAAATTGTGTGCTTTCAAGAAAATTTAAATGGCTTTTCTATCTACCAGTGAGCTCCTGTAATATGAATCAATGGTGATGAAAAAGCCAAGAGAAAAAATAAAATTGACATTTCAAAGAATATTCTTCAGCTGCCATTGATTCAACATGTTGATCTGCTATACACTGTGTTACATGGAAGGCACACACATTTCTTTAGGCTGTTTATAAAGGGATGTGACAATGTCTCAAATAACTTGGTGTAAACAGGTCCATTTAAAAAAAGTCTGTCATGGAAATCAACATCGTCACATCCCTCTGTGCACTTTACAAGAGCAAGCAGCAATTTATTTATTAAAGGAAGCTGTGCAATTATCATTTTTACCACATCTGTATGAAGTACACAAGATGATTGTAGGATTCCTTTTGATCATTGCTAATATATTACTCATTTTCCCCAAGATTGTTTTATATTGCAATAAATGGCATTAAATATAATAAAGTCAACAGAAATGGTTAATCTCTGGGATAGGATTTCTTTCATAATTAGCACGGAATTGCATCATAACAGGCCAAAACATTCATTAGGGGGGGAAAGTGCTCTATCATGGCATACCTCAGAGAAAAACACCTGAGTGTACATCCAGGAAACTCCCTCTCACCAGCGCAAATCATAAATCATAATACTGAGATAGCACCAAATAAAGAAAAACTTCACCTCATTGATTTTGTCCGGAGTCTACCAAAAAAAGAAATTACAACAAAATTCCTTTAAATCCATTAACATGGATCCCCATTTCTCTCTACATCATCTTTGATAATTGCTACAGAGCCCTCTGATATAATACTAAACAGCTTCCAAGACTCTGATTATGGAATGTACAAAGTCAATGATAGTAATTATAAAAAGCATAATACCGGCAATTAAAAAAATGGAAACAAAAGAAGTGGGTAAAATCTGGCGCAAAGGGGCACACAAATATAAAAGTACATTCTATGAGAATTGCAAATTAACACAAGCAAAATTTACAACATATGAAGCATGGTCGTTTGCCTGTACAGCGCAAAGCTGGGGGCCGCTTCCCTACAGGCGAGCTGCCCTGGCCTCCCCACGCACTGGGGTGGGTGGGGGGGTGGGGAACATGCTGACAGGGAAGGGAAAGTCCGTAACCGAAACCGCGGGCCGCACAGCAGCCCAATAAAACTAGAGACCGTGCGTCGCTGCGGCAAAAACACAGCGGCGACACGGCCCAATACCACACGGGTCCCTCAGGCCTTTCAGATACCGAGGCCGTAAGGGACGAGGATACCAAACCAAGGAGGCCGTCGCCGTTAATAGACAACGCGGGAGGGGCACCAGGGGGTGTCCGGGTACAGCAGACAGTGCACAGACCGGAACCTGCGGGGACACAGAGAGAAAGAGAGGGGGGGGGGGTGAGCCTCATAATGAGCGGAAACAGCTAACTTTGTTCACCAAAAAATAAAAACACACACAGAACCCTCTGCACAATGCACTGTTGTGTGTGAAACATATCCATTGGATGCACTTTAGCTAGCCTGAGAATAGATTATTTTGTCTTGTTCTTTCAACATCAGAGACCACAGAAAGCCCAGACATGGAACAGGATGATTAGAGAGAGGGGACAGAGGTGATGGGGTCAGAAACTACTGATTAGCAGAGGCGGAAGGAGCACCTTCGGCCTTATTGCCTTTCAGTTGTGAAATGGCCAAAGGATTTCCTTTGCTCAAGATAGTATCAAAGGCTTTGAGTCGCAGGAGAAGTGTGTGCCACAGCGTGTAGCCTCGCTCTTACCTAGATGGGTCCTCCTCCACTGTGAAAGCCCCCTTCATGTGTATGATGTTCCTCTTGTTCTCAAACATTCCGTAACTCAGTGTAACCTGAAATCAAACCGCACGAAAGCACAGACACATCATTAAACCTGAATTAAACCCGTCATTATGCGACGGCGCGCTAAAAGGAGCGTACAGGCAGTGCCAGATAATACGATCAGCCGGCGTTAAGCCCGAGCGGAGGGCGTGCGGAGGCGCAGGTGTTTACCTGTTTGTGCAGCTCAGACCGGGGCACCTGCTGCAGGTTCTCCAGGTGAGAGTGGAACAGGTTGCTGCGGATCAGGCTGACCCCCAGCACCGACTCGATGATGTAGCCGACGGTGCAGTCGTCTGGCAGGCGAATCTTCTCAGCGGTGTTCATGAAATGGCCGCCGCTGAAAGAAAGGGAAGGCATATGCAGGCCGATTAGAGACCGGAATCTACAGCGGGGTCCAAAAGTCTGAGACCGCGTTGAAAATATGGGATTATTTTTCATGCAGTCCTGGAAATGACCAGAAAGTTTTAGGATTTTGAGAATTTACTTCAAAGCTTTGCAAGAATTATTCGAAGACCAAAGAAGAGCAAGGAGTGCTGCACAATCCACAATCACCTGACCTCAACTCCATTGAACATTCATGGGGGCACTTTAAAACTGGCAAAAGTATTCAGTAATCACAACATGCTCTTTGGAACATTGTCAAATAATGCTGGGATAACATGGATCATCAGGAGTCCATGCCAGCTTGAGTGCATGTTGCCATTAAAGCAAAAGGGAGACAGACCAAATACTAAGAAATTCTGAAATTCGTGAAAAAGTTTTCGATTCAACTTTTCACACTCATATCGTTATGCTGATAATATCATTTGTAATGAAAAGGTTTGTATAAATGAGAAAAGAATGCAAAATAGAAGCATTTTCACTAGTGGTCTCAGACTTTTGGACCCGACTGTATGTAGGAGAGAAACTTTGTAGGGGAAGTCCACGTTTACTCTCTTACCTCGCCCATGGACTCATCTTCAGAGCCAAGCCACGGCTCACACAGAAACCCGCTCCTCCCGTAGCAAACCAGAAATTGACGGGTCTCTGGAAACACACAGCAAAATGATCATTATGACTTCACAGTTCATTTCAGAGTTGTTTTTTCTCATGCTGTGATTACTCTGTATGTAAGTGTCGGCATTCCTGTAATGCGCAACTTTGTTCCACGCACCATTTTGTTGTCCCCGAGTCTCTCTGTGGCCTCGATGGGCCGGTCCAGGCTGGGCTTGCCGATGTAGACGTCCTGAGTGTGCGGGTAGTGGGACAGAAGCTTCACCAGGGTCCGCGCGTTCACATAGTTATCATCGTCCACATGGCAGAACCACCTGGAAGCCATTAACACCGTTAAATCAAAGCCACCTTCTAAAAACACATCTTCGACATGTTAACCGCCCCGTGCAGGTCGCTGGCTCTAATCAAGAGGAAAGATCAACATTTCTAACATTGACATTACAAGGAAAACATGCATTTAGGCATGAATTATACAATCAAAGTGAGAAAAGCTTTTAACCCAAAGTAAATGTGTCTACTGGATCTCAAGGTAAACACGGTAATGACTTCAGGCGGTGCAGCATTTCTGGCTTTAATTAGAGTGGGAGTCGAGCTTCTTACTTTTTTCCAGACTCTATGAATTTGTCGTACTCCACCGCCATCTTGCAGGAGAGCGCCTGCCGGCTGTGGGCAGCGGAGCAGTTGGTGTTGATGGCGTGACTTCCTGCATTGAGGAGACAAAGAGGGAAATATGGTTATTGATTTTGAAGGATGGAGTGGATCAATAGCCCCTTTATTCCATCTTTCTGTAGCCTTGCTCTGCTTCCCTTTTTACCATCTGCCACCTGTTTGGAGGTTGTCCCCTCAGCACGCCTGCCTAGGGGAACTCAATGGAGTGATTTGCATGGGGACTAAGGAGCCCTGTCTGGGGGGTGGAGGGTCTTCGTGAGGCCAGCAGAGGGGTGTTGAATGGTAAGTCCACCCCTTTCTTAGAAGGGAAGTCCGAATACATCCATTTTAGCTGACAGATTTGAGCGTCAATAAAAAAACTATTTTTTCTCTACTGAAAATGTTTGGCAGGTTATGGTAATAATAGAATAAGCTTCCTTTAAGCACACTGCTGTAGTTTCCTGTCGACTATGTCCAAAAGCAGCATGCCCGTAAATAACCCCACATTTTAAGAGTCTACAGTGTATCAGACACAAAAAACCATGTGGAATTACGCTGAGGTACCCACGTGGAAAAGTAGATAGACTTCATAAGATGTGTATACTATTCACTTGGCTAGTAGCCTAAAAGTGCAGCTCTGAGCGTTTCTATTGGACGCCTTACTCACCGATTTTCTTTTTAAGCTCTTCATCCTCCCCGTCAGTGAACACGTACGTCTGTAAGACAAAAATGGGAAAATCATGTTAAGATCCGCTTGGTTCTCTTAAACTCCTGAAGAAAAGGAGGGATGGGGTTGTGAACCATAAACAGCCTAATAACGAGCCACACAGGCAAAATAACTCTCGGTACGAAACATTTCTCAGAAGTCGCGGTCCTGTGTTGCCGTTCTCTCTTTGAAATGTTTTCTCATTTGGAGCTTTTGTCTTCCTATTACTCGCTGAAGAACTCAGTGAGTTAAGCAAGTCAAACAGGCGTACAATGCCCCCAAAAGAATTCCTCCAAGAATAAAAGCCTCTTATGCTAGGCTGTGCGTTCTCCATGGCAACAGTCCCAGGGCCCCACAGCCTCCCAGACAGCATGCCTACAGCATGACAAAGAGGGGAGTGGACAGCCCCCCTCCCCATTTCACACCAGTCCAGTGTGATGAGAGACAACACTTACTGCTATTGCATTTGCATCTTTTTTTCAAAAGTCAACTGACTTCTTCTTCATATCTCACGTTTCACATCTCAACACTTACAAAGTAGCAGCAGATGCCATTTTCTAAAGGATAGCACGCACCCACAGTTCTGGTGCCTTTGTTAACCCTGAGTCAGGAGGGCGGGAACGCAACCTCCGAGCAGGTTGCAGCAAACACTTTTGTGGCAGATATGTCTGAGCAGGTGCAGACAGAATTCATCCATGAGAGCACCACCAGGAGATACAGGTACACACGCTGCAGCACTCAGGCAAATCGACTGAAAGGCACCCTGACCTGGCTTACCGTCTGCCATTGTTAATTTGTTTATTTTTGACCTGAGGTGAAACAGCACCTGCCACACACGACCTTATCTCTGACACGTGTCCTCGCTTGGCCCCAGCCGTCTGTCTGGAGTGTTCCAGACTGAGCCAGGTAACTGTATCTGGGGGGAGCCCCCCACAAACTTGCTAACCCAGTTCCTCCCCTCTCGTAACTGTTAAAGTGCTCAGTGTCTTTCATGACAACAAGCCCTCCAGCCCCTCACTAATTGATGATAGGCGACATTGAATGTCGGTGGGTCGAGTTTAAGCCGAAGGTAACTCTCCGAGCCGCCCCCCACCCCTCCACACCTGAGCCAGCTGCCGGTCCCCCCGGCTGAAATGTTTGCAGAACAAACTGTCAGCACAGCAGATGTTGTGATGTGTGGCAGGCCCAGGGCCTCTGTTTGCTTTAGGGAGGGTGGCGGTGGCGTAAGGACCAGAGCGACGGCAGTGTTTGCTGTAATTTCCACAGAAATAAGAGCCTAATAAGCTCTGAGGCAGCTGCTAGCTCAGCTTATCACTGTGAAAGAGATGATGGCGTGTACACACTCCTTCCATTTCCAGCATGTGTAGTGAATCACACCCTCGCATGTACAAACCACCCCCCCCCCCCATACAACAATGGAGTGAGTTTTCAAGCTGGGTTAAATCTCTGATGGGTAAAGTTTAAATATGTTTGCCTGCATTTGCATACAGCTGCAGAGCTTAAGATAAAGGACGCTCTAGAGGGACATTCTTTGTTCACTCGTTCTCTTTATGTGCTATCAATAGGTCTCGCGAGCCAGCATTCCCGGGGGGGAAATGCACTTCTGAATTATTTAAGTTATTTGGGGAATACTAAGTGAACATGAAACGTATTTCTCATTACAATATAAAAATATTGATTTGAAAGTGTTATTGATGAATCACACATTTATATTAAGCACTCCATCCTAACAGTCAGTGTAAAGACTGATAATTAACGTATGACTCCACAATACAAAGTTTGATTTGGAGCTGCTTATTGTTTGAGGGAGCTGCTTACAGGGTAATAATTAAAGGGTAATAATTCCATTCCTGCCGTAAAATCCAGCTATGACCCAGGTTAAAATGACCAGCTATCACCCATTTCAAAACATAGCTGGAGCTGGTAAAACCATGTTGTGTGGGGAGCTGGTCTGAACTGGTTAGGTACCTAGCTGGAGCTGTTTTTTTCAGCAGGGATGACTTGCCCTCAGCTTGCGCTCCCACAGGAAGTCCTGGCACACGGCCCCCCCACCCTCTCACTCCACCCCCCCAGGATCAGGGAGCAGCTCAGGAAGGCCGCAGCCTGGCTGGCTGTCTCCGTCTCCCCGGGCAGGAAGGGCCCAGCCTGCCATGGGCCTCGCTGTCAGGGCCTATCTCTGCCTCAACAGCACACGCCTGGCCTGGCTTCCTGTCCCCCAACCCCGGCAGGAAACCCAATCACACTTCTTTTGTGGAAAACATGGCATTTCTTCTAAACTCGCTCGCTCTCTCGAAATAAACGACACTCCGCCTAGCCAGGGTTTAACACACAGCTATTTTCACAGCTTAATGCCACCTAGAGAATGAAGCTTCCTGTTTCAGAGCGTGTAAGGTTACCGGGGAGGCTTTCCTCCGTGAGCAGCTACCCTCTGCGCACAGACATGTTGCCAGTTTGGTGTCTTTGGGCCCCAGCTGCGCTCACTTGTCTGGATTCCTATGACTCACACCATCAAACAGTTCTGATTCAATTAACCCACAAGGGGCACCAGTCACCTGGTGCTGTGCGTGACACAGAATTGCACTGTGGGGGTAAGACCCATGTAAGACCCATTTAATTGGGAATGACCAATACAATGATGTCACCCTCAATCTCTGGAAATTCACTTTCTATATCAATGGAAATGTTTCATAGACTTTGAGAGCACAGTCCCATGCCATTATATCTGAACTCAATGCCCTTTTCTGAATGTGAGAACAGGCTTTGTTGCAATGTTTTTTTTTGTTCTATCCCTGTACTCCTATGCCTAATGGGGTGCATTTAACCTCTCCTTTAATCAGACGGGTTGTTTGACAGTTGTTTGTTTAAATTGTTCAGCAAATGGTTGCGGTCAGGCTGAAAAGCCAAACAAATGTGTACTGCTCACTCAATACAGTGGCTGAGTGGCAGAGCTGAAGACCTCCACTACTGCCCACCACAAGCTGATTAGAGAGAGCTTGTGCCCCTATTGTTATGACCTGACTGGGGAAGCCACATTGTTTCGAAGGGGGAGGGGGTGGATAAGAAATACAGGAAGCTACAATCTGCAAAACGGTAACACCCACCAGATAATATATATCATTATAAAACACTGCTGCTTTAGAACGAACATTTATACTGTTGCTACAAGTAGAAGTACAAGTTACTACAAAACATAATTCTAAGTGATCCCCATACAGTCGGTCGTTTCCCAGCATTTATCCGTCCACACAAAGAATCTCATTGTAACTGTCCTGATGTTGTGCTTGGCAGATTGTGTAGATTATATTTAAGTGATTTCTTAAGGGCATTTTTTGAAGGTCACACAATTGAAAAACAACCTGTTACTGTTTATACTTTCATTTGCAAAAGTGGCCCTTTTTACGAACACTAAACAAAAAAAGCAGCAGAACAAAATTCCAGGTATGCTTTGAAAAGCCTCGCAGTGTGAGAAAGTGTGAAACTTTATGCTGGTATTCCCTTACACAGCACTTTCTTACGCAATGGGAAAGAACAGGAAAGCTCTTCCGATAAACCTTCACGTGAGAACATGCAGAGGAATTTGTAACAGTCATCAATATGCCGCACATTCTTCCTTAAGCAAGGTGAATGAGGACCTTGATTTAGACTGAGCAGTGCATGTGTGTAAAAGCTGACCCCACTCAGTTCCCCAGGTTCACCAGGGACCTGGTTCAGTTGTGTCAATAGTAAACACAGCTCTGCTCAGCACAGTGTTTACATGTAAACAGGGACTGATAGTGAGCGGCACCCTAGGGCGTGTACATGGTCTACCAGAGAGACCGGTATAAATTTAAAATCCTAACGGGCTGGGTGACACTAGAGAGAGAGGTCATGAATGGAGTTATTTACAGACGTCTGGCACTACGCTGAAACCAACAGCCTTTGGGCCACTGCTCAGAGTTTTCTATTCCGGTGTGACCTTTTAGTGGCCACAGGATAGTTATACTAGAGTAAAGATAAAGATATTCCGGCACACTCTCGGTGTTTGCCGTCTCCCTTCAACGGGTCCAGTCCTGGCAGGGGGCCATGGTCATAAAGCACTCCAATGGTAGGCAATGTCAATAAGGAAAGTGCAAAAGTAGAGAAAGACTCTGCTTGCCCAATAGAAAACCAGAGCGGATGCCCATCAGACAGAAATCCACATATAATGTATCCCTGCAACTCTGTAGTCAATAACTGAGAATGCAGGCCTGGTGATTCATATGGTTGGCATTAACTGTCCTTTGTTTTGTAGTTACCACCTGGCACCCTTCTTCCTGTAACTCCCATGTGTATTCTAGGCCCAGTGCCTCTTTTATGTCTAGTCTGCCCCACCAGCTGCCTGTTAAGCCCCCTGTTAACTCCTCTCTGTGATGGTTTAACTCACATTATGCACTAGTAAGTAAATTCAATGCTAATTTAAACAACACCGCTTAAACTTGCACAGGCCTGACTAGGGGGTTTGTATGGAAGGTTAATATTGTTAGGAAAGTAGTATTCTTTTGGTGATAAGGAAAGAAGAGGCATCCATTGTCTGATTGGCAGATGCGCACAGACTGCTGTGTTTACCAACTGTGGCCTAGCTTGGGACTCCCACATTCAACAATAGGGATGAGATGAACCCAAAGTGTGTTGACTCATGAGATTAACTGATTAGCTAGTGTCTCTGATGCTGATCTGTCCCTTGTTCTATCTCCACTGCAGCAGGATGAAGATCACTGCCTGTCAGTCACTAGTGACCTACACAGTATTCAAGTTAACCCTACGCATTTCAGCCCAGGCATGATGCTCATATTGACAAACAGCACATTGACAAGCACATTTCTTCAGCATAATTCTGTCACACTTGTGCATTGACCACTTTTGTTCCAAGTGGTGCAAAGTTCTCTTAAAATAAAATATTTTCCATTTGCTAATGTCTGAGCATGGCTCGGATTCTATGAGGCAAATGAAACTGACCCCTGAAAATGATGCGTGACAAGATTAGAGTCTTGGGAACGGGAGAATGGGCTTCATTAAACAGACAGGGCCATTTCTTTCCCCCTGAACGCGGCTGGGAATCTCTTTGTGCGCTGCAGAGCTTGGCTAAGAAGCGGCCGTTTCATAACACCGCGTTCTCACACTGTGCCGAGCCCAGCACGCTCCTCAAAGCACAAACTGTCCAGAGGACGCTTTTTTTTGTCACCGGTGTTCCCCCTAATGAAGGCAAAGCCCCCCAATTTTCCCATCGCTCAGGAGCTTGACCCAGACACGGCCGACCCCCTCTTCTCCACAAACAACACAAAAAAAAAATCCCCGGCTTCAGCTCCCTCGTTCCCATGGAGAGGGTGAAACGAGAGGCTGGGAAAGCTTTTCTTCCCTCTTCAGAAAGACGCTTTGTTAGCTCTGGAGACGGGACTGCGCTGAAGCCACCGCTATAGATCCCCAAGCACCAAGGTATTCACATAAACACCCTAAACAAAAAGGAGAATGGGGAGAGGAGAAAAAAGGGGGAAAGTGGAGGGATCTCTGAGAACCGCTCTGTGCGCTCTTAAGAAGTGTCACTCCGTGTGGAGGAAGGTCTGACAGGGAGAGTGGAGGAGGCCCTGGCTGGGAACTGTAGGTGTCACAGTGCGTTCTCCTGGAGGAGCGTGACACGGCACTGGAACCCAGAAGTTTGCGTCTATAATCGGAGCTGTGCGTCTGAATAGGCTTTATGGAACTGGACCAATGCAAAAATCATCTTACAGACCAAAAAATCAGACCGTACAAAAGCCAAAACAGTACCCGCTCACGGTGTTGACGATAACGTGGTGTGGCAGAGAACTTCCTGCCATTATCACATCTCCGGCTCTGGGAACCAATGACAATATTTATTTCTTCCAACATTCTTAAACAGAGAAAGAGCTGAAAGGAGTATTCAGCCCTGTTGAAGTCCGGGGATAAATTTCTATAGTAATCTGAGAGAGGCCCTCAGAATGAATTATGCCTCATCTCTAAATGATGCCATTTTCTCCTGGTTTCACAGTTTCTTTCCCACCAGTTTGTGAGGGCTGAAGAGAAAAGCCCTCTCCCCTTATAATCGGCCACCCCGGTCCCCTTTATGCATCTGAGACTGATCTCTATGCTAAACAGCTAAGGTCTCTTGGCTCTGTTTTACATCTGACAAGCTTGGTCAAGTCACAAAAAATGAATCAGCATCACTAATCGTGTTTCACGGACTATACCCCCAAACTCTCAGGGGATTGGGAGAGTAAGGAGAGGGGGTGGCAGGGTCTTATGGAGAAGCACCCCCAGGGAAAAGTGACAAATTATCTAAAAAAAAAAAGTACCATCATCACCATCACTCTCCTGGTTCATATCAAGTAGTTGACCTTTTAAAGCATGCAAATATTCCGGGGAAACTGGTCGGTGCATAATTAAGAGTCCTCTATATATGGTCATAGAACAATTTAAAAAGTAATTTAAAACAATTTTAAAGCATCTGGAGACATTTGGTATGGAGTCATATCAGGACAGCTATGCTACAGGTGCAGAAAATCTTGACGCATCTCACTAAAACACAGTATCTTCTATGTCACCATTGTAGAATATTACAATTATTCTCTTCTATTCTGTTCGCTGCTTGCTGTTATCATGCATAACGAATGAACATGGGAGTATAATTACCGTAGCAAGCAGTAAATCTAAATATGTGCACAACAAGCTCTCCGTTTGCTTACCTGTTGCATGTTTCTGGAGATCCAGGTATCAAGAAGAAGATCCAGTCGGGATTTATGGAACTTCTTGGTTGTCTTGACTGCGATGAAGATATCATTCGGGTTGATATCTTCTGCGGGGGGCGTTTCGGTTGCTGCCTTGGCTTGCGGTGGTTTCTCCACTTCTCTCCTGCCTCGAGTCAATTTGGTGAAATATGCCGAAAATCCGTTCGCTTGCCCCGTCTTTGAATTGTACTGAAACTTGCTTTGGTCCACCGGCGCGCCGTTATTTGTCCCAAAGTTCTCCAGGCTCTGTAGTGACCGCATCCCATCTCTTCCGATCGACTTCTCCTCCACCTGGACCCTTTGGTGCGGTGCCGCTATCAGGAGCACCACCAGGCAGGTGAATACAGTTGCCGCTACTATGGAAGCTGCACATTTCTTACCGCAGCTTTTTAACATTTTCGTTAATGTTTGTAACCAAACAAAATAGTCGGATTCAAAATTGCATAGATGTATGTTTCAATTAAGTTTCTTTCTATGTTTTAATTTGAATAGGTGATGAGACTTTGCTCTGCCTACTCAGGTCTCTGTCCAGTATGACATGTAAGCTAGAATAAGCCGTACTCAAGACTGGAACAATTTTATAAACTGCCCCTCAACAATAGCCACGCCAGATGGGCGGTCACTTCAGCGCAAAGACCGAAGCTGAACTTCTGAAGGTTACCGCGCCAGGCGTGGTCAAAACCAAAGAAACGCCCAGAAGGGGAGGGTAAAGGGAAAAGTAAAACTGCAACCAGTGGTACAAGGGAGATGATAGAAGACGAAACGGGTGGTTCTTACTCATATCAGAGTAAATTGGTTGAAAACTTTAGTTGGAAAGATGTACGGAATATAATTGATAGCTTTTCTTGAGAAAATGTGTTGCTTAACGTCAAACTTGTTACGGGGAAACGTTCATTTTAAAAGTAGGCTTCTAAAATAAAATCTAAGCTGCATCTATTGGCGTGATATGTATTTTGTACCAGACGTCAATTTACTGTGAGGAAAATAACAAATTAATGCTAGCTGGTTGACGTGGATTTTGAATTACGTTAGCTGCTGTATCTGCTATGCCTTGGTTGTGAAAACAGACACAAACGTTTCACACACGCGTAAGATCACTCACATAATTTTAAAATAATTATAGTAAGAATTTATATTATTGCTTTACACTTTGTAATGTGAAATGGAAACATTCATTAGACCTATATCTCAAAGAAAACGCATTTCAGTTTCCAAAGATATGGTCTAGCTATAGGCTATCCGGAGATGGATATTTTAGAGAGCGATAACATTTGTGTCTTGGATGCCAGTTAAAGAATGTTGGATTAACCGTCCTTGCAGACAGATGTTTGAAGAGGCCTGGACAGTTCGTGTGTAGCGCTGCCAATTTCTTGGTGCCAAATCGAGCTGTTTGGGGAATGCAGATTTACCAACAATAAAACTCTTGTTTTCGGGCTTTCAGCGATGGGTCTGTCAAAAGACCACATCACCGTGACAAGGGGATTGTCAAAGAATGCCAGAAATTCTCGTCCTTTGAATTCCTTAGATCTTCCAGTTCCTTTGGGCCACGCAGTGAAGGAAATATCAGAACACCAAATTTGAAAAAATAATTACTCTTTCGGGTAAAACATGACATACACTAGGTGTTCTCTCTAGACAAACGATAGGTAAAATACGCTTTCATAGATATAGATTTTGCTGAACGAAATTAATTTGCGCAGCAATTCGCGTGCATTTGCCGACAAACAATAGATGTAACTGGTCTATGTATCTAAGGAAGAACTTTGATCTACAACATACAGCATGCACCTGTATGTAGACCTATCATTGCTCCTCACCCCGCACTGCTGATTGAATAGTCCCACAGTGGCGCTACATTCCACCGGTACGTATCAAGAGTCGTCAAAGATCTTACTTAATCTATTTGATGGAAATCGCTGGTGATGTAAATTCACACACACACACACACACACACACACACACACACACACACACACACACACACACACACACACTCGCTGGGTTGTGTGCGATCAAGATCAGGGAATTCAATTGGGGAAGCATTTCCAATAATGCAACAGGTGAACGCGCTGTTGATTCATACAGTCTCATACAGTCAGTTGGATGATAACCACCAGCAGTGTCTGTCCCTGGCAGGTGGCAAAGATTTATGACAGCTAACGGCCTTATTCATTTAAGTGTGCCTCTTTCTCGGTTCGCAATGGAGCAGGTGTCTTTACTACAGATAGTCTGAATGCGCAGAGGGGGAGGAGAGTCTGATAAACCAGACAATAACGTTTTGGGTAAAAAGGTGAGTGATTGTCAGTTAATCTGTGGTGAGCTTATCAGTTCATATATTTGTTGCTTGAAAACTTTTGGTAGCACAAAATATAAAACAAAAAGTTTGTTCGTGTAATCGTAGATATTTCCAAATCATACCTTGATCCCTTGACCTAATGAAAAAGAACATGCATACTTTTATTGTGTGTTTCGGGCGAATATTGCAAAGAATTTCACATGGCCATTGAGTTCAGCAGACCACTCTGGGAGGTTAATACTTTCAAAGATTTTCAAACTCACTGGAGAGCTAGAGTTTTTTTTGGTCACAAATAAAAGCGTTTAACCCTTCTGTTGTCTTCATACTGTAGTGTATGCACCCCTGTATGCACAGGGTCTGAAGTGACCCACCCACCAGACCCACTGTAAAGCTGCCATTCACCAACACACTGCCTAGCTAGTGTACTCCTTTTATAAAAATATAAAAAGGGGAATATTTAAATAGTAAATATTTTCTGGTAGGGCCTTTCCAGGAAATGTAATCAAATATCACGAAAATGTTTAATACAGGGGGTTTTCCCTGCTGTTAAACTCAAAAAAGGGTCATCTTTGACCCAAGGACAACACAAAGGTTAAGCAGTTGCCCGTTTCCCGCCTTATTCCCACACTTGTAATTGAAATTCTTGCTCTTGCTGATGGGGGCCCCTCTGGTGGAGGGTACCTGACCTCCAGAGCCCGTGCCAGGGCTACACTGCCCCTGCAGACAGTCGCACAGCTGGCGGTGACCAGTCTGGAACCCCCCTCAGACCCCCCTTCCCACCGGCCCAGTCAATGATCCCAGGCACCACCATATAAACTGGTGGTTACTCTAAAATAAAATAAAAACCCCACAACAATTACATCCTTTTGCTGTCTGAGTATTCTACGATGGTCTCATTTCTCAATTTAAAACCGCCTGTTTTAAATGTCCAATGTATATAGTCCAGTAAGGATAGGGAGTCACACATGGGTCACACATAGGATTTCATTGATTTTGCTCAGACAAAAAAAAACATATACTTTAAACATAATCACTATATAATGTGTATGCATTACATTAGTGCCAATTTAATTCATTTGAGAAAGTATGTGAACTGCACAATATTTAGTAAGTGGAGGCAGGAGAATTAATAATAGTATGGTCATTAAATATATTTTTTTTTATTTGATGTGATGAACAAAGGCTATGTTCAGGGTTGAACATATAAAAACGGCGAGCAAATAACCAGACTCTACCAAACATAAGCGAAGAAGTGACGGTGAGTCGTATATATAGTTACGGACAGACAAGTCAGGCTCATTGTTCGGCTTTTGAAGCAGTTCACAAAAAACGGCAGAAAACAAGCATGAGAAACCAGGCCCAATGGGCTGTCCCCATGGCCCGTATTCTGGTGGGATCACCGGCTCTTTTCTAGAGCCTTCTCCCCCCGTTTCACAAGACTCCTTCATCTTCTCAACGTCATGAGGCTGACACTTTCTGAAAGTGCTGGGACAATGGATGTTGTTAAAACGCCGGGGTAAAATGTATAATGCGTTGGAAGTTTCATTTGTGTTCCAAATTTCTGCCCACCTCCTCCCGCCTCCCCCTGACAAGAAAAACAAAAAGGAAAGGAATCCCTACCCGCCCTCTTTTAATCCCCTCTCGGATTGTGCGCCTCAGAAGTTAGTGCTGAATTCCGCCGGAATCACCGCCCACCCCCCCATTCCTCACACCCCCCACAAACCCCTGACCGCCTGACGGACAGCAATCAACTTCCCAGGAACAATGTCCCCAGACTTCCCAAATAAACACAACACTTTATTTCATCCACCTTTTGTCTGCATCTCAGGCATCTATATGGCCCAGAGGATCTTGAGCTAATCTATTAAATGTTGTTTATAGTATTATTATAATATGAAAATGCAAACAGGTTAAGTTATCAAATTGTGCGAGGTTATTTTGCCATTGTGAATATGTGTATTATTATATTTATTATGGCCATTATTGTAGAAAAAGACATTGAAGAATTTGTCTGAGCAGACATATTTTTGTATTTTTTCTGAGATCAGAACATGATAGATTTTTCTTGAGATTGAAAATGTGATTTTTCTTTGTGTTTTGGGCACTTTTTGATATTTGTCAGTGGCGGCATTATTTGTGGATTGATTGTGATCTTTATTCCTTATGATTTCACATTCCACGTGTTTAGCTGCCATTTGCAGAAAGATTAAGTTATCATTCCCATCAGGTGAAAAAAAGACTTAAAACATAAAATGTTATTTATAAGGCCAGAGTGAATGGAGTCTGGATTAATTTTACACTCAAGGCAAAAAGGACAGAAGTTGCTTTGGGCAAATCCTGTCCATCCTTTTTCTGTTTATTTCTTATCAGTCTTTTTCCTTCCTTTCCTCCAGAAGGTTGGAAAGAAGATTTAGCTTTTGATGATGTGATCATCTTCGTGTTCAAAGAACGGTTGTAGATTTTGGAAAGTATCTCCAAGTCACCTGTTTTGGCTCACATGCACTCAAAACCCTCTCACACTCATCCAATGCATACTTAGGCACACTTATCACGCACACACGCACGCACACACACACACACACACACACACACACACACCCACATGCACAGACACACATATGCAATGAACAAAACCTCCCTTTGAATACCTGCATAAAGCTTAACAATGCAGACACATTGCAATCACTAATATTCTTGGATATAACTTAAATGTAGTTATTTATATTAAGAATAACAGAATATTTTGTACATTTCTACTTTTGCAAAGTAGTCGTTACCCAATATTTAGATTTTCTTCAATAAGCACACAGTTTATTTATCATCAAGTATAACTGCGTCTCATTTGAAAGCATAAATACAACTTAATATGCTGGTTCCAAAATGTTCTGCAAATAATTATAATAAACCCGTTTAGCCTGTTGTTGAAAAATGGAAAATCTCCTCTCCAAACAACCTAATGTCTTGACTTCTACTGAATGGGCTGTGTGCTGTGTGTTTATTTAAAGTGGTTTGTGAGTGCTGAGCCCATTGGGATATTTGGTGAGGTTTCAGAAGAATGCAAGCCACTCTTAGGCCCCGAGGCTTGGTGATGCTATTGTTTTTAAATATGTTCGCAATAATCAGAGGACATGCAGAGTGCAGGATTCAAGGACAGGACCTGGTCAAGCTCCCCTCTCTCTCTACCCCAGCCCCAGTTCCTTCACTTCCTTTTATACTGCTGTCCTCATAATATGCACTGTTCCAGTGTAAGGTCAGAGTTTTCCATGATATAAACTAAAAAAATCGACTTCCACTCCCACGTTTAAGCAGTGTTTCTAAGTGCGGCCCAATGTCCACTTCAATGGTTCCTAAATTCAGCTCTGTTCCTTGTTCAAGGAACTATTTGTATCCAGTGAATTTTCGGTTTAGAAAGCATCAGCTTGGTGTCATACTGCATGATGAGAGGGTCTAAATAGAAGACATCACATTTGTATTAAGACTCAATGGATATAAATACCATTGCATACATCTCCTGTCAAGTAGAATGGAAGAGTATTTGTACATGGATGTAATAGTTAATTTGATGGGCTACTGTACCTTTCTACAGAACCTGTCCCTTGATATTTAAAGATTTTCAAGACATTTTCTAAATATAGCTTATTTAAATATATCATTTTAATTTGTCTGAAAGGTAAATGCAAAAGTATTCAGACAATGACACAATTTTTCTTGTTTTGGCTTGTATTCCAATGCATTGTATTTAAAATAACAATGAATATGAGGTAAAAGTGCAGTCCAGCTTTAATATGAGGAGATATTTCACATCCATATGAGGTGATATGTGCAGGAAATACAGCACTTTTTCTACATAGTCCCTCCATTTTAGGGGAGCAAAAGCATTTGGACAAATTAACATAATCTGAAATTGAGTAGTCATATTTAATACAAAGTTACAAGTTCTTTGCATACTGCCTGAAGTCTGCAATCCTGAGACACCAAACACTGGGTATCTTCCAGGTGGTCCCTTGCCAGGCCTACACTGCAGTTGTCAGTTCCTGTTTGATTCTGGAGCATTTTGCCTTACGTCTTGTCTTCAGCAAGTGAAACAAATGTTCAGTTGGATTCAGACTGGGTGTTTGAGTTGGCCAATCAAGAACATTCTACTTTTTGGCCTTGATTGCTTGATTGCTTTAGCAGTATGTTGATAATAGGAACACTGTGCTGCTGCAAGCTAAAGCACCATCCCGTTCTAAGGCATTTGGTTGGATCTATGCAGATGCTGCAGCACATTTCAGAATGGATTCAGTGGTAGCCATACATATGCAAGCCAAAAAGCCATAACACTCCATTCACCATTGGATCACCAATGGGGGTTTAGATCACAATTTAATCTGCCCATAATACTTTATTCCAGGACTACAACCTACAATCTTTTAATGTACTTTTTCTTTTTTCAAACTCTAAGCCATTCTGCACTTTAGGCTTCCCCGTTGTTTGTATCTTGCGGTGAACCTTCTGAGGTTATCTTCTCTTTATGGTCTTTGACACATCTTGGGGAGTGTTCTTGATTTGTTTGACAGTTGAAAAGGGTTTTTTCTTCACAGAGTATTATTCTGTCCTCCACTACAGTGGTCTTCCATGGTCTCCCAGGTCATCACTGAGCTCACCAGTTCATTCTCTGCTCAGTTTGTTCCTGATTGTTTTCAGCCGCATGATGTCCTGCTTTACTGGCCTTGACACTTATTTTGTCACTATTGTCACTTTTGAGAAAAAACAGCAACAGACTCCATGCAAATTCCATACCTAGAATAAACTACATTTTGTTAGCTTTCTTGTGCATTAAATAATAATGCAAAGAATGGCCAAAAACAGTTGTCCAGTTAAAGGGCTGTAATTCCTACACGGATCACCTGGTATGGATGTAAATACCTTTGGTGCTTTTTTAAATTCATTTATTTATCAGGGGCAGTGTTCATTAATCAACGTTTTTTGTTTCCACATCAATGTAAATGCGCCAGAGATAGCTAATGAGCTAATGTTCATGTGCTAATGAGCTAGTCACCACTGTGCCACCCATAAATTAAAGCTGACAGTCTGCACCTTGACCTCATACTCATTGTTTTTCAAATCCAATGTGGAGTACAGAGCCAAAGCAACAATTGCGTCACTGTCCCAATACCTTTCATTTAACTGCATATAGAAATTTTACTCAGTCAGCTAGTTTAAAACAAATAGCCTATTCCTGACAATTTGTTTAATTGATGTCCATGTGATTTTATGTGGTTCCATTTTCTCTGTGCTGCAGCCACATTTTCATTAGTTCGGTGGAGAGGGGAGGACTCTAGACATCTGCTGTAATGTACTGCAGTCACTGCAACCATCATTCTTTTTCTCTCTCCCTTTTCGGTCCCATCCTCTGCCACTGATACCACGGCCTGATAAAGAGGAAACCGGCCGTATTTATTTGCCTTTTAAACGGCGAGCCCATCTCCATCCATAAATCCAGCGGGGAAAGTCCTCAGAGATTGTCAAATTGTGTCCAGGGCGTGGAAACACAAAGCAGGTTCTGAGGCTCTGTGAGGTCCCCTGGCTCTGGCTCCTTGTATAATCTGTAATCCTATCAGCATTAGTGCACCCACGCTGGGAGAATAAACACAGGCTTTTGCCCTCGGATCTGCCGTTCCTTGCGCATTGTCACTCAGTCCCACGACGCATCAGACACGTCTGCTTTGGACACACGCAGGAGTCCTGTGCTTCACCTAATGAGCCTCTCACCCAGGCCGAACCTAAAATGGAGCCCGATTGGGTCCACACAAGCTGCTGGAAGACAGCTAATCTGATATATTTTACACATGTATGACTCTGACCGCGTGGTTGACTTTTTCTGTTTAATCTCTTTAAGCTCTGGCCAGAGCGCTCCTTAAAAAGCATTGTTCAGGTCATAGAAATGTTATTACTGAGAGCTGATAGTTAGGAAATGTTGTAGATTTGTTTGGGTTTAGCGGTAATGTCATCTCTGTTATGGAGGCGTTTGCAGTTTGCGTTTGCAGTTTTATATGACCATAAATGGTCCCTCCTAGACGGTCTCCCAGTGTGCGCCATCAAGCCCCTCCAGCTGGTCCAGAATGCTGCAGCCTGCCTGATCACCAGTCAGCCCAGGTCGGCTCATGTCACCCCGCTTCTCATTGGCCTCCACTAGCTTCCTATTGCCGCACGCATCCGATTCAAGGCCCTAGTGTTGGCATTTCAGGCTGCTAAGGGGATTGCCCCACCTTACATACAATCCCTGATCACTCCCTACTCCCCAGCTAGACGACTCCAGTCTGCCAGCTCTGGTCTCCTTATGGTTCCCTCTCTACGTGCACCCGGCGGTCGAGCTGCATGTTCACGCCTGTTTTCCGTTCTGGTTCCTCAGTGGTGGAATGACTTGCCTACCACTGTCAGGACAGCAGAATCCCTCCCCCTATTTCGACGCAGACTCAAAACACACCTTTTCAAACTCTACCTTAGTCCTCCCTCCTGATTTCCCCCCCCCCCCTTTCTGATACCCCTATCCTTGTCTAAAAGAAATAAAAAATTGCACTTATGATGACGACTATATGTTTAGAACAGCATTCCATGTGTATTTTCCTAGTTCTGGATGTGATGCTTTGACTTGTGGTAGAACCTATGCACTTGTAAATCCCTTTGGATTAAAAGCATCTGCCAAATGACAAAAATGTAAAATGTAAAAATGCGGACATTTCAAACAAAAAGAAAAGGCTGAAGCAATTGTTCTTATTTTTCCATAGACCCCCAAACACAAAACAAGTCTTGAGAAAAACATGCAGGCTGTCTGTGGTGTTGATCGTGCCCTCTATGGGAGTGGACTTTGTGGGTAGGGGTACATCCGCTCTGTCTGCGGATCTGTGTACAATGTGCTGTTAATTAGAGAGGCCTTTCTAAAGACAATTTGAACAACGTCCTCCATGAGAAGTGAGTGGATTCAAAGTGAGTTTGATATTCGTGGTCCCGTCTCATCACCACGAGTCTCTCTCTCTCTTGCTCTCTCGTTCTCACACACACACACACACACACACACACACACACACACACACACACACACACACACACACACACATATATAATTTATAATTAAACAAAAGACTCTAAAATGAGCTATTCCAACTTTAAACTGAGAGCCAAAATTCAGTCTGTTCTCAACAAACAAGAAATATCATAGTTTACACACACACACATACTCAACAGAGACTTTATTTTATTGCCTTCCTTATTTAAGTACTGTATGTGATTATTGCTTTTTGTCGAATGATAAATTCTAAAGTGAAAGACTGGTTACGCTGGTTCTGATATCATCTGTGAGTGGGAGCGCTCTGGGTTCAGATAAAGCTACCGTTGTTGTTGTATGTGCTTCCCACCACGCCAGATGGATTACTGGAAGTCCAGCGTTTGGATCAGATGGCCAGTCCAAGCCAGGGCTTGAGTTATCTTCCGAGCCCTGTCATCCCACACAGGTCAAGGAGATCTTGGCACTTGCGTTTTCACACACACATTTTCACTTTGCATTCGGAGACTCATTGACAGCATGAGTCGTTCTTTCCGGCACTTGAGCAATGGGCTCCAGAGCCTGGGATATGCTGCTGGTGTAATACTATACTGTGTGGGAAAAGATTGTGGCCTGCTGTTGCTAGCAACAAGTACATATGTGGTACAGCATACATAAAAGTGTCATACATAGGAGAATGTCAGTGTTAAATCAGCTTTAAAAGACTTTACTCTAATGAAACACTTTTGACCTCTGTTCAACTTCCGTGAACTTTGTTAAGAGTTCAATTAACATAGATAATTTTACTTTGTAGAGAAAATGAAAAAATAACAATTCGGAGAGATCAAAGTGGACCTTTTGGGAACTGACAACTGTATGTAAAAAAAAGAAGAATTATTAAAAGCGCATTAATTAATTTGCTTTATCACTTGGCCCACATCCAAACGGTTAAACGTTTTGTTTTTTTTCTTTGAAAGAAAAACATTCCGGTTTCTCACCTCTTAAACAAATACAGTGTAACATAAAATATAGATTGAATGACTAAATATGGCTGTATGTTTAACTTCTGCTTGAAGTGAGAGGTGTCTGACAAGGTGTAGAGTAGTAGAGTGTAGAGTAACAATATGACCACCTGACAGGACAGTCTTATGGATGAGAACACAGATAAGGAATACTCTAGTACAACAGCTGGCCCCCTTCCCTCCTGTATTGTGTTAGATATAATATACAATATAAGATGCATAGGATGACCATAATTGTTAAAAAAAGGGTTCACCAGACAAGCCTTTATTGGTGTGAATCTGAGGGCCATTGGCTCCGCTGCCAGGGAGTATGAAAGGAGAGGTGTGCTATTGCAGACTCCCATTCAGGTTCTTAGCTCCCTGCTGACCAGCTGTTAGCGATTGTCGCCGTGCCTTGGCGGAGTCACAGGTCTGTCTCCCTCCTGTATTACGTCTTCTCTGTCCCTTGGGGATGGACTGTCTCTGTGTAAAGTTAACTCTGTGGGAATGTATACTGAACTGCACTATCACACTCTCATTAGTGTTTAGGCTCCTCACATGAACCACCTCCGTGAAGCTGTAGCCAGGCTTGTTCACTTGACCAAACACCGAATGACAGTTTGTTTTCGGCCTTCCCCCAGCCTACAGAGGGAAGAGTGAGTGTTTTTGGGTCATTCATCCACCCTGCAGTACCACATTCTGAAGTATGCAGAGAAGCAGAATATTCTCAGAAAGATTTTGTACACCAGGGATCATCAAATCACGGTCCTCCAGGGCCGAGAACTGCTGGTTTTCCGCCCTCCCTTTACCAGGGAGTTAGGAGTGAAGACAGTAGCACTAATTGTTCAGTTTGTTACCCAGGAGAAAATAAATCCAGGGCTGGATTTGGATTCGATTATCCCCGTTATACCCTATTATATAGGAAATTGCATATGCACCAATTGGAAACCAGGGAATACATGCAGGAGAACCACAATGAAACACAATAATTCCCATTTCTTTTTATTTTCTTTCAAATGATGGTTGGAGTGCTGGTTATTGTCACAGAAGTTCAAACATTTTCAGTATAAGTGCAGGCTGCCTGCCTTGAGGTTAGCATTACTGACAGGACCCTCTTGAGAATCACAACTTGCCAAACATTTCATTGCCATTGAACAATTTTGGCAGGAACGTCTCATTTGGTCACATCCATGGTCAGATTCAATGTGTCCCCTTGGTCATCCTCAGCCAAAAAGCATTACTGACTGGCCTATTTAAAAAGAGAATGCAACTGGAAAACTATTCGACAACACTGACGTCATTCACATCACTGTTAAAACCAAGGAGATAATTACAGATGGCAAACAACCAGGAGTAGACGTAATATGTTTGGCAAACCTCAGCCTATGACTGAGAAAGAGCAGGCAGTCATTCTGATATGGGCAGAAGCCAGCATTAAGTGTGATGTGTGCCCTCTGTCAAACAACTTTGCACACAGCCTATGCTAACGTGATTCCAACTATAATGGTACATGCCAATTGGATTGTTTATCTCAAAACCTGCTCATTGCAGTAGGCTCCAGAATTATTGGCACCCTTCATGAATATGCACAAAAATAGCTGTAAACTAAAAAAAAAAAACATTTATTTACATGCATTGACAATGTAAGCTTTATTTTACAATGTGTGTAAAGCTTTATCTACAATAATTGTTAAGGGGGCCAATATTTTTGGCACCTATGTTTTTCAGAAATGATATTGCTAAATAAAAAACATTGAAACATGAGAGTGAATGTATTGAAATGAAAGTATATAGTTTTCCTGCATGTTTGAACATTACATTTTTATTAAACGTGCCCACTGTATCTACTCGGATGGTCTTGTTTTATGACCTTGATATAGTACTATACTATACGTTGTTTTTCAGCCTGGTCATTAACACAGGGGCTCCCGGCAGCCCTCCTCTCTCATGACGACATGCATTAACATAACCGTTCAGGAGCGCAGGACCCTTTCCCCGTCTCTGCCCTACTTACACTCTCCCCTTTCTTCCCAGAACTTCTCCCTCATTGTGCCTGGTTGTGTCACCTCCCCCAGAGCCACTAATGAACAGAGCACTCATTACCATGTTATATCAGTGGGCCCTTTCCCTTAATTGGGCCGGATGCTGAGAACAGCTTCTTTTTGGACGGTACCAATTAAAGTGGCCGGGGACCGTGGGGTTTGTGTTTTGTGTTTGTTTTCTCACCCTTGTTGAGTTACAGCGAGGGCTTTGTGCAGAATGCGTAGTTTGAAAGATCCCAGGGGAAATGGCCGACCTGGCTATTGTAGGCCATGAATGGAGGACTGGGAACTGATACAGTAGGGAGAGGAGAAGCCAGCTAAGGCTGGGGCATGCTAATGTGTGGGAATCTCACTGCAGTTTGTGAGTCTGCTGTAAGGAACACCATTCACAGCATGCTGCTATGGACCAATATGAACTAAATATTTTGTTGTTGAGGCAAGCTATGCTAAACTTGAAGAATTTTTTCCTTTTTTAAATAATGTAACCAAAGGGAATAAGAACAAAAACTATTTAATTATTTTCCAAAGAAAACATAGAGGCTTAGTTTATTTTGAACAACCTTCAGAGAGTCTTCACTGGAGAAATATCAATCTCTTTGCATTGACCTGTGCCACCATTTTAATAAACAGAGAATGTTGTCCCCTCTAGAGAATTTCTATGGACTTTTTCAATTCATGTTATCTAGCCATGTCTGAGTTATTAGGCGGATACCTTCCCCTTCCCCATTGGGCTGTGTGGCCGGTACATCATTGCTCTAAGCCTATGGTTAATGATTCCAATCTCTCTCTCTCTCTCTCTCTCTCTCTCTCTCTCTCTCTCTCTCTCTCTCTCTCTCTCTCTCTCTCTCTCTCTCTCTCTCTCTCTCTCTCTCTCTCTCTCTCTCTCTCTCTCTCTCTCTCTGGGACTGTTTCCCAATTCACCCGTATTAGTTCTTAAGGGAGAGATGAGGGACCTTTATCCAAGGGAGAGATCTCACCCACTCTTAGCAAAGGAACCTCCTTACTGGTCACTCTCCACAGTAACCCAGGCCTACCTTCATTGACCCCCACACACTAGTGGCCAAATTCCTCTACTTCTGAGGACGCAGTAGGTCTCCATGCTTTCGCTCTGCAATCCCAATTACCAGTCTGATGGGGACTGCTGGTGTGTCAAGTAATCACATACCTCAGCCATTATGAACCAGTATATTTACATATCTGTAGCATAATGAATTAGAGCCTTTTTAAGTGCCGTGTTGTGTTACGTATAACACCTTAACTGGGTACTTTTTTTTGGCTCCACTCTGATAATTATTTATTTAATAAATAATAATAAATAAATGTTCTTTTAGTATTAATTTAATTAAAACCTCATTCTAACTCTTGTTTGCAGGATCCCAAGTTCCCAGCTTATGCGATACTATACTCTCTGGAGTGAGACTTGGAAAACGATCCTTGAAATAACAAAGCTTTTGTAGAACTTCTTGGATTTAACACAAATACATGTGAAACAGCCACTTCCAGTTTTTCAACTTGAAGTCAATAGATCAGTCTCGGAGGATGGAGGGATTAAAGCACTCAATGTGAAGCAGATGTACCCGACTGAGGTCCAAAGACAGGAATCCATGGAAGAAGCATGGAAAGCCTTCAAAGCAAAAATGTGACAATGCTGCTAAACTGAAACCAAATGTAAGATGTTCTAATTTCATTAGCCATATGACATAAATCTTCAAATAAATCGGAGCATATTTTTTTAACTGTGTAAGATTTGCCGACATGTATTTGAGTGCAAACTTAAGTGATTAAGTGTATTTTAAATCGGGGTGGGCTGACAGCGGGAATCTAGAAATCGCCATTATTGTCAGTGGAAGGTGGGAGTTTCATGGCTACCGTGGTACTGTTGAGCAGATTTAGAAACGTTCCTGAGATCAATCAAATAACGCAAGGCTGACTATTACATACCTGACCTCCCAACTGGTCACCCATTCAGTTTTCATTTAGGCTGCATTCCGCGAAGGCTTTGTTCTTGGCAGAGGGAATGGGCCAGGTTTCTCAAACAGGATAGAAACACAGCATCGCTTATTTCGTCTCGGAGAGCCTGAGCCCTTAAACGTGGGACCAGCCCCTTCGGAATCCAGACAATCTGTATCATGTGTTTCTCCACACTGAATTCACACAACCGTAAAGCCTTGGCAACTGACCTCAAAGGAGCCACATGATTTCACCATTAAACGGCTGGCTTGCCCACTTCTTTATTTTTTTACGCCGTTTAATGAATTAATTGCCTTCGGATTTATCATAGGTTATGTTTATTTCCACTGTGGGAAACGAAACGGCAAAGGTTATTATTTACCGAGGAAGTCTTTCCAGCAGATTCTTTCTTTGTAGTTGACTGAGTGTTTAAAGAAAGGAAGGGGAAACTAATATGCTCATTATTCTTCCCGGGAGACTGAACAATACCTTTGTGCAGCAGGTCTGGGCCACCTGTGTGCAGGGGGGGTACTGGTACTGCTGAGGCGTGGTCGATGGTGGAGTGCCACCTGTTTCATAAGACTCTGGGTGGTGTGAATCAGGACTCTCGACAGCAGGCCCCCGTCCTAATGAGACGCCCCAGCCACCCAGGACGGGCATTCAGGTCAGCTGAAGAAATCTTCTGCTCCATTTAGTGCTCTGATTCGCTGATCCCCACCACCCACCCGCCCAACTGTTAAACATGTGAGGCCCAGCTCCTTGTACAGGCCCCTACCAGCCAGAGCTGTTTGCAAGGCCCGTGTGTGTGTGTGTGTGTGTGTGTGTGCGTGTGGGTGTGTGTGGGTGTGTGTACATGTCTGTTTGTGTGTGAGTGCATGTGTGTGTGCGTGTGGGTTTGTATGCATGTCTGTTTGTGTGCGTGTGGGTCTGCATGCATGTCTGTTTGTGTGTGTATGTGCGTGTGTGGGTGTGTATGATTGTCTCTGTGTGTGTGGGTGTGTGTGCGTGTCTGTGTGTGCGTGTGGGTGTGTGTGCATGTCTGTTTGTGTGTGTGTGTATGTGTGTCTGTGTGTTCATCGGTGCCTATAGGTGTGTATGTGTGTGTGTGTGTGCATGTACGTGTGTATGTCTGTGTATGTGTGTGTGTGCGTGTGTCTGTGTGTGTTTATTGGTGCGTATGGGTGTGTCTGTGTGTGTCTGCGGGTGCAGCAAAGCAGAAGCTCCACCATTGAGCTTGCTCAATGGGACCTGACAGCCTGAAATGGCCCTTCTTTAAGGCCCTCAAAAGCAGAACAGAAGGTGAGCAAGCACAGCCTGCTTAAACAGCAGCTCTCTCGTTTAGCCGCTGTCCAGTTAGCGCTACGTGGCCTGTCATACGCCTTCAGTGTTTTCACAGCAGGCGTGAAGAGGAGGTGCCTCTCACAGGCTACCAGTGTCAAGGTATGCTGCAAAGAGTTGGCCTGTGTTGCACGCTTACTGCATGTTATGCATAGCATTGCCTTCATTTTTCTCATTCAATTTGTGTTTCCACTGAGATCTCACAGCACCTGAGGCACCATATAGTTTCTGTATGTGAAGTGGATAAATGGAAATTTCTCTCAGTCTTTGGGGTATTGGACTGTAATTGGTCTGTGTGGTGGTTGTGGGAAACTATTACCTTAGCGTGGGTTGCACGCATTTTGATTTCCCATGGGAGCAATGAGAGAGGATAGGTTAATTTTCTCTGCCTTTGTTGTTCCAACATTAGCACCTGGTACACAGCAGTTGGGATAATTAACTCCCCTTTTTCCAGTATAGAATGGATAGAATTACCTATCTGTGGCAGAGTCCAAATGACAGAAATGCCTGGTCTGCTCACAGTGGGAAAGTAATAAACTCTCTCTCTCTCTCTCTCTCTCTCTCTCTTTCTCTCTCTCTCTATTGTCTCGAGCTCTGCTTGTGAGCCGGCACGTCAAACAGAATAGCTGACTTTTGCAACTGCCCCGCCCAACCCCCACCCCCCACCCCCCAAAAATGATAAGGAACACAAAACATTGCGCAACATATGCACGTTTCTCAACCGGGGACTGAAATGCTCGGCTGAGCGTTGTCAGCGCGACCGCGTGTGGAATGACACGGTCGTCAAACTGACGGCATTTCACGGGGACCTGTTCGCAAACAGAGACAGATGCCGAGACAGGGGTGGGGGGCGGGAGGGAGGGGGGGGGGGGGATTATGGAGACGGGCGGCGGCCATGGGGCTCCCAGGGCTCCGGCTGAACAGCAGGTGCTCCTCCGCGCCGCGACTATTAATCTCTTTCAGAAGGCAGCCACCTCTCACCCCACGCAGTCCCCCATACGGGCGCCACGCTAATCGCACAGTTTGGGAGGGGGTCGGCTGCTCGTCAAACTGTGCGTGCGGCTCTCTTTGTGCGGGGCTCAGGACACTGACTGCAGAAGGCATACCGCATGCAAGCAAAAGACCCCCCCTCCCAATACTGCCACCCCCAATTTAATTATGTTTCTCTGGGCTTGTTGACAGGGTTTGTGCATCTGCCCTCACCTGTGTCTCTGTCCCTGGAGCAGGACTTGGTGTTGATATCTTGGTGTGCATGTGGTGTTAACCCCTGACATGGTGAATATGATTAGATCGGCATTGGTTGTTTATATTTTGTACAGTTGAGCTTGTTTAACTGATACTGCTTTAAAGAGTTTGACTCTTTAAACCTTGTGTTGCCTTAAGGGCCAAAAATGACCTGCCACTATGTTTAACAGCAGAGAACACCCCCTAAATGATCTTTTTTCAACTTGAAATTTGATGACAAAGTTTGTGTTGAGGCGGCACGGATGGTGCAGTGGGTAGCACTGCCGCCTCACAGCAAGGAGGTCCTGGGTTCGAATCCCCGTCGGCCGGGGCCTCTCTGTGCGGAGTTTGCATGTTCTCCCCGTGTCTGCGTGGGTTTCCTCCGGGTACTCCGGTTTCCTCCCACAGTCCAAAGACATGCACGTTAGGCTGATTGGAGAGTCTAAATTGCCCGTAGGTATGAGTGTGTGAGTGAATGGTGTGTGTGCCCTGCGATAGACTGGCGACCTGTCCAGGGTGTATTCCTGCCTTTCGCCCAATGTATGCTGGGATAGGCTCCAGCCCCCTGCGACCCTGATCAGGATAAGCAGGTTCAGATAATGGATGGATGGATGGATAGAAGTTTGTGTTGAGTGACAGGTTGTTTCTTCATGCAAAATTGATTTTAAAAATAGAAATTCAATTAAGCTGCTTTATTTTAGGGGTTTAGTGAAGGCGGGTCATTTTTGACCCATAGGACAATGGGAGTATACATAATGTTAAGACTACACAAGGGTTAAAGTTGAACATCTAACTGAGAACAATACTGTAAGTGTTCTCCAACATATGTCTGCTGCATTATCACAGGGAGCTGTTCAGGTCAAGCTCTCTGTTGTGAGATATCTGTAAAAAATAGTCTATATATTATATTATGTACATATTGTTATATATTAGGTTTTCAGTCTTGAAAAGATGAGTAGATGTTGTTTATTTTTTATGCGCAAACACCTACCTGTGTACACCGGCTTGTGGTTACCTTTGTTTGCACTCCTTCCTATATACTACTCACTCAACAGTGCCATGAAAGCCACCTGTGTCCACAAGTGTGTCCCTTGCTATTGGCAAATTGCACCATTAACACTTACCATGTGACATTCAGAGTTCAATTCAGTTCATTGAACCAATTGCAACAATCTTCCTTTGAATTTCTCTCTCATATTGTGTGTGTGTGTGTGTGTGTGTGTGTGAGAGTTTGTGTGTGTGTATGTGTCCAAGCCCTTACTCTGAACTGTGACCATCACATGACACACTCAGGCTAATCGCTCTGTCTCTGTGGGGAGCGCAGCACCATCAGTGACCTCAGAGTCCGTGCATTTGGCCAATGGCCGGCCGTAAACAGGGACATTCTCACATCTCAGCCTTTCCCACAGCCCCCAGCACCACGGGGGAACTCATCCATGGCTGAACTGTGCCTCCTTCATCAACGCCTGAACGCCCAAGGTTTTCCTGGAGATTGCCAGCCAGGAGCCAGGCTTTAGAGAGGCACATGCTCTCCTTTCACAGCTGAATAATGCCGGCTACAGTGGTCCATTGTATTGACTCAGTGTCTGCTTTGATTTGAGAGGACCCCTTCTCCAGTGATGGCAGTTCACAACTGCCAAGTAATGCAGTGGACTGTAGCTCCTCTGGTCTCATTAGTTTCATTGACAGGGTGGTAGAAGGGTGATTAAACAACTTACATAACCAAATCAAAAATGATCTGTGAAAACATTCAATTATTTATAATTATATATAACTGAAAAGACACAACAAACACGTATGTTTTAACTCCCTTGAGAAATGTATCCATCTCTTAAAATTAATATACTTGTGAATGGAGTTGCTCGGATGGGGGTGAAATTTGGAAGTGTGCTCATAATGTGAAAGAATGGAATGTATTTTGTTTTCATTATTGACAGAACTCCAGCATCACTTCACTTGAACCGCTCGCCATAAGGCTGACATTACACTGTCACACACAAGACATACAGGGCGGCCTGTAGCGTAGTGGATAAGGTACATGACTGGGACGCAAGGTCGGTTGTTCGATCCAGTGTAGCCACAATAAGATCAGCACAGCTGTTGGGCCCTTCAGCAAGGCCCTGCATTGCAGGAGGATTGTCTCCTGCATAGTCTAATCAACTGTAGGTTTCTCTGGATAAGAGAATCTGCCAAATGCCATTAATGTAATGTAATAAAAGGATGGCATCACAGATGATATATGGTTATGTCAAATGACATTAAACTGTCATACTTCTATTGTTAAATTTTATGATAGTAACAGTAACATGCCCTAAAGCACCCTTTCGAAAGGAAATTTGAAATATATTGTTATTACTTTCTGGCTCAAAATACAGTTCCCTCTTAATATCATATATCCCCTGATGTTGTCAGACAACAAAACATAATTTGCTTGAATAAATTATCTTTTGGTAACCATTGGTTTGCTAAGGACAGTAAAACATGCTTTTTACTGTGCTGTTTCTTTGTTTTAGGAATGGACACAGGACACATAACTCAGTACTTTCAGATACTCCATGAGGAAATACGAAGGCATGATTCTATCAATTACATAAATTGATTAAACTGTTTGTCCATTCTGACCCATGGCTTCCGCCCCAGTGTTTGATGGGTTTATCATTAGCATCTACCACATCTTTCCTGTCCATTGTTTTCTCAGCCTTTTATTATGCCATAGCCCTAAGCTTTACTGATCTCGGACAGTTTGGAGTAAACATCCTAATGCACGTGTGAACCCTGCTTGAACCATCCATCCATCCATCCATCCATCCATTCATCCATTATCTTAACCCGCTTATCCTGAACAGGGTTGCAGGGGGGCTGGAGCCTGTCCCAGCATACATTGGGCGAAAGGCAGGAATACACCCTGGAAAGGTCGCCAGTCCATCACAGGGCACACACACCATTCACTCACACCATTCACTCACACACTCATACCTATGGGCAATTTAGACTCTCCAATCAGCCTAACTTGCATGTCTTTGGACTGTGGGAAGGAACCGGAGTACCCGGGGGAAACCCACGCAGACACGGGGAGAACATGCAAACTCCGCACAGAGAGGCCCCGGGATTCGAACCCAGGACCTCCTTGCTGTGAGGCGGCAGTGCTACCCACTGCACCATCCGTGCCGCCTTCTGCTTGAACCAGATACTGTTAAATATGAGGTATTATACGGCTGAGACACTTCAGTGTTGATGAGAATAAACGACTACCTGTTTTTATCCAAATTGGTATCTGTTTTATATCATTTTGACAGCTTGTTTAAGACCCATCTCCAAGCTAGTGTACCAGAGGCCAAAACTGCCCCCCATACACTTGGCTGAATACAAAATATTTAGGTTGTTTATACAGATTATTTTATTGACCAGAAAATTTAATCTTATTGTTATCAATGTGTACAGCCTCTCCGGTTTCATAACAATAATCCTATCATGTCTTTCATAGCTATTCATGTGCTTGTCTGTAATACTGCTGAAGTGAAAAAATTAGAAGCACATTGAATATCCTGTTTGGGAACGTTTTACCTGAGGCTAAGTTCTTACAGCATGGGAAACAGTAGATCGATGCTAACAAAACTGTGTGATACTGCTGCCAGCTCCATCATCCACTGCAGCTAAAGGAAAATAAGCCCTGTAGGGAAAGTCAGAATTCAGTGTAATCAACAACACAACAACAACAACACCACTCAAAATGAAACAGTGTTAAGTCAGAAGCTAGAACGAAACTTTGTAAAACAAAGTAGTTTGTTAGTGCGATTGTGTCCCGGTTCTTCTCAAAACACTGTTACATATTCTGTGATATGAAGATTAACATTATATATTTTAAAGACTGGATGAAAATGACGATTAAGTTGTTCTGTTGGTTCCTGTAATTTTGCTGTATATGATGGTATTTAAGTGTATTTAGTTTCTATAATGAATTGGCTATACCCTTTGCCTACATTTAATTGGAAGAGAAATAGATTTTGGAAATTATAATGCCCTCAAAAAGTGAATGAATAAATAAATTAATAACTGTATGCAGGATTTTGGCCTTTGCATGCCTTTTTCCTTTTTTTAAATCACCCATTTAACTAATGTTTGGTTCTGTTCATTACTGCTGTATTGCATTGTTTATATTCAAATGCACATAGAATAAATTCAATTACTGTATAAACAGCCCAAAGAAACTAGCCTATTAAAGGCACTGAAGTATCTTAATGAGGCATATTGTTAATTGATTCCAGGTCAGATTAGACTGACGGAGTGTTGGATGGAGTGATTAGGATACACTTCATTAGTGCTACGATAACTTTTACGATACGAGCTACGATACTCCGATAATATGAGCTTTATATGATTCATGCTCAGCATGAGCGTTTTACAAGAGCCTTCATTGCCCATGAGTCACTGGGGTGTCTGCTTAATTGTGGTCTCTGAAAAGAAACATCTGCTCAGGGCTAACCTCGAAGTGAACAGGGACTCCAGTCCAAGTAAAATATGCCTTTTAATGTGGCATATATATATTTTTCCCCATTTGGGAAAAAACTGTATAGCTACAGCAAAAACATAAAATAAATAAAAGACGGAGAATACTGACGTCATATTCTTTTTTTAGCAGTCCTGGCTATTTCATCAGCCTGGGAAAGTCTGACAGGTGTAAAATAAATTTTATATTGGGAAAGACAGTTTTTTTCTGCCTTGGTCAATATACATAACCTTGTTTCTCTTGGGCATCCTCCTGACTGAGCAACACTATCCATTGGAGCAGACGGAAATGAGAACTGGCACCTCTTAATGGGTGATTCAAAAGCTCCTGAATTTATTAGCTATTCTCCATGCATGTGTCACCCAAGAATCCCCAAATGCTGCAAGCCAGTATATATTTTCGGTAATGTCAGCTGGATTTCATTTGGCTTGGGAAAGAAAACACATTGTTTATTGTATAAGTTTGGCTGGAGGGACTTGTTACCTTCACCACAGCTCTACTGTGTTGATGATTAAAGAGAAACGCATTGAACCTCACAGCAGCAGTCTGTGGGTGAGCTTTAACTGAAAATATTTTTATTTTGTGCTCAGATACGATTAAGCATTGTGTCGGCTGGTTAAGAAGCGCCTGTTAAAGCCTATTTTGGAGCCAAAAGATTGGAGAGGGGATGTTGGGGGTGTTGGGGGTAGAGTGGAGGGTAACTATTCTTCCTATTTTCATTGAAATGAGGGTAATCTATCAGGAATTTGTAAAGCTCCATTCAGCACTGATGAAAAGCAGGACTCTTGAGGGACCTGTCTGTGGGCTGCACAGACAAGCAGGGAGCAGATGTGTTAAAAAAGTACCGCCCCTTCAAAAAAGCTCCCTCTCGCACTCTCTCTGCCCCCCCCCCCCCCTCTCTCTACGCCCGCTCTTTCTCTTTCTCTCTCTACACCCCTTCTTTCTCTCTACATCTCAGCCCCTCTTGCTCTGTCTCTCTCTCTTCCCTCTCCCCATCTCTCTTTCTCTGCCCCCTCTCTCTCTCTGTCCCTCTCTTCTCCCTCTCTCTCTCTCCTCTCTCTCTCTGCCCCCCCTCTCCCTCTCTCTCTCTCTGAAGAGGGCGACTTTATGGTAATTTGTGAACATTGTTGCTGGTGAACACCCTCGGTCCTGTCACAAACACAGCAAAAGACTTGTGACACACAAACAGAGGATTTACCATGCAGGGCACACGCCCGATCCTCCCCAATCTGGGACTGGAGTGCAAGCTGGTGCAGTGGGCATTGTGCATACTGGTGCTGGAAAGAGTAACTGATGTTACCCACAAAAGGCTCTGGAAACAGCTAACCCCCCCCCCCAATTTAAATTTAATCTGAGATGAGGCTGGTATAGCTGATTGTTTAAGTGACTTGGTTTACATGCTTGGTTACATTCATGATTTGTACAAGGCACAAGCTTTACAAAACATACAAGCCAATGTCTGTACCCTTGGGAAACGTTTCATGGAAATCTTATTTTAATAAAAGCAACATTTATTATTGTTAGTTTTTGGTGGGTTGATTTTTTGAAGCTTTTCCTTTTTTTTTTCCTTTTTCACAATGTGAATGTCACTTCTTATCACACCAGGTTTGACAAGTTGGAATAATGAGACACTGCAATCCCAAAATAACTGAAACCCTCCCACCCCTGGGCAATTCTAGAGCCAATTCTAAATCATTGCACTGCCAGCATTAGTTGGCCTGGATTTAGCTCATCCATGATGTCCTAGAACAGTGCCTTAACGGATGAGCCACCCAGCAGACTCAGATTATTTCATTTTGAGCAGGGAATGAAGGCCATATTTGCCGGGCCACATCTACCGCATCTCCCCCTCCTCCTTTGCGCTGACAGGGAGGTTCGGGCGGAGGTGCAGAGGTGTACAGGCAGTGATAAACGCCGGGAGTGCAGGGGTTGGTCTCGGAGGCAGCTGCCTGACGCGCAGTGAGAACAGGCAGGTTTAAAGGAGCCCCTTCTTTCCCACAGTCCACAATGGTAACACACAGAGCGCGGTCCAGAGCCGCGCATCTGCCAGCGCTCAGCGTGGGGGCGTATTGTGCGTGAAGGGGAGCGCCGGGGGAATTCGGGACCCCTGTCCGGAGGGGACTGAATCCTCGTTCCACATGCGTGAATGATGCTTTCCAGGAGAGGAGAAACAGAGAAACAGAGTTGAGGAGAAACAGAGCTCCGGCCACAGTGAGGAAATGAAAGCTGTATAAGTCTGTCCGTTTCATAACCTGTGGCTTCCTAGAAACGTTTTTTTCATTTCATGACATACTCTTTTTTATCAGAAAGTGAAATATATTTATTTGGAATGTTTGTTTTAAAGTGTTTCCCACCGTTGATTAGTAACTGATAGCCAAAGCTGCAGTTTTGAACCAAATAGCTCTTCAAGCAATTTCAAAGACACATTTATGACTAAATAGGTTACGCTATTTTACACCTTATTTCATAAAAATATCCCTGATACCTCCTATCGTCCCTTCCTCCCCTCCGCCGTGTACGTGAGAACTGGAGTGTGACGGCGCGTTGCTCTCGCTGACGGGAGATGAATTAGCATCGCTGCATCCTGAGACAGGCTGAAACAATGGCAGATTTGGAGCTTGGGGTGCCCAAGGCTAGCCATCTGCCAGACACAGCGAGATCCATTATCAGCCCCTGAAGAATGTGGAGCCAGATTGATGAGGCCTTCAGTAAGTCCTCAAGGAGGCTCGGGGGCCCCCCTCCTTCACTCAGCAAGCAGAGGCTCCAGCAGGTGGTCTAAGTGCTCCCTGTGTACCCCACCCTACCACTAGGGGCAGTAAACACGGAGTAAGGTTCCCCTAAAATAGCCTTCTTCAGCTCCTTTGCCGTTTTGAACACATGCCCATTGTTAGAACACTTCATTCCTAAGTGGTTTGTTATATAAGCCTCATACCAACTCCTCAAACCTAAGATGGCAGAAAATGTTAGAATGGAGAATTAATCCTCTCTTTAACCACAGACTGTCAGGTTCTTGATGTGAGCTCATTGTAGTGAAACAGCATCAAAGATCACAAGATTTTGAGCCATGTTCATTCTGCAAATATACTACTATAATACTATATCTATCATAATGGGTTTTTTTTTTACAGACACCAGCAAACTGTCAAAAGATAAATTCAGAAATGTAATGTTAAATGTTGATCCTCCAGCTTATAGGTATAGATCATTGAAAAATGGAGCCAATTTCACAGAAGACAAATCCCCATTTCTTTGCAGGAAAATGTCACTGTAGCAAAAGGTCAGCAAGTGATATTTAGCTTCTGGAATGTCTGAACACAGCAGGGAAACATAATCCATTTAAAGAATAAGTAACTGCAAAAACATAATTTGCAAATGTAACTTTCAGGGAGAAGCAGGGGTTTATGATTTTATCCCAGACTATTTCCGAAGTTAAGGTAGCAGAAGTTCAGAGAATGCAGTTTTCAAAAGAAGCTTGTAAAGGATTTGGAATTATAACTACTATTGTATTGATAACTCCAACCAAATCCCACCTCTATAATTGAACTGAAGAAGGGAGAACTGATAGCACCCTTAATACTGGTTCGTCTCTGTGATTTAATTACGGACATTTGGCGATGGAGATCACCATCTGGATGGAGATGGCCGACGCATCACAAGCGAGCGTCTGAAGGAATGACGTGTGCAGAAAGAGAGGGAACTTCTCTGGAGCGGTGAGACAAAGGGAGGTCGTGAGGCTGTGACTGGATGGTGGGAGGACATTGTCATGCAGAGTGACCGGTGCATGCCTGGACATTGCCCTCTGACTCCCACCCAGCAGGTGTGTACCCCGGGCTCCGCAGAAAGGGGCTCTCGCCTGCACTCCTTTGTGTCGGCAGCGGAGGGGTCGTGTAAGAGGGGCTACACAGGACAGATGCTGCACATTAATACCCTGGGGGAAAGTGTGCCGTGATGAAGAATGGAGGAGATACAATAGGGCCGATAGCTCCCGTGCCTCCACAGAAGACAAAGTCCGGTCGCCGTAGCGACCTGTAGCTGTACAATTGTTTCCGCAAACAAAGTGCTCCCTGCCTGGCCTCAGGCTGACAGCCACAGAAAACGTTTAAACAATAGTAGTGCCTTTTATTTGTCTTTTGTGACCATATACTGTGTGACATTATACTATTTTAAGGGTGTTTAATAAGAATCATCGATTATGTTATGCTAAGATTGGCCTTTCAAAATATCAAAGAGACACGTTGAGATTGTGATAGAAAGTGCACACAGTGAAAGATGAACAATGTTGCTAAATCCTACAGCTCATCAGTAGTTTTAGAAAGGAGGCCAAAATCTAAATCTTGGATAAGTTTCTTGGAAAATTACCTGTGAAGCGTGAAAATATTAGTGGAAGAAATTTAGTCAGGAATACTGGAATTAAATAATGACAGCCAACAGAGCCAACGTTGGCTACAGTAAGTTTTGTTTACAGAGGTAAAGCACACATTAAAAAGAGTGTCGGTCACATTAGGATATACGTTATATATAGGATATATGTTTGGCAGCTAGACCTGAAGTGTATCAAATTTATGCAAAACATAGAATTAAAGATTAATTTCACATTGATGCACATATAATATCTTTAGATTTTATATACATATATACAGTATAGGTATACGATACATCCTATATACTCTGACTACCCAGCATGCCTCTCTTTGGCAAAATATGTGTTGTTTTGGTATGGAATTAGCCAGTATGTCAAACAGAAATGCGATATGATTTTGGGTCGGATTCCTGTCATGTTGATGGATAGTCAGCACCCGTTTGGTAGTGGTGACTGGAAAATGAATTACGAGGCCAGGGGCGGCTGCTGCCACAGCGACCCCAGGGTAGAGGACTCTGTCGGGGCCGAGGACCGTGTGGTACATGCTGTTTCCCTATTGTCCTGAACCCATGAAGGGACAGTGGAATGTACTGCTTAGGAATAGCTCCACTGGATCATAGAGACTGCACTGGGAATACAACACTGTCTTCAAAGGCCCCGTAGAAGCTGAGTTTCAAAGCATAGATTGCCTCCAAAACTGTTTATAGTCATTTTCCTCTTCAAAGGGCATGTGAGTTGTTGCTCTGGTTATTGGTCTGAAAGCACAAACAGACAGACTGATTCAGAATGCCAGTGGTCTAAGACCCTAGCCATTTTATTTTCCATCCAATAACAATAAGAACAATGATGCAAAAAAAAAAAACAGACTAAACCTACCCCTCAGAATAATTTGACAATGTTTGACACTGATAAGTATGCATGAAACACTTCTGAGTGAGAATTGCCATGATTGTAGCATTGTTCATGCATTTATGTCTGGATGTACTGTATGTATATATGAATGTATTTATTTATTTATTTCAAAGTATAACAAAAAACCTAACTGAAACACCAGGAACACTGGAGCCATTGAGATTCAGAAATATTTTGATGGAAACATGATGGGCGTTATGTGGTAAGATGTGGTTACAACAGAATCAGCCAACTTCTGAACCAGGGCTCAATGTGTTCTCCAAAAAACCTTTTGTACTTTTCAGTTATTTTTTTCTTTTCTCAGTCCAAAAGGCAATTCTTTTCTTTGGGCCAGTTCTAGTGGTTGGCCAGCTTTAACTCCGTTACCCAGGAAACCTCTGTAGATATGAAAGTAGGGCACATATTGAAAATGCATTATACCCTGAACTGCAGAGCAATAACATCAAATATTGTATTTGTGTTTCAAATGCATGAAAGAAAATGTTTCGCTAAAACTCAGTTTCTCTGAAATGACCAGTAGTCCAGGAATCAAACTTTCAGACTTTCTAATGCTGTGCAATGGAGATGTAAGGTTAAATAGACTTCTCGAAGGGAGACTTCAGACATTTTAAGGACAAATTCCAGCCACAACATGCAGTGTGATGTCTGAGACGTTGACAGGCGTTATCATGATGCTGATATGATATGATCATTATGACATGTTCACATCATAAATCGGGAGATGTTTATCACAGCTTGAATTCACAAGCTTTCATAGTCATTTTACGTCAACGAAATGGCATTCAGAAAATGTCCTTTTCCCCCCGAAAGTTTAGAAACACTAAAGATATACAGCTCAGTAGCACCTTAGTAGCCATTCAGACAGTATAATCTGAAAAGCATTAACAGACTATATAGCATCAGGACATCGTACATACAGTATCATATTATAGCATCCTTGTATGGCATAATTTGTGCTGGCTCTTGACCAGACAGTCAATAGGAATGTTATTAATAGTTACTTACAATGGGAATGTTTTCTTTTCCTGAAGGGGCAAGCACAACACATGTTTTCTGTATACCGATAGCAGCATCCTGTAACTTTCCAATTTCATAATTTTTTTCCTTTTTGAGTGTGAATGTCAAACACAATTAGTGAATATAGAGTGGGAATATTCTCCTAGTTTGTTGATGTAAAATGCTGAGTGTTAAGTATCAATTGAATACCAGGAGTCCATACATACAAGGATGCTGAGTTTTTTTTTACATTTTATTAACTAGTATTAACTAATATGTATTTAATTAACTAACATTTCTCAGAAGATCATTATAAATGGCACCTCTCTCAAATCCAGGGAACCAAATCAACCAAATGAATGTGCAGTAGATAAACCAAATTGCTCTTGGCATGCTCAATGCAAAAGAGTTGCATGTGCCAGGGCACTATCAAACTCATACAAGGGACACCTGGCCAGAATCTCAGCTGGGACATTTCGCTGGACCGTAATACGCCTATGACTAATTACTCCACAGTGGAGTGGTCAAACTGTGGAAAAAGAGCCATTCTTGGCCCTGGTTCATATTCTGCCTCACGGCTGTGAGCTTGAACATCTCAAATGTTCTCCCACATTCCTGACACACCGCCACACATTGTTCTAAGCATCCAACCCACATGCCAGGTCCTGTGTGGCAATTTACCAGAAAGCCTAATTTTGTGTACTGTTTACAGTTTCCAGTTAGCCGAGGCACACTCACCGGGCCATAGACAGGCCTCAGGGGAGAGGAGTCCTTATTTTGTTGTGAGATAAGTGTACACGATTGCAGTTGAAGTTGTTGTGAGCCTCAGCATGCTTTCAGCTCCAAGGGTGGCGCTTCCTTTCCAGAGGAAGGATTACTTTGCGAAAGGCGGGAGGCACAAACTGTGGAACAGTGGCCTCTTTGACAGTGGTAGGCTTTTTGGGCCAATGAAAAGAGGCGGCGGTGGGGGAGGGGAGTAGTCAAAGAAGGTTATGGAAGCAAGTAAATCGCAGACTGAAAAGGACACGGCATCGGTCCACTTGACTGGCGTTTCTGTTTGACCCTGGGACTGAGTGGGCACATTGTTGCTCCTCCAGCATCAGGCCAGGGGTCTCCATCCTGCCACCAAAGAGCCTGGAGACATTGTTCCAGGGGTCAGAGCTGGTCATCTGAACCACGTCTGTCAAACGCATGATGAATGGAGTTTATATTTCATATTATTGGACTCGGTGCCTCAGGTCAAGGTGCACTGGGGACAAGAAGTGATGCTTGGGTCATCAGATCGCAGAGGACAAATCTTGAACTTCAGCCAATAGGCCAAAGCATGCTTATAGTCAGATTGACGGTTTGGCTTTGGTTGGTAGGCACAGTCTTTGAAAAGCTCAAGTGGAGCGGCTTTGACTGTTTTGTTTGAAAAGTAATTTGGGAGTGTGGGAGCAAGTATAATGAAATTGGCCAAGTCTCTTGTAAAATAGATTTTAATCTCAAATGGATTAACCCGGTGAAATAAAGGTAAAATAAAATAATTGTGAAAGTCTTTTCACTGTTTTACTTATTTTAATTGTAATTACCTTTCGTACTTAATATGTTAAAATGAACAAGATCGCTGTGACCATATGCTGTTGACAGCCACATGTGACAATGTAGACAATAAGCTGTATTTTAGTATATTCACTTCATAATCTCAACATTAATTGAATTAATGCAATTAGGAACCACTATTTACCATGTTGTTTGCTTGCTGATTTATTGTGTCTTCACAGCAATGAAGTGCTCTCTTGCTCAATCAAACAATACTATTACAAATTATATTGGATGGACTAAGGATTTGTTTCAAGTAATCTCTTATTTACTCTGCACAATGTCCTTATAATTAGACATTGCACAACAGGAAATAGCTTTTTATTCTTCTTTAAAAGGAGGGAACAGTGGGTAACAATGGGCAACATCCATCTTCAGAGAACAAAAGTGTTCAGTAGTCATCTGGTTTTTATCTTCTGTTGTGCTGTTGATGAAATCAACACAGAATGGAGAGACACTTCACACAAATGAAGTGAGAGCCTCGTTTAACTGTATCGCTTCATCACCCAGATCCGGTTTCTATCAGTGCGGTGGGATTGCGTTCGTTTTTCTGCCTGCAGATGCCCATAGCTAATTGAATTTAGTGCAGCCATGGCTTTGTGTGCAAAACAGCAAGGAAGAATTATATGCAGGGCTGCAAAAATGCCTTACTGACTTAGGAATGCGACATCAAAAGAACCCTTTCGCGAACCATCGGGTACAGCCTGTTAACATGAACGTGTAGTCCTATGGCATTGTGTCAAGCGGAGGGAGAAAACTGAGTTTTTCAGACGTGCAGAACGCAGGTCAGCACTGTCGTCTTTCAGTACTCTGTGAATCGAATGCAGCTGTCAAAGTCACTGGGTGGGTCTGTGCTGTTTCACGAATGGGAGCTCCATATAAAGAGGAAAACCAACCCATTATCCTGTTATTTTGGCTTCCCACAAAGAGGTCGTATCGAGTGACACATTTCTAATATAAAGACTTTCCGAGGAGAGATATTTGAGCAATAAAAGGAAGATGCAATGAGGCCTACAGATCCTTTAGATCATTGTTTCTTTTATCTGGAGGCATGGAGAAGAAAACACTTTCAAGATGAACCAATATAACATCCCTTCATCTCGTTCTGGAAGGTTTTCTAGCTGGCCCATATCCCTGAGTATACAGTATTGTGCAAAAGTAGGCACCCTAGATTTGCGTATATAAATTTGGTCTCTTTATTTAGTTTTCAGTTTTTTTGCATTAGTGTGTCAGTAGAAACTATAAGATTTCAGATTTTCCAAAAAAATTTATGTTACAGTGATTATTTTGTATTTTGTTAAATAAAGTAACATATGAAGTAATAGAGGCTGTAATCGAGGCTGTCTGGGATTACCTGGAGAGCCAGATGCAACTGTTCTCCAATATGCTCGGAACAACCTCCCAGCAGATTTTCTATAGGATGGTTTACCTAAGAGAATTGATGCAGTTTTAAACATGATGGGGGGTCACAACAAAAATTGATTTCATTTTTAACTGTTTACTGCTCTTTATAGTGCATTTTTTGATAATTAGAACAATTTCATTGTTTTTGAAAGTCTTTTTTATACATGTGGCGAAGACTTGCACAGCATTGTACATTGGCTTTACAGAAGATCTCTGGGATACTTGTTGGCTTCCTTCAATAATATATAATTCACATGATCTGAGGTCATTGTCCAGATGAAGCCAGTGCATCTGTATTGCTATATATAAATGCGGGCATGTTTCTTTCCTACACACGAGACAGAGGAGCTGTATGAGTCTTCCTCAGCTGCATTCGTGTCTGTTTCTACACACACTCCCCTACTCATGGACCACAGGGACTGGTTCCCATCCCTGAAACCGGGTTAGCATTCTTCTGTTACAGGTCAGTTCCAGTCCCCTCCTTTGCTCCAAAACCACCCAGCTAGAAAAGCAAGAGCAGGCGGATTACTGCTGAGAAATCAATGGCCCAGTTACTGGTATCTCCTCTCTCCCAGGTTAATGATCTGTCATGTGCATACCTGAAGCTGTGGATTCTGTCTGCCTATCTCATCAACTGCCTGTGCGTACAGCCTATCATTTTAACAGAACAAGTGCCTTGTTTGTCCTTGTAAAAATAATGTGAGCTCTTTATATACACTCAGCCACTTTATTATTATTACACCAGCGTGTTAATGCAAATATTTCATCAGCCAATCATGTGGCAGCAACTAAATGGATAACAGCATGCAGACGTTGTCAAGAGGTTCAGCTGTTTTTCAGACCAAATGTCAGAATAGGGAAGAACTGTGATCTAATTGATTGATGTTGATTGTTGATGCCAGACAGGGTGGTTTGATTATGTCAGAAATTGCTGATCTTCTGGGATTTTCACCCACAACAGTCTCTAGGGTTTGCAGAGAATGGTGCTAAAAAAAAAAAAAAACATCCAGTGAGCAGCAGTTCAGTGGGCCAAAAACACCTTGTTAATGAGAGAGGTTCAGAGGAGAAGGGCCAGACTGGTCGAAGCTGACAGGAATGTGACAGTAATGCAAATAATCAACTAATAATTACAACAGTGTTATGCAGAAGAGCATCTCTGAACACACAACGTGTCAAACCTCTTGCTGGATAGGCTACAGCAGCAGACGACCAATAAGTGTAATAAATACCTAATAAATTTCTCACTGAGTATATATGAATCTTGTAAACCTCTGTTTTGAGAGTGTATACCTAATATTAACATGAATGTGTTCAGTATTACACATAACATAATAACCTTTGGCATTTCTTTTTGCACATAGTGAAGAGAAGCCATTTGGAAATCATGAAATCACACTACACTGACTTATCATGGCTGTTGTTTGACAAGATATAAGTATCATGCCACATAAGGCTATTGAAAAAATATCAGATACCCGGCTAAACAGTTTGCGCTACTTTTTGTTTTTGAAAATGTGTGTGTTCAAGAAACTATGGACAGAGCGTGCAGATGTTTCAGTGGTTTCTGAACATAGACATGCTATTTGAGGCCGGCTCTTCAACCAATCACATGGTGGTTTGCTGATTTAAGTCTGCTTTCCCATGTGTTCCACTGGCAAGCGTTAAAGGGCAAGGTGGTCGTCAACACAGCCACTCTTAACAGTCAGTGAATGGGTTTTCCTGCAGAAACCACTGAGATGTTCGCGGTTTCTGACTCATGGTTCACACATGCCATCTTCTTCACAGCACCAATGTCTTCTTGGTTTTCTGTTTCCTGTTATATTAAACTGTTGCACCGCATGTCTGGAGACAAGTATCTTACATATTGTCACAAATACCATAGCTGAGTAAATGCATTCAGATGGAGAACGTAAGAAAAAATGTAATTAAAAGCATAACCAGCAGCATAATTCTCAGAAATGAAAATATATCTAAATGTCAGTGCTGGTTCGTTAGAGGAGGAAACTGAAGCTTTGCCTTGTCAAAAATGTTCTTTTATAGCCCATAGGCCTATGAGACTACTTAGGCCAACTCATTCATTCATGTCTATTCGCTTCTTGATATTGAGTTCTGAAAATCAGGTATGACCATGGTTGGATGTAAAAAAAAGGCTTGTGCTTTTTGGAAACTAGTTTATGGATGAACTGATTGCTTCTGTATCCCATGTATTTGGTCAGCAATGTCTGGACTCATTTAGGTCATGTAACTATGCTCTATTTCACTGCAAAAGTAGACGTGTATTCATAAGTCAAGGTATTTATTAGGTTGCAGTGCTCCTCTCTCTCTCTCTTTCTCTCTCTCTCTCTCTCTCTCTGTTTGTGTGTGTGTGTGTGTGTGTGCATGTCTGCATGTGTGCATGTCTATGTATGTTTTTATGTGCTTTTGGCAGTTGTGACTATTTGAATTTTGATATATGCTTGCAAGTGGCTGATTTATAAATGTACACATTTTAATTCCTGGCTCCTCTGTGAAACTGGCTACCAGCTGCCACTGCAAGTCATGTCGAGAATATAGCTACATAGCCTATATGCGGCTTTCCCAGAAAGATTGGCTTGACTTCAATTCAATTCAACATTCATACACGGTTTTAAACTAACTGAACTGGATTGAAAGCCATTCACAAAGTTAACATATCACTCAATGTTTTCAACCATGAATCCTTTCAAATCAATCCCTGTCTTCTTGTTTTTCATCCCGGGCCAAAGTAAACATGGAAATATCATCACCGCAAAAGCTTTACAGATTGGGGAGGACCCCCTTCCTCTCTGCTGATGTCTTTCTCGTTAACAGGCTCCGCCATCCTGCTCTGACATCCCACAGTGTCAGGGTTGACGGGAAAGATGAAAATCCGCCCTTCCCTCCTGGGGGACGCAGCGTACAAAGGTTCCAGGTGAAAGCGTGTGCAGGACACCAGGCCAGAGCCAGTTTTATATCAGCCCAGCGGGGTGTCGCCATTCTGACCCCCCGGGCCTGGACCGTCTGACATCTGGAGGAAGACTCCTAATCAAGATATGGCTCCACTGTAAGCTCAGGTCCGGTTATCATTTCCCCGCACAAATTTCCGTCTCTGGAAAGAGTATCCGAGGTCAAAATAACGTTCCTCGCTTTTATATTCCCCCTGCGCGTTCTGTCCAAGGAAATAAATGGTGTTGGTTGAAGCTGAATGATACTCACTGCCTGCTCTTAAGCTACTGTTGTTTTCTTGCAGTTGGAGCACAGAACCAGGCAAAGGCAGATGTTTCCTGCCAATATCTGTTGAGAAAGGTGTAACTCCTCAAATGTATCACAAGCTTTATCTAATATGATTTTTCCTGCCTTTGCCCGAGCTTTGAGTTTGACTTAGAGCTTGCCTCCTAAGTTTGCCTCCTAAGTCATCTGTTTGGAAGACAAAACACTCTCTGTTTTTCTGATCTCTTTTCCAGCTGTTGAAGGGGGATGATTACTGTTCTTTGGTTGGATGCACACACAAGCACTCATATATCACTCAGAGAGGGTAAGAGCTTCTTTCTTCAATTTAATGTTAGGCAGTCTTAATATAGTTTCAAGTAGGAAAAGGCCTTATTTAAAAAAAAATTATGCAGCATCAGTTTTAATGATATCTTATAATCATTGCGTAAGACTCAAAAACATGCAACAACTGTGAAACAAGGGCTGACAGATTACTAAAATGACATATGTCGACGCAAACTTGGATCTCTTGTTCCTTTTTTATTTGCTCTAAACTCTGGAACAGTGACAAACCTAATTACACTGGTTTTTAATGTTTCACTGATATAACAGTACATGACATCAATCCCTGTGCCTGGAGCACTGAGCCATAAAAGCCATGAGACCATAAAAGCTCAGCTCAACAGTACACTCCTAATTATGGGGGTCACATGCCTAACCACCTGGTCTTTCACATGAAAATATGATACCTTGGACCCTTCATGACTTAAAGCCATTTATCCAACCAATGTGTTCCATACTGTATCAGCATAATTTACAGATGAATCTAGACCCACACCCCAATTCCCATAGAGATCCAATCAAATGCGAAGAGTTATAGTATCGTTTCTTGGAAACGGGGGGACTATGTATAAGCATGGCTGTAATTTCTACATGGTGAATCCAAAATGTATAAAAATGCCTTTTATTAAAAATCTGACAATGTGTACTTTTGTTAATTACAAATCTCTAATTGTGGAGTAGAGAGGCAAATAAATAAATGATGGGTCTTTGTCCCAAACATTATGGAGAGGGCACTGTATATGTTTTCGCTTTCAATGCAATAGGGCCACCAATGCAGTGTAACATCCAGTACATAACCAGCTGTTCATTCAGAGAAGGTGACCTTGGAGTCTTCTATGTCACAGTTGCACCGAGCATCACAATGGCCATTTTCAACGAAAACCTTGTTGCAGTACAAAGAAGTGTTGTTGCAGCGTGCCACCCATGCCCATGGAAGCTATTACACCTTTAAAAGTATAAGCACAAAAGAACAAGATAGAGTTTCTGCTGGATAGGGTCTGTAACTTCAGCAAAAAAGGCAGGATAAACAGCCTGTGGGTGAAAGGGTGGTTGGGGGTTACGGAGGGTACAACTGAACCACTTATTGTCTGCATTCCCCTCAGCCACCCAGGGAGGGGCAAGTCCCGAGGTCGCCAAGAAATGCTGTAATTAACTCATGAAGAAGGCATAATAATTGTTTTTCAATCATGCAAGCAATGTGAACAAATCCAAAGCTTCAATTTGGGTTCCTCTGGTATTGAGACTGGCTGATAACATCTCCTACAAGGCTTGGTGCGAGAGCATTAGGAGAGAAGAAATTTGTCAAAGTTTGTTGGGCTTGGGTCATAGCCAAGGGAGATTTAATCTGCCTTCTTTGGCAGGAAATGAAAAAATTAACTAAAACACATTAAAAGCAGAGCTGAATTTGGAGTTAAGAATGCTAATAAATCTCCGGCATAACAAAGAAACATGGCTGTGCCTTTTCCCATGACTCGCATATAAACTGTGACGGATCCAGCTACAGCTAGAGATGTTTGGGTGTTTCAGGATAGGATGACCTAATGCAGTAGTCTGCTTTCAGTTTGGTGTATTCAAATATTTAGAGAAAATAAACAAAATAGGTCTTTCAAAGGCTGTTAGAAAAATTACTTTTTAGAAGATGCTTGACGGGAAAGATTGGTGACTCATAGCATGTAAATGCTTCTCTCAGTCAGAGATAACAGTGCATCCTGGAGGAGAGTTTCATGACCAGCTCTCAGTTTTTGGTGTGTTAATTTTGTGAGTGGAACATATTCCTCTGCGGCAGGCAGCTGATCCCTCTATACGAGACTGAGAATTGACCAATAGGCTTCAGCTGGGAATTCCCCAATTATGGATGCTGACTTTCCCTTTTGGAAATTACAAGAAAGTGCATCTACTTAGCTTTAATCCCCCGCATAGATCATGGGGGCTGCGACACACATCTTCTCCACATGAGAGTGCTACGCATTGTTACGTACCACTGAGCAAAACAACAAATTACAGATGTGGATGAATCACATATGATTGGAATGAGATCACAGGGACTGTAGGCCTGATGGCTACATATGAACAACATGTGATCATTTGCTGAAAAACAGGAACACAATGTGTTTTTAATGTCCTGATGATGGGTTATTTGTGTTGTTACCCTCCAAATTCCATCATTGAATGTTTTGCGCTGTGTTGTTGCAGGGCATGGATATACCATTAAAAGGCACAATTATTCATGCTAGCATGTTTCAAAAGACACTTCTGTGACAATTATGAACTGATTTCCTCTCTTGTAAAGATAAGTAAGGACGAACTGCATGCTGTGGGTTTGGTTCTGTGGTTAAATGGATCACAAGTATGGCAAGATGTTGCTTCGGCAAGGTTGCTGAATATGTGATAAATATTCTTTCTGGACTGTTCTTCCAGTTTGTTGTCATTGATCTAAAGCATTGAGATGACTTTGTGATTTGTTTGTTTAAACAGAATGCCTTTGTCCAAGAGTTGACTTGGAGAGATAAGTGCACGGTATCAGTGTAAGAGTGGGAAGTCTGCAGTATGGAGCTGGAGAGATGTGACTTTTGGGACACCTCAGAAGGAAGGGTGAGCAGTGTCCCAAGGCTTTGACTCCGGATCTCACTGAGCCAGTCACATTTTCCACTCACTAACTACAAAACAAACAGATGTAATCAGCCACCAAGAGATTTCTGCTGTGCAGAGGATGTGATTTTTGTGAACCGTCCAAGCCTTTTTTACAGGAATACCCAGTAAATGATCCTCTTTCTTTCTTATTTTAATCAAACAGTGAAGAGAAACAGGCTTTGGGCCTTCCCTGCTTTTCCATAAATATGGTCTGTTTTCTTCTTGGAGATTGTACAATTTCACGTTACCCTTTTTATCATTACAACAGCTGTTTAATTCTTACTGGTGCAGAGAATAGCACTTTTTCAAATCAGAGTAACTAATGGTGGAAATTAAAAAGTGTGATTATGTTTACTTTCTCAAATTATCCTTTGCATAAAACTGTCAGAAAGTTGTAACTGAGGTCTCTTTTGGGATAGTTATCCCCAGACTCAGGCAGAGAAACTGTCCAAAATCCTCCAACTGGAGATGAGCCATGCTTTAACATCTGAGCCAAATATGTCTCAGCCACACTGAGCCAAATATTCTACATTTCATTTAGTAAATGCAAAAGACTCGGCAAACTTAATGCATGTACTGTAGTTTTAGAGATTAGAATTTTGGTGTGAATAATACCGCTTTTTATTTAACAAATCAGAATCATCAGAATGTCATGGCTGAGCATTAAATATTTTTTTAATCATAGGTACAATGATATGTCTTAGATATTTATGTATGCATGTAGTATTTAGCACATTTGGTGCAGCTATACAGTTCTGATAATGCTGTTAATTACTCAACAACATTTGACAGAATTGTGTCACAGGTGAGCCAATGACTGTGCAGTTAAGAGATTTATAGGAAAGGGACATGACTTAGAAACTGGATGTTTAATCAAAGATAACAATAGAGGAGATCTTGGAACAATAATAAAGAAGAAATAACCTCCCATGTCCTCCGTGATGTTTCTTTTTTGTATGAAATGTTCTTTTCCAGTTCAGGTCCATTGTTTTCTTTTTTATAATGTTTGGAAGGTGGAGGAAAGCGTTGCAGAAGAAAGAGATTTATCCTCCGAGCACTGTCCTGGCAAAAAGAACAAATTATTATATCAATAAATAAAGGCCGCTCCTGTTCTCTCTCCCGACTGTTTGTTATTTTATGGGCGGTGAGCAGAGGGAAAAGCGCTTGTCATATGGAAGGTGTACGACCTTTCGGGACCTGCCTCCCTTTTAGGATACGGCAGGCGCCAGACTGTATCCTCCTGTAAAACTACTGATAACTGGAGAGAGCCATTGTTTCATCGAGGAGCTTCCTGCTAATACAGTACAACACAAACCAATCGCTTTTATTACTTTCTCTGGTGATAATTTCCAAGAACTGCTTCGGGAACATTTGTTTTTACAGCTTTCAGAATGCAGTGTTAAGAGTAATATAGATTTTAAAAGGGTTTCTAATAATGGTTGATATAGATATATAAAATATACAAATTGACATATAAAATTTGTGTTAATCTTGTTTGGATGTTTTCGACCCAGGGAGCATTGGCTTGGCAGTATGCAGATTGGTGTGTCTCCAACTCGATGTTGCAGGCAAACAGACTCGTCACTTTTATCATTTTCTTTAAAAAATGTAATATTCACCCTGAATTTTAGCATAAATGACTTGTGCATTACAAGTTTTATTAGTTAGCTTGCTATTGGTGCTCAATGTGTTTTCAAGTCATTAAAGAAGACCCTAAAAATGCTAAGTGCTCTTTTATTGGCAGTGGTATGTGAGCCTGTTTTTGGTCATTAGCTTTAAGAGCATCCAGATGCACTGACTCCAGATGCAAGGCTTCAGTATCCTTGTGCTGTCAGTGCAGCATGGTTAAAACAGTGTGGCTCATCGGTGCAGCATGGTTAAAACAGTGTGGCACATCGGTGCAGCATGGTTAAAACAGTGTGGCACATCAGTGCAGCATGGTTAAAACAGTGTGGCTCATCGGTGCAGCATGGTTAAAACAGTGTGGCACATCGGTGCAGCATGGTTAAAACAGTGTGGCTCATCGGTGCAGCATGGTTAAAACAGTGTGGCACATCGGTGCAGCATGGTTAAAACAGTGTGGCTCATCGGTGCAGCATGGTTAAAACAGTGTGGCTCATCGGTGCAGCATGGTTAAAACAGTGTGGCACATCAGTGCAGCATGGTTAAAACAGTGTGGCACATCAGTGCAGCATGGTTAAAACAGTGTGGCTCAATGGTGCTCCTTAAGACAGTTAATAAGCAACAGATAATAAGAGTCCTTTTCTACCTCTCTATGAAACTAATTGGTTGGTTGATATTGATAAAAGTGTATAGACTTTTAAAAAGAAATGTAAGGCCATGTGTACGATTACATTTTAATTTCTAAGCATTTTTACTTGGAAGGCTCTTTTAGAGAGCTACTGTACCATGCGGAAACAAATCAATCAAAGTGGACTTCCCATGGTTCCCATTTCTACATTACAGTGTTCTTTTATGAACACTTGCCTAGAGATGAATATTGATCATTCACAATTGTTGCTGTGCTGTTTCTTGTTGACTCTTCCAGAAGAAGAAAAAAAGCATTCCTCCTGCTCCACAGATTCTTCAATGAAAGTGCCGCTCTTGTTTTTATCCAACAAACACGGTCAGCGTGTCCAAAATCCGAAAAAAGTTAAAACGCATAATTTGAAAATGGGCTCCAGTAAAGAGGAATGTTTGTTATTTTACACTGCGGCTATGCGGCATGCCGGAGGGACAAACACTCGGGGAATGGCAATCCCCTCATCGGTACATATTTACAGTGTGGGCCTGCCTGCCTCAGCAGGTGGCACATTTCCACCCCTACAGTGGAGGGACAGACCCTCCAATCCCATCTCCACTGAAGACGGGTCAGCGAAGACACCCCGCCCCCGTCCACCCCCAAAGATAAAAACAAAAAACAATAACAAACAACTCCGTGCTTTCCATTCTCCGAAGGGCCTGCGACAGTAGAGGAATCCTCATGAGAGACGGCGGAGATTTCCAGTGGAGCTTCGCATGTGAGCTGCGCGGCGCTGTCTGAAATAATAAATCAGCATTTTTATCTCAGCGGAGCCAAATGGTCCGTGTCTTTGGAGTGTATCGGCTGTGTAAATATTTAGATTCCAGTCCTGTGAGAGGACCGGTGTGAATGTGGTAAAGTACAGGAGAGTCCCTCTGGGCTGTGGCAAGGCCCAGGGGCAGCAGCAGGAGACCTGAGCTTTTAGGGAGCCTTCAATCCCTCCAAAAGTCCTGGTTTTTGCTGACAGTAAACATTCTGACTAGAGGTTCACACTGTACAATCGAGCAAGGCTTTCTTTCCTCTCTGAACGAGCAATCAAATCTGTAGCAGTTACACATTCTGTTGCTCCAAATTTGGTATCCTGGATTTTATAGGATTAACTAATAATGTATATCAATGTGGAGGACATGCATGTATAACACGTTATTGAAATCTTCCTTGCTAAAAAAAAGTAAAAAGAAATTAGATTTTTGATTGTAACTAGTTTGAAACTTTTTTAAATTTTTTAATTTCAGTGTGTTTGCCCACTGCGGTTACTTGCTTGTGTGCAGGGGAGCTCTGCGAAGCGGCTGGATTACTGGCTTGCGGTACTTGTGCTGCTCCTCTTACTCTCTCACACCCTTTTATGACCCTGGGTCTGTGTGGCAGCCAGGGTCTGGCATTTTATGCTGTGTGAACAGCCTCCGTTTGTAATGGAGAGGGACCGCTGCAGATGCTGAGGACTCACATTAGAAACTGACTCTGGAGGTCTGGAAACAGAGCTGGAACCCGCCGGTGAAATGAGAGGACGGGGTGACCGCGGCTTTGATGAGACGCGCTTCACGGCAGAGCGGGGAATCCGCTCAGGAGTATCGTCTTCTGATCTCCCACGACTCTTATTCCGCACCTCCAGTAGCAGCGAGACGACTGACTCGGCACAATCCAACACTTTCTTTGCTATGATCCCGGCTATCATTTCCCAAACACGTCTTAAGCACGACCATCAATCACAATTATCCCAAACCGTTTACGTGTATTGCAATGTAACTGAGTTGGAAAGTGACCGGAATGTGTGTTCAGAGCCCCAGTTGTCTCTGCAGACACTCAAGTGAGATTTGAAAGGAAAGAGGAATGAGGGTTTTGGGAGAATGACTGAGCTGTGATTGCATTTATTGTTTGGGTCCTTTACTCTCTCAGAAAGACCCCATCTTTTCATGTGTCAAAAGTTCCAACATGAGCAGTGTTGAAAGGTAGTGGGCAAAGACTGTAAAGGATGTTTTAGTGGAGGGGTTGGTGCCAATGTTGTGAAAGATGAAAAGCTGACAGTATGGATTTTTCACCTATTTATATTATAGAAAAAACCAGTAGTAAAAAAGACAGTTTTACACATTTTAACATTCACCAACTTGTCAAGCAAAGAGCAACTTAAAATAATAAGCTTATTTTCGAAAAATCATAAAAGGGTAATGAGACTTAAAAATCATTTTTAAGTCTCATTACAAACCATTTGTTAAGAGCCTTTTAGGATCCAAGCAGAACCAGATTTGTTGGAGGGGCTTTAAACATTTATTCACCAAAGGGGCTGACTACGGCAGTTTTCATTTCACTATGTTCCCTACAACAGGAAATAGGAAACCAAATCTAAGTCTACCATGAGCTGATCAACAGCACACTAAGGAGAATACTAAGCATGAAGAGATATTATATCACAAAGTGAGACTAAATCAGCCTCAAGGCATTTGAAATTTATGTTAAGAAGCTTAAGAAAATGTAATGACAAAACAGCGCTTTCTGCCAACAGACTTGCAACTGCCAGTAGTTAGGAGCGCAATGTAAACAACCAGAAGCACGGACTGGTTGTTTAATCTGCTTTCCAGTCATCATGGACCAAACATTCACAGGTCTTCCTGTGTTCATGATTACTAATACCATCATTCTACTGATACTACTGACTACTGATTCAGTGCTTTTGCTTAGATATGCCACAGACCTGCGGGGCCATTTCTCTTGGACGTGGGAGTTTGGCAAAATAAATAAGTTCAGCATGCATAGTTAAAAGCTTGCCTTGCAAGTGGGAATGTCAGCTGGTGTAATTGGTATGTTTCTTCAAAACCAGTGAGCATGGAAAAAGCTTTTGTCTTACAGTAAATTAACTTAAAAAAAAAAAAGATACTTTATAACAGAGCCTGTTCTATTGTCTTATTACAATTACAATGGTGCCTCCATGTGTTTTTTTCCATTGGTGAGAAAGTCACATTTGGCTTGGTTTTCAACGCACTGTCTCATATGCAAAAGATACTAATTTGCTTCCTGTCGGCCGGTGTGTCTCTGGAGGAAGAAGAAAGGTCTTGCTGACACAAAGCACATCACACAAAAGACCAAGGAAACCCTCCTTCCCTCCCCCAGGGCTCTCTGGAAAGGCAGATGAAGCGGAGCGTAAATTCCGTTTTAAGAGCCACCATTGTGTGCGCTGGAAAACACGCTCCGCTCTTGCGCATGTCGCGTTCACGGGCGCTCTCTTCCACGCCGGGAGGGCGTCACGCCCAAGAGCTTGGCACACACAGGCGGGAGGCAGCCCATCCGTCAGCGCTAACGAGAGAGGGGCGAGGGGAGGAAGCTAACGGCCCGCCGTTAACTCTGACACCTCAATGGGCTGTCGCCATGGCAGCCAGAAAACAGCGCCCGTCTGAACCGCAACTGCCTCCTGCCTGAGTCACACCAGGGAGGAGCGGCCGGACAAGTCCTACCCAGCAAAATACCCACCAGGTCATCACAGCAGACCTGTGAAATTATTTCAGTGCCAGACACCCAAACATGACCGCGTTAGCACTGGCCTCTCGAGTGCACATACGCAGTATCAATGAAACACTGAATAAAACAGGGTGGTAAATGGTGTGTTACACTTGAAACAACTTTGTTATGCATGATGTGGTGCTTTGGGAGCAAGGTTTTCCTGTCGGCTCTACCACATAATTTAAGGACAGGGCTGAACCTCTGTTTCTTGAGGGTGTTTGTAAGTTTGCTATGTTATTAGTGACAGAATTATTCTGTGAAGGCCAGAGGAGACTGAACGCTGTTTGTCAGAACCATAACTGTGGTCAAAACAAGACTGACCGCAACCAGCAACACTGACACCCCATTTCCAGCAGTGTATCAACAGGCTTAGTAAAATTTCACAGTGCACAAGGGATCACATTTAAACACTTGTGCCAAAAATATAAAAATGGGGAAATCACCACCAATATATATTCACCACCAGATACCCGAGTAACTTCTACACCCTGACTTCCATGCACAGCACCATTTTACAGCTGGGAAAATATATTTCACAAATTGTGTTTATGTTTGCTGTGTAAACAAGCGGCAGCCGCAACCTAGAAATGGATTTTCGCACCCACATGGATCCGCATAGAGCTGAAGTGATTTTCACTGTTTGGTGAAAAAGCTGTTGCGAAAAGATTAGGTGGCACCTCCTTTCCACACGTTCTTCACAAAAGTTTTCAGGTTGTTCCGAGAGAAGTATTCTCAGTGTGACTGCCCTAATGCACTTCCCTGTTCAAAGAGACCAACCAACTTAAGAGAAAGTCTGTCATGTCAAAAGCAATTACTCTATTTAGTTAAGAAGCCAGTGGAAAGAGCCACAGTGTGGTTTAGCTGGCCTTTGATAAGAAGATATTCTATACTCAGCCTTTAGTGAAGTAGTATTTATATTTTCCATCCCAGTGACCAAAGAGCTCTTATCCCATGAGCTTAGTGGGTAAAGGGGTAATGAGAGCCAGATTGTGGCCCAGACAGACACACTGACAAAACAGGAACCGAGGCACATGCACAACATTGATAATAAACCATGAACTGATGTGATGATTATGTACAGCAATATCGCTTAAACAGACGTAATGTTAGGTTTAGGGTTGTGATATTGTCACATGTGCTTCCTGCTCTAAGCTTTACATCCCTGCCCCAGGGCTTGTGCAGAAACCGCCTGACCACCAGAATGACACGGTGGGGACTGAAGCAGAGATCGAATGCATATCAGCGGTAACCTGCAAGCTTCACCACACTTACGTTAACATCAAAGCACATCCAGCCAGAGCACACGAAACTCTGAAAATGGCTGAAATAGAGCAGACGTTTGACGGGAATGTGGCGAGGGATGCTGGTTTCGCTGCGGTCCTGGAGCCCCGCGGTGGAGGCTGGCTTTGATGTGCGATCATGGGACGCGAGACCCGGAGGTGATGCGCCTCCTGGGGAGGAGGGGGGCAGGCTGGGTGCCCCCCTGGTGCTGGGAGGAGATGAAAGACAATTGGAGGATGCCGCTGGACTGGGCCTCTCAGATATGGATCGTCCTCACTGGGAATGTGGAGGCCCGTCACTAGCCCAACAGGAGAGGTTTCAGGTGCCAGAGCATATACTGCCAAGTCAGCAGTGAAAAAATAGAAATCAGTATCAGAGAGTTTATTCCATTTTTATAATGTTTTACAGTATAGTGTACAGTGGGGTCCAGAAGTCACAATGACAATGTACATGTATTTGTGGCATGGACTAAACAATTGGTGCAAAACCTGATGATTAATGTTATCTCAGCATTATGTTCCAAAGAGCATCTTGTGATGTTACTGAATACTTTGTTCTTGTCAGTCTTCATGTGTCCCCATAATTATTCAATGGGGTTGAGGTCAGGTGCTTGTGGATTGTGTAGCACTCTCTTCTTTGGTCTTGCAAAGCTTTGAAGTAACTTGAATTTGTTTAAAGAAATTCTAAATCCTAAAACTTTTTGTTTATTTTCCTGATTACAACCCCCCCCCCCCCCCCCCCAATTTTCAATGTGGTCTCAGACTGAGACTGTAGACCCCACTGTAAATAATGTACTTTGTTCGATGGTCATTTCAGAGAGGTCAAGGGTCAGATTTAGAATGGTGTGTGCTTCCTTTGACTGACTGACGGATGAACAATATACTGTATGTAACATAAATTATTGAGATCCAAGCAGACAAAATATTACTTGCAAGTCCATTCATGACTCCATTCAACACAGAGAAAGTGAAACTGATATATTGTTTGAGTTACACAGTCTGGCTCCAGACATTTTAATACTGTTCAAAGTGTGAACGGTATAGTTCTTTGTTATGACAAGGATCACTTTGCTAAAATGAAAATTTCATCATCAATGTGGACCTCTGTATAAACAGACTAAACGGAAATAATACATCTTGCTTCTCTTTTCCCAGTTCTGGTTTTATTATTTGGAAATCCACCATATTCCCTATATTCCCAGAGTGATACTTTTCTGCAGCATATTTATCTAGCATGCTGACAATATTTAATGTCTAAGAGTGTCTTGTGTCTTGTGCTAGTTTTCATGGGACATTAACCTACACTGGTAAAGTACTCAAACAAAGATGTTGAATATGCCTGGAGTATGCTGGTTAAAAAGAGAAACTACATTAGATTAATCAACTCAAACCATTTATGAGAATAATGTTAGGCAGGTCAATGTGGATTTTGATCACAATTTACATTGTCCACAGGTCCTCATGGATTAAACGCCTGAAGTTAAAGGAGAAATGGTGTAAATGCAATTTGATTCAATTATAGAAATCCATCAATATAACAGCAGACAAATGGGCTTGTAACTTTCAAAACAAAGCTGTAGCCTTGTCTAGAGCTCCTGGCCAACCAAAGCATCTTCAACTGACTGGTGCACATGCACTGGCAGCAATGATAGTCTTTGCTGCAGCTAGCATACTGCAGATGGGCCTTTTTAATGGCAGTGGTATCCAGATCTTGTAACCCAAGCACGCCCTGTACGTGTGTGACACTAGCACACCTTTTATAGGATAGCAAGACCCAATCATTAAAGGTAAACACCAACATTTTGGGTAATATACCTTTTATCTGACTTACCCAGACTAAGGAATGCAAAGGTGAAACGGAACAGAAAGTTTGTGTTGAGACTTGTAACAAGACACAATGGAGATATGGAACTGCAATTTGCACGTGGTCATGTGGTTTCCTGTGACTAACTCCAAGCCCTAAATTGCGTCCAGCTCTACAGACTTTATGATAGTTCCACAGAAACCCTGTCTAGTCACTGCCCAGGGGTCATTTTACAGCATCACTCCAGGATGTAGGGCAGACTGCTTTTATGGAAGATTTTGCAACAAGAGTATCATCTGATCATAGACCCTTTCCTTTAGAGAAATGTACTCTGGTGTAGTACCTTGCATTTTCTTATCAAGCTGATTCCTATTGCTTGTTTATCGGAATATCTTTTAACATAAAGCGTTATCTCTTATTACAGCAGACTATCCTGTAAACAAAAAAGTTTGATAATGTCACACAACAATCTCATGAATATACTCTATGTATCAACTTTTAGATAAATGTGTTTCCGGGGTAGGCCTTATTTTAACAGTGTCTAACTGATGGGTTTGATTCATTTCTGCCATTTAAATTCTCAGAATCACACGTGAGCAAAACTCTGCGTTACCCACCAAGACTTGAATGCTAGTGTATTTTTATTTTTCAATAGATTGCCAATATAAGCAAAAAAGAATATGCTGAAATTGCTTTCTCTACTGTATATCATTGGATCTGGTCCTAAGATCTGGTCATTGACAAAACCTTTCACTCCTGAATTAATGAATAGGTTAAGAGAGACCACTACCAGCATGCTGATAATTCCTCATCCTGACTACCCATGGAATTTTAAGGGACATTACAGCAACACAAGGCCCTAAAGTAATCCCCAAAGTAACCGAATCGCTCTCCTACTTTGCGTTTCCCAGAGATCTATGGGGACCAACACCAGCAGCAGGGAGGGGGCAGAGGGGTCATTCTGTGGGTTTTGTGGGGAAGGTGTGATCCATGGGATATGTTACCACAGTGGACTGGTCCAGCTCTGTGTGTCTTCTGTGCTGACCTGTAGGCCAGGGCAGAGTCTGCCCCCACGGCTGGAGCTCCACTCACATTCTCTGTGAGCCCAGTTTGAAAATAGATTGTGTTTCAGTGCTCTGGAGACCGCCGAGGTTAAAAAAAGGACCCCTTTCCGCGCTATCGGCTTCGCCAGTCCTTTGTTGTGGGGATAGGGTTACATTTTCAGAGTTCCCAAAAAGAACTAGGGTGTCCCCAAACACCACCCCCTGCCCAACCATCCCTCAGTGACCCCCACCTTCACAAACTGCAGGAGAAACAAGGCGTTTCTTTGTTTTACAAATTATCCACATGGTAGCAAAGATTGTAGCAGTTCAGGATTTGTGAAACTCCTTTGATATCAAGATTGGTGGGACTGGGATTTGGTGGAAGTGGGTGAGCAGTGATATGTACGTGTGCCCTGGTCACGGATTGATTCAATGTCATATTTTTACTTAAGCAAACAATCATCCTGTATTTGATGGACAATAATTTTTTAATTGAACTGATCTGACTGAAATGCTTGACAAATAATCGCATGTATACTAATGTTCTGCAACTCACCACGTGTTCTATAACATGTCATTTTCCATAAGAAAACCATTTTACTGGGAATGGCCTCCTGAAATTTTCCTCCACTTTCTCTTCAACTTTAGCCATGGGGAAGTGGGATCTCACCCTACCAATAGCATGAAAAAGTCTGAGGAGGCAGGAGGTTCAGACTGTATGGAATAAATAAAGCTTGCAGGGTTCATCTGGCTGTCAGCGGCATGTGAAACTCAACCATGATCTCCACATAATTATATATGCCTTACAAGGTCCTGAATGGAAATGCAGAGCTACAGTAGACTTCAGTCACACAGAAAAAAATGAGCTGATTAATCATCAAAATGGGCACGTTTTGCTTTATTTAGATAGTAACCAATCATCATTTTTATACAACCTTGGATTTTGACTTTTGTGGTTCCTTCATCATCTTTAATGAAACCGCAAGTAATAATTTATCGTGATCTGTACAATCTAAATCTGTTAATCTATACAACTGCTTTATGTTTCATATGTGACTCTCCCTTAATGGAGAAGAGCTTTCTGAAGTCATAACTGTATACATTAGAAAGTAAGTTGTCTGAAACTTCTGTAAAGTGACTTACATCGTCTGGCTCCATGTGTCCTAGTTACAATGATAAAGTATCTGATGCAGACCTTTTACATCTATCCACAGAACCACTGTCAGGTTTGTGCCATTTTTGCCAGTTGAAAAGGTCATGGATCGACCATACCAGCTGGGCTTTGTAGACTAATTCAGTCCTCATCCTACTGTATATTAATATTAATAGTGTTGCATTCTGAACCTTTGGGTGGTTGTCTGCCTTTTATGATCATTTTTAAAAGAGTGGATTATATATAGAATGATAGATGTAGAAAATATTCAGTGTTGCATAATTTAACTGTGACTTCATATGGTTTCTGAAATGAGCAGGATGCAAGTGTCAGCAGAAGGAACCCTGCCATTTTCTTCTCTTGGAGGAGATTACTTTGGCTTTTTGATGCCTTCTCCCTCTATAGGCCTGTCATGTACTGTCAATTGTCCCGCTGTTACAAAGACAACTTCTGGCTTTTGTTCGATACTGTTGCCTCAGAGCACCGCCCTTCATACTATTCACAAGTGACACCATCAATCAAGGGAGTATAAAAGAGAGGAAGCTGCAACTTCCTGACTTGTCTACCGTATGCCAGCGCACTGTCATCTGTCATGTCATATACCACAGAAATGAGTGATGTATCACCCCATAATTCAATCGCAATCGCAAAATGCTTATTTTATTAGCTCTAATGTAGCGTTGTAAATGCCACCAAAAAAATATAAAAGCATCTATTTTGGTTTAGGGAAGTGTGTTGGTCATCCTGTGGTATCCATTTCACTCAGTTTTTTCCTTTATATACCATACAACAGTAGCTGCTGCGCAATGAATGCCTGCCATTTACAGACCCACTCCATTTCCCCTATATTCCCACAGTAATGTCTGTGGTCCTCTCTGGGGGAATGTCTGCCTCTCTCTGTGTAGCACACACAGTATCATTACTGCCAATGAGCAGCACAAAAGGCCGGAGAGATGAGATTACATTGTGTGCCGCGGAGCTGCAAGTGGAGAGATGTGCAGGGCATTGTGAGGTGTCCAGGTCCCAGGGTGTAGCGTTGCCTCTGCCCCCAGGGCTGCACTCCACCATCTGCCAAGGAGAATTCCTCCACACCCCACCCTGCTTCCAGTTTCAGATCTGCTCACTCACTCAATTCACATGCACACACATATATCCAGCCCCCACACCCCTCACACACACACACACACACACACACTCACGTACACACACACATGAAAAGAAATGAAAATATGGGACAGGAAGATAAAGTAATTGCCTTGATGGACGCACACACACACAATAAAAAGCATCTTTTTCATGTCATGATACTTCTATTCAAGAATAAGACGAATGCTCTTCTGACCCTCAATACAGAGAGACAATAAGGCTGAAAATCGGACTGCTGATGTGAAAAGTATGTGTGGGCATATATGCTACTGTGAGAGAACGCAGCCACTAACTGCATCTCAAGGGCCATGTTTCCCAGTTCACGTAGCACAGAGTAAGCTCACCATTTAAAGTAAACAGTTTAGTGGCCGGACTCTCAACGCTCAGCGAGCAGGAACAGTGTCTTGCACTGGGATTGTGAGATTATCAGCACTAACGGGAAGGAATTCCAGACTTTGGTACAGTTGGTTCTCACTGTCCTCGGGCGGACAAAGGATTGGAGTGATTAATGAAGTTGTCTCACTCGCGGTCATGCTTTAGTGAACGTTGTGGGACACCAAGACCACTAATTGCGGACTGTGTGGGACTTAGAGCGAGGGTTGCTTAAGATGGGTTTTCTTTTATTTGTAGCCCCGCTAATTATGCTTAATGTAGATCATTACAGGATCTTAAGCTTTTTTGGCATCCGCAGTGACTTAGCATAGACTCCAGCAGAGGCAGATATGAGAGGGGCTTGTGTGCTGCAGGAAAGGGGCTGAGACGAGGATCCTATGCCGCCTGGCAAGGTGACAGGGTGGCTTTAGCCATTGTGCTGGAGCCCAGTCATGTTGTAACCCAAGCTACCTTCTGTTGAATTACAAAGGCAGACGCACACAAAACCCGCACCAGTGTGCGGAGGAGCAACTGAGCAGCCTTTGAATCAATTTGAAACTCTAGTGAGGTGCATTTGTCAATAGAAATGGACTCCACTTTCTAATGATTGTGGCAATTTCCCCATTCACATCTAATCTCCAGTCTCTCAGCGCTGGATTCAGTCTTCCCCTGCCTTTGGTGTCCGATTGAAAAGCCGGCTTTACTCTGCTATTATTTTAGAGCACGCTTGCATAGGCAAACATATAAGAACAAGACATTGACCTTTCAGTTTATTAAATATCCCGGCAGAAACAGCCTGAGACACAGCTGGATTACAGCTCCTGGTGGCAGTCGGAGCACGTGTCAAGTCATTAGAGGGGTTCAACAGGCCATCACTCAACGTGCAAAACTAACACGAGAGTTGAGAATGGGAAGTGTCAATGGCCACACCAGCATTGAGGTGACTTAAGTAAGGAGCACGGCTGAGTAGCCCCTGGGCCAGGCCTGGTGTTTATAGCAGCGTGACAGAGCAGAAACAGTCTGTCTGTGGCGTTATCATGACCACACCATGCATGAAGTCTGGTGACACAGAAGTGTCAAACCTCTCCTGTGCCGTTATGTTGGCAGTAAGACTGTGCAAACAGCTGATGGTGTTACGGGGTGGCCTGTAGCGTAGTGGTTAAGGCACATGACTGGGACCCGCAAGGTCGGTGGTCCGAATCCCGGTGTAGCCACAATAAGATCTGCACAGCTGTTGGGCCCTTGAGCAAGACCTTTAACCCTGCATTGCTCCAGGAGAGGATGGTCTCCTGCTTAGTCTAATCAGCTGTACGTCGCTCTGGATAAGAGCGTCTGCCAAATGCCATTAATGTAATGTAATGTAATGTAATGTATCTGAGCCTGATGGAAGACAAACCCAAAAGAATAGAATTGGTGTTTCTCCCCAGTGGGGAGAGAAGCATCTGGCCATATCCGGATAAGGCCGCCAATATGTCCACAGTCTTTTCAGTGGTATCTCTTGGGCTGATGTCCAGCTGTGGGCAGCCCAGATACATTCAAGATGTGCAGTATGTCAGTAGATTGCATGAACAACTCTGTGCTGTATAGGTTCAAGACAAAACTTTACAGTAATAATAATGTTGTCTAAACTTCACATTCTGTTATAAAATAGCATTAATGTTAATATAAAGTAGTATTAGGCTGATGTCCTTGGTGAATACCTTCAAACAGCCTTTTTCAATGGGAATTTCACATCCATAACCAGAGTGTGGCAGGAGTGATAAATGCTGATTATACCTCTGCTTTCCTCGGTGCATTTACATGGCCTGACGAGTGGTTTTCCCACACTGATTTACTGGCAGGAGCTCCAGGGCCAGTGGTATGTGGAAGGTCCCCTCAGCACTTTCCTGACAACAGGCAGATTGGATTCTCCACGCATGGCCTGGTCCAGACGCTCCCCACGACCCAGTGCGCAGCGGCAGAACCCTTCAGCTCCGCGGCCCGTTTGTTCTGGGCGCGGCGTGAAATCGGAGGTACCCCTGACAGACGTGTTTTCCATCCCTCCTGTCAGACAGACAGGAGTAGCGGGCTATTGAATTAGGAGCTCTCACTCCTCCCAAGCTCAGTACAGTAGTAAAGAAGAGGGAGAAGAGCTGACCTGTGGACCATCATTCTCCCAAGGCTTTTTTAAAGAGGTCACTGGAGCTATTGCCTTTCATGGGAGACCTGGGGAAGATAAATCATTCATTCATGCGAGTATGGATTAGTTACAGTGTACACTGATATTTAATAAAGTCTGTTTGGGGCAGCCAAAGCACAGAAATGGATCTGTTTTGAAACCTGAATTGATCTGAAGCTGTTGGCCACATTTATAAAATAGCCATTAGGTGATGTAACTAAAAAAGAACTGGGAGAGCTTGACCCTCTTGTATTCTTGGAAAATTAACACATTCTTTTTATTGCCTTTCTTGACTTCCATTTCTAAACTCATAATCATCATTTAAGAAATGGCTTATTGGGCCAAGGAGAACAATTAATTCTCACTTACTTTGTAATTCAGAACTGTTGTGAATGTAAGTGTGATTTTAAAGAGGAGTGTAGGATTGATATGACTGATATGAGACTGTAAAACTAATACTGAGAACATTTCCAAACACAGTTATCTGCTCCACACAGTCCTTTACAGTATGCAGCTCCATAACATAGATCTGTATAGATCAGCCTACACAAGTTGTTATGACTGACATAATGTACAACCCCCCCCCCCCCGCTATATTTTAAACTCTCCACTCTGTATATTCATCAGATAATTATAACCTTGGGAAGACTCTGCTGAACATGAACAACACAAACCTCAGCAGTTTTTCACTCTTCGATTTTTCATCATCTGAATCTCTAATTTTTTTCCATTAATTCTATGTTCCTTTCAGCTGCCTTTGTAGACGAATATACATTCAGTTCAAGACCATTGACAGCACAGCGTTGTCTCACAAGTCTGTTTTTATTTTTGTCATGTATCTGCCATTTCCCAAACTTCTGGATGCATGCAAGTGGTTGTGAGTGTAAGCTCTGAGATCCATTGTCCCTGCTAACCAGTGACAAAGCTACAAGTCCTTGGGCGGTCATAGTAAAGAACAAACAAGCCAATTTGTCATAAAATCTTTTGTTTCTTTCATCTTGGGTGTGAAACTTTGATCTTTTTTTATTAAGCCTTCCTTTCCAGCTCCACAAGGGTTGTATAAAGTCTTCCATCAATAGCACAGCTCCAGTTATGGTTTAATTGAGCACAGACCTGAAGCTTCAAACAGTGGTGATACAGTCATGATGTCATCTGGAATGATTAATTGCCGATGGGGATCAGTTTATACCAGCCTCGTTGATTCTTGTGGTCACCTTACATTTGTGGCTGCAACTCAAGATGCATTTCTGTTTTGGTGTGGCGGCTTTGAACGACCCGAACCAGGCAGCCATGTCATAGTTTTCTAAAAATACAGAATGAAAGGAAAGCTCATAACTCCTTCGACATGACAGAAAGGCAATTACATGATCTTTCTTGTTTGGACACGACAATCAGACACTGTTGTATGGGAAACTGATAAGGAGTTATCTTGTGCTAACCTAGGCAGTTTGTACATGGTTTCTCACAGCAAAAACTCCTCATTTAGAGCATAGGAGAGAGAGCTGAGGGATTTAAATAAAGAGTCAATAGCCATATATCTCTTTCATTCACTGAAACATGAAGAAAATGTGAAAACACTTGTAACTTTAAAAACTATTTAAAATAATTTAAGTCACCCACCCCCTGCTTTCACTCATGGTGTCTATGTGAAACTAAAGACTAACACTGACCTCTGAACCTTGACTAACACGCTCCTTGGGAGTTAATCAGCGTATCACTGTATCAGGTATCAACTGAGTCAATTGCAGCAATTTGTATTTGTCATTATGGAAACAGGCCGTCAATGTACGTACATATTGTTTTCTTCTTTAATTGAGACAATGTCATCTTATACGACCTCATACAAGAACAACTTTTATGATTGAATGGAGGAAACAGAGGAATGGAGGAAATGTGTATGTTGCCCTACCTCTCTCTAGAGATGATGATTTGCCCAGCTGTGGAGGGTGACCCAGAGCTCACCCGGAGTACAGCTAATAGGTCAAAAATCCTTTGATTTTGTTAGTTTTACATTCACTGTTGTGGAACGCTAGATGAACCAGCTTTCCGCCTCTTTTCTAGGGCCATTATGTATGCAATAATACACAGAAGGAGTGACTTACCGTGAGATATTGCTACTGCCATGCTGCTTTCACATGCAGGAGGCCAAAGGTTTTTACAAACCAACATTTATAAATTACAAATCAATTTAAAGAACTTAAGATTTTTCTGTTTTAAAGACAGAATGGAGTGCTTCTGAAGTGTTGCTAGGTTACGAGTTTATGATATGTTATGATATTGGATCTCTGTACACTTGCAGTCAACAGTGACATGATTCCTGGAATCACTTCTGCACAACCATTACTAATAAGTCACAGAATTTATGAAGAAAAATATTTCTAACTTGTCACCACTTGCAATAAACATTGCCAGCTTTGAAATTATTCTCATGGCTTAATATATGAGACACTTGGCAATAAAAGCTTAATTTCTTTGAAAAAAAATTGGCTCTGCATGATCAACATTCTGAAACTTGTTGAATTGCATTGTTGCCATGGAAATGATCCATTTAATTTACCCCAGCTGCTCCTGTCCTGTGAGACTGTCAGCCAGTGGCAGTCCTTCGCCACAGAGGACGTGGACATGATGACGGGTATTCCGTGTTGTTCTTACGTTTCACAAGCAGACCCTTCTCGTCAGGGTAGTGTGAGGGCTATCTAATCTGTGACACAAATAGATGGCAGGATGGGCACACAGTGTTGGCTGGCTGGTGTAAAGTGTCACAAGCAGAGTATGACATGAGAATGTGTCTGCCTATCTGCAGTCTAACAGCCTCCCATCCCCTTGGTCACCTTCTTCTGCTTCTGCTTATCCGGACCAAGAACAGGTCAGAAACAGAAGCTGTTACAAGTACTGCAGTTTAGACACTCAGTGGTAAATACTTAAATTAAATACATGAATTGTATTTATATATACTTTCACTAAAAATGTCAATAAACAAAGTAACACAATGCCATAGATCTGAAGGATACTTGAGGGAACCCTTGAACATGATTTGTATGAAAATATGTCAGTGACCTTCTAAAACACCCCTGTAGTTGGGATGCATTACACCGCTGATGAGGTGAGCATTGCTATCTGTTTATTGCTCTTCTGTGTCAGATTCATCATCAAAGGGAGGCTACTGTTTCAGTGGTGACGGGGAACGGGGAGGGGTGGCCCTGTATCTAAACAAGCTTCCCAGAGTGTGCTGAAAAGCACTACTCCCATCTGGACAAGCCATTACTGACCGCTTTACTGCTGGAAAGCGGTTTGTGTTCACTGATGTCTCCAAGCAAATATAAATAAAGGCCTGACGTGGGGCTGTATACACAAGACTGCAAAGCATCCTACTTTTATTGGAACCCCTGCGGTGAAACCACCGCGGCCATGTTTTCCTTACTGCCATTAGCGTTGCAGGGACGGACCTATTAGGCCGCACAAATAGGCCCGTTAGTGTTCTGAACTAACCCTACGGTTATTATTTGTCCAAACTGACAGCAAGCAGCATTTACAGACTCTTAGTGCTGCGTGGATGCGCTCGCAGGGCTGGGAATGCTAATTTAGAAAGGAGAAGACGCAGCACTCCAGAGGAAGTGGAGCTGCAGGGAGGAGGGCCGTGTTTTGAGGAGGCGAGGAGGCCTGGAGCCCTGCTGAGGCACAGGTGTCCGATGGGGGGCTCCCCTCCTGCCTATGTATTGATTCATATCCAACCTCCCCTTTCCCCACCAAGTCTCTGACAGTGCCCTAATCTGAACCTGATGGCCAGATCACAAAAATGGTGAAGGCTCAAATTTAGCCCCTGCTGTCATTTCCAGTTCCGCCTCTTTGGAATTTCTACAACTGCAGAGCTGGATTCTCTGGCTGCACATGGTGTACCACCAACACTCTCTTCCTTCGGACATGTGACATGCCAAATGTAAGCCAATATAGTGCCACGCCCTGCCGCAGGAGTTTGAAATGTCTGTTTGGATAGATGAGACCCAAGTTGGATACTACCTACATTTACATTTTTGTCACTTAGCAGATGCTTTTAATCCAAAGCGATTTACAAGGGCATAGGAGTTAAAAACATCACATCCATGAAAAGCAAAACACGCATGAACAGCTGTTCTAACCAAAAAGCAATAGTTATGCCTAATGTATTTAGTTTAGACTGAGAGGCAAAACTTGAGGACAGTCCCCAGTCATTAAGGCCGTATTTCAGTTAACATGTATGCAAATGTGTTAGGTTAAACTGTGCATTCTGTCTTATGGTCAAACTGGACATTTTATTACTAGTTTACTAGTAAGTGTATTGAATGGTTGGTGTAATACATTTTTTATATGCAAGCAGGCCACATTTCCAGTTAAGATTGTGTGGGAAAAAAAGAACAAAAGACATTAATGTCACAAGAAATTAAATTTTTCTTCAAGTAGAAAGATTGCTTTTTCTTGACCTCAGAAAATGTATTTATACTTCAGACTATTATTGGGCCTGCATGATGTTTTTATGCCACACAATTCAGAAAGGACAGAAGCCAGAAAAACAAGGCCAGTTTCATATCACGAAACAAAGACTGCTGATCCTCAGATAGATAGGAGGGGTGGGGCCGCTTACATCTGCTGCCAACTCACACCTTTACAGCAGATGGCAAACGAAACCGTGGCACATGAATCAACCTGAGCAAGCCAGCTATAGCTTTACTGCTATGATAAACATTCATATTGCCATGCAGTATAGACAGTAAACCCAACTCATCAGCCACAGGAGGCTTGTATTTAAAACCTGTTTGTGATTCCGGTTTGCCATATGCTGTATTTGCTCAAAAACATATGTTGCACTGTACAATTAATTTAGCAGAAATAATTATCCAGAATGTGATATGTGAATGAAGGGGTCATTATGACAAATAATCGGCCTTTAGTTTGTGCTTCTAAAAGTATTGCTTGGCCTTGAAGGTTTGCCTAGTGACCTATGACCTGTTGCTAGTAGTTTAGCCACCAGTTCCTCAGTTTGCTTTTTTGTATTTCCCCACAGCTGGGCTTGGCTTGTGCTTTCATAAGAATTTGTATGTGTTTCTCTGGAATTTAGCTTTCACAAAAATAGCCCTGTTGTATTGACAAATGAAATTTAGCAATATAACCCACAATTAGCTGTGACTGTAAGGAGTTTAGCAGCTTCATGAGAATACGAATGGAATTATCAGAACTTGGGGGGGCGGGGGGGGCGGGTGCTTGGCGTCTTGTTTGTGGGAAAGCAGATGTGCCGTTTTTCACGGAGAATTAAAAAACAACAAGTTCATTCACAAAATGTTCAGTTTGGATGAGTTTAACATTATGTAATAGCTTTGATATGTGTTATTTATTTGCTTAACAGACACCATCATCCAGGGCCTGCTTGCATTTCTTACATATCTATTTATACAGCTGGATTTCTTGATTTATAAAAACTAGGTTAAATACCTATCTCAAGGGTAAAATCAAGTACATGGTATTTGTGGTATACTCAGTATGATAATCGACCATTGAGTACACAGGTAGTTTTACGATGAAAGGGAAAGTGTTAACACTCAGAATGTTCTGTACACTCCCTGTTAAAACTCCACCTTCAGCCTATTATCACCGCCCATGCAGCTGCTCCAGAGAACAAAGAGCCTTATCAGTCCAGAATAAACACCCTTTATTGAGCCAAATAAAACAATTTCCTTCATTTTTATCACCTGCAGTCACTCTTAAAATGCACCCTTCTCTGTGTATCTAATGAGTCAAAAGAGCTTAGTACTCCAGGAACCTGAAGAATTAGGAGGTGACCAAAGTTCCTCTACAAAATCATTCCATTTAAAGTCACCTGTCGGAGGTATTTTATGTTTGCAGTAATTCATTTAGCAGATGTTCTCATCCAACACGACTTGACCGATCCCAGTAAAAAGGCAGACAGCAGTAAAAATAAAGGACTAATCTTTAACAGAAAAAGTATCACTGTACTCAACAATGTGTATGAATAAACTGCTCATACAGTAGTAGGAAGATTGTTCCACCATTAGGATGTAAGAGTGATGTGACTAGGATTCACATACATCAAAGGGAAGACTTGCTGTATGAGCAGACTTGTGGAGATATAGTCCATCCAGCAAACCTTGAGCTGATACTCAGTAAACCAGACCAAATTATAATTTGAGCCCTGACTCTTTACCATCTTCGGGATGACCTGGGGAGGCCTGGTAGTTATGTGCAAGACCAGCAAATACAGGCCTAGTTTTATTTGCTAAATTAGAGGTTGCCTTGCTATTTGGATGTTCTTCATGAAGAATGTACGGCTCTGAGCACATGAATATGAATATTTAATTCATACACTTTGGAATACAAATATGTTCTGTCATCCTGAGGTTTTTGTTTACAGCTGAGGCACATTGACTAAAGCTACAAAGCTGAAATAAAGGAAGTGTGAGCAGGGTTGAAAGAGAGGATAAGAGAGAGAGCCAATGTACTGCATTCTGTGCTTAGAACAGGAACATGATCATTTGAGTGCGACAGGCCAGTCACATTCTATCATCTATCAACTATCATCACCGAGAACTTGCTTAGGGTGGCGGATTGCAGCAACTGGTAACTTGAGCTACCATCTGTGGCTCAAGAAGGCTTATGCAGTCCAGTTGCCAACTTTCTCCACCTACACGGTGTGGCATTCATCACACACTGGCTGACAGAGAGATTATGTAAGGGGAGTTCACTCATAGTATTCTTCTCAGTCTGCAGAAGTCTGCTTTATTCAGCTTGGCATGCGTATTTAGATAAATGTACATGCATTACTTGCGGTTGGTGCCTGAAATGACCCGGGAGGCTTTTCGGTTCAGTCTGGCTGGGGCTGGTGTATCAACTGCATCTCTGCTTGGCACTCGTCAGGTAATGAGATAGACATGGTAAGCACCCTGTTATAAACGTCCATCCTTTCCAAGGGGTGTACTTGTACATCGCGATCCAACGTGCCGTGGGAATTGGGATAAGCTCTGACCTTATGAGACTTGGACGGTTATTTTACTTGTATTATGGCATTGATTGTTCAAAGGACTCATCCGTTGCTCGGAAGACTGTGGTAAGCACATGTAAAGCCTTTCAAAACCTATCTATCTCCATGAAACACAGAGGGAGCAATCTTGTAGTGTCACATGTGAAGTCATCGTAAAATGCTGGATGGACAGATTTGTTTACCTTTAAATGAGGATACAGGGTGCACAGTGAATGGTGACAGCTAGGTGTGTGATGGGATCTGCCCAGTATAAGAGCATGCATACAGGATTGGCCAGATTACAGCCTTTTGCTTTAGTTAGTACTATATGAGAGGGTTCTTAAAATCCCCAGGACCGCAGACCACCCATATCAATAGGCATGAGTCACCTACATCCAGTGGTGAAGCGGATGTATTTTGGCTGTGGCTGAGATATCCCCAGTGGATCACTCCTACATATGCAGATGTTTTTGCATGACATCATTGCTTTTTCTTCAACTGACCCCTCAACCCCCATTCCACCCTCTGCACCCGCCATGCCAAGGCATTTTTCACACGGACAGTGAAAACCGCCTCCGGCCCCCTTAGGGGCTGCAAGATAACACCGTCCATTTTATCAACTTTATTGGCTCCATATTGTTATAGAGTTTGCCTCAGTCCCCAACCATGGGTTATAACTATAGTTCCTGGAAAGTGTTTTGGAATTGAATTATACAGTATCTACTGCACAATAATTTAAAAAATATTACAAACTTTTGTTTTGTGTCATCTTGTCTACATGGAATGTTGTCTCTGTACTGCCAGTTTTACATTTTATTTTGCAAGAAAAGCCTGCACGCTTTGAGTCTGCGGCTTCAGGGGTGCTGTCTGATTCTCTGGCCTTCTCACAAATCCAGCCCAACTTGATAAGGGATTAGAAGAGAATTACGACCCTGGAAGATACAGGTCAGCCATTGTTTTATGGGACATGTCAACTGAATTTTAGTGCGGGTCTCTGTCACAGGAGAAATGGAGTGTCTGTGTAGAAATCAACCTAAGGCCTTAAAGGTCTTAAAGCCCCTCTCCAAAATATGGAATTTTCCTACTATTACTTTCATTTCATTTAAAATAAAATATGGGGAATAATAATAGGGAATGCAGTATGTCTATTGAAATTATGAACCGGACAATGTTAATATATCAACTGCTTCAAGGACATTTTGTGTGCATGGAAACTTTGCATTTATTGTATTTAAGAGTCGATCAACATCCTGGAAAGTGTTAGTGTATGGAGGTCTTAATTTCATGGCGAGCATTGTTTATTGCAAGACATCAAGGGCAAATATCACCCAGCTTGGTGTAATGAACTAAGGTTCATTCACTATTTCACATAGTAGGCTTTGATTCACCTTCGGCTATTAATTGTGCTTGTGTGTGGTCTTCTGTGTGCCTGTAATCTTGAATTTCCTCCTGTTTTTAATCATCTGAAGTGGAAGACATACAAGTGTTTGTTTACGTTGGACAGTCTGTGGTGTATTGTCTGTTCTTGAAGATGAAGATGAGGACATAGAAGTGTTTGTTTAAGTTGGACAGTCTGTGTTGTATTGTCTTTCCTTGACGATGAAGGTTCAGAACATCCTCTGGAGGAGAACCCATCTGTCCCTGCCCATCATTGGCTGGACTCATCTCCTCTGGAGCCAGACTGGTGAGACCTGCCGGACCCCTGAGCCCCTGCTGCAGGCTGGGTCCATTGGGCGTAGCTGGTCTGCCTTCATCCTTGTTGTGACTGCATCACTTCCACCTTTGTAGGGCCCTTCAACTAGAGGACAGAGACCTTGAACATGACCTGAGGATGCAGTGGTATGGGAGACAATGGCCTTGTTTATGTTAGAATATTCCAATTGAATTCACTTTTGAGTGCAAAAACAACGGCTGTGTGGTGTCCTATGAGCTTAATAAGCTCCACATCTTGGTTGTTTGTGGTGGGGCATTAAGTTTTGTTGTGAAATGCAGCTGTTTCCATTTGCCTTAATACACATTAAGCTAATTGTTTCCATTTAAAAAAAACTATTGACTCACTGAGGTCAAGAATGTTTATGAAGTTAGCTTGCTTTAATTTTTATGCATGCAGTGCTAATTGTTATTAGGCCAGTTATACAAAATTATGTGGCAACATTGCATTAGAAAGTTTTCTAGAAGCAGACTAAGTTTGTAGAAGGTCATGTTTATTGTCACTTCTGATGTTTATACTTTGGCCTTTTATATGATTTTTCCCCTTTGACTGTTAATATGTAGAACACCAACATTAAACCCACATGAATTTTGTACTGCATTGATATCAGCATACATTTTTAGTACACTGAGATTGCTGCAAATTTGTAAGAAAATACATGAACTTGAAGAAAAAATATAACTATGAACAGCTGAGAGAACTTGTTTATTTTATGATTTACTTTCAAAGTTGTTTATTGTTGTGTAAAATGTTTCTAAAAGACAAAACAAAACCATATGGGTGGACTGTGACTGCAGGCTAAACAAAGGTGGGATTTGGATGACCTGGAATTTTAGACCAGTGGCCTTGTGAGGTCAAAGCACGCAATCCCCCACCCCATCACATCATCACCACCTCAGCCAAGGGGAAAGTGAGAGGAACTGTCATCCACACTAACTCCTGTGAAAACATCCTTTCCCCATAATCCCCGTCAGTCGGGCCATACGGCGAGTGCATGGGCCCCTGCCCCTCAGTGCCATAATCCTTTACCCGGCTGGTGTCCACTGATTCAGAGAAGGGGACTGAATATATCAATGACACGGCTCCATTCAAGTTTTAAGGTTTTGATTCAGGTCATGTCTGAAATAGAATTCCTTTCTTATTGCTCATTGATAGAAGCCCTAGCCCTATTATGATAAAAATAAACAATTTATATTTTTATAGTTAATTTAATTCCATTTGCGCTTCAAAGATTAGGATAGTTTTAGTATTTGTCTTAAGCTGGAGTGTTTGTAATCATACTGAGGCGGATGCTTGTATTTGAGCTTGTATTTGAAATGAACAGTGACCAGCACACTAGTCTGCTACAGGACTGCAGTGCGTGAGCAGAAGAATGGGCTCTTGCGGTCAACATTGTAATGCAGTAATTGAGTCTTTATATAGTAATTTATTAGTCTCTCTCTTCAGTTTAATGGAAAGCTGCGACCACAGTCTGTTTATGTTTGAAAGCCTGGAAGACTCTGACTTTAACCGGAGCGTGAACAGAGAGTGCCCCACCAGGACCGCAGCGGTGCATCCTGTTGCGGTCCCTGATGACCACTGGGGCAGTTTGTCTGCCTGTCAGGGGGGTGAGAGTGGGTCCCGGGCTGCAGACGACCTCTCTGCCCCCCCCCCCTCCCTCCATCCCCTGGATCTGCTCTTCCCACACCCTTCTCTACTGCTCACACAAACTGCCTTCCCTTACTGGTCACGAGGTACCTCACAAGAGTTGTTTTGCTCCAGCAGTTCTCTGTGCAGAGCAAAGAGCTAAGAGCTAACAGAAAAAGTATTTTTCTGATTAGCCGGCAGCTAGCCACACGTTTTCCGAAATGCAAAGGTCTCGTTTCCAGGGAGGACCCAAAAAACACAGCACAACAAGCGAGGGGCTCCCAAGAAAAGTGAAAGTGTGCCTCATGCCACCAATCTGTCATGACCCAGAGAGAGGGAGACAGCTGCCAGAGGAGGCAGCGCCAGTGGGGGCGGCTGCGACCGGAGCGTTTAAATGAAAGCATTCATGCGCTAACGGGCGCATGCGGAAGGCCTTGTTCCATTCAGTGCGCCCGCCACCGTGTGCCGTCCCGGGGGAGATCCCCCCCCGGCATTCCCAGCTTTCCCGAGCCGCCGGAGTCGGGCCCCGGAGTGCCGGGCGACACGGAGCGGGATTAGAGCTGGTTTGGGGAGCGCAGCAGGTGATGCTTATCGCCTGGCCCTTGCCTGTTGCCGCGCGTTGCCCTGTTGCCGTCATCTCCGCATAGTGATGTGTAGACTGAGCAGCTGTGTCCACAGGAGCTGATAAGAGCGTGGCGTGAGAGGGCGTTCGTTAGTGTGTGTGTTTGTATGTGCAGTGTGTTTGTGTGCATATGAGTGTATGTGTGTGTGTATATGCGCATATGTGTGTGTTTTTTTGTTCATATGGGCGTATGTGTGTGTGTGTGTGGGCATTTGTGTGTATGTATGTGTGAGTGCATGTGTGCATATGTGCTTATGTGTGTGTGTGTGTTTGTGTGCATATGAGTGTATGTGTGTATATGTGTGTGTGTGTGTTGTGAGTTTGGCACTTCATCTTCGCCACCACTAGAAGGAGCAATGCAGTAGAGTCAATGCAACACTGATGTTTGTTATGTTCTCAGCCTTTTTGAAACATTGCGCAAGCCTGACGTGATGAAGCGATTATCACGTCTTCATTACTGAGTGTGCTCCTGATATCTAATACATAATAGTTGCAACAGACTAGATGATTCCTGTAACCATCTCCTAGCAGCTGCCTAATTAGAGCGCTGCGGAATGCACGATTCAAAAGCACCCAATGCCAAGGAATCTCCTTAGCGCTGTGAATGAGTGACAGCCTGGTGCTTAGAGCCTGCTCCTCAGCCTCACACATCACGGCGAGTGTGAGAAACCCCCCTCCTAGAGGGACTCATTCAGCAGCAGCAGCATATGGCGCGCATTTAAAGGTCCGCTGGGAAATGCTGACCCAGAGCAGCATTATGCTAATGCCAACGCTGCATCCATTAAACAACAACACGCAGGGCACGGATTCAGCAGCCCAGGAACGCAGTCTGAGAGACAACAACTCGTTCCCATGTTGCCTGCCAATCAATTACAATTACGCATCTTTGAGATGCATCAGACCGTAATGGACATTTAAAAATGGAGCCTGTTCACATTCGTAGCTCCTTGCTTCGATATGTTTTCGTCTGGACGTCAGATTGTGCAAGATGGCCTAAAACCGTCCATCAAATGGTTTGATGTTTTTTTGATAGAAGTGCATGTTGACCCATATATAGTGTATGTTGCCTGCCATCTAGTTATTATTGGAGCTTATTTCACTGTGTTTCATAGCTCTGAGAAAATATGCGCTTATTATGACTGTCACTCACTCATGGGTGATGGATAGCTCCAACAGAAATTAGGCATAATATTTTATTTATCTCTACCAGTGTATCCAAAAATTATAAACTTGGTATCATTTATAGTTCACTGGACACTAATATAACAGAGAATTACATAATTTGATTCCCATTAGCAGGTTTACAAGAGAGTGTTTATAAATTGGGTTTCTTGGCTTTGTTTAACCAATTTAAGTTCACAGTCTAGGCCTCAAGTGTTTTGCGATAATGCAATGTAAAATATTGACTTAATCAAGATTCATGAATTAGTGTAAGAGTGTGTAACAACTGTCAACCCACCAGAGATTGCTGGCTATTCCTTCCAATGCTGTCCTCTAACTGTGAATTAGAGCTGAGTGTATTCAGGGTTTAACTGTGTTTCTGCGAAGGAGAAACTATATAATTTCTGCCTAAATAAACAATGACAGTATGCTAATGTCATTGAGCCAATGTGTCCAGTGACTTTGTGGTTTTAATATGTTGCTGAATAACTGTTAAATACCACAGTTAACACTTGGTATCTGAAAATCCTTAGAGGTCAATGCTGGCCCCAATTCTGAGTTATCTCAGGAGCGTCAGTGATTTGTTTTGCTTGCTTGATAGTATTTTTTCCCTATAAATTTGAATTCTTAATCTTAGAGGTGTGTGCTCTTAATCTTAGAGCACACACGTGTTTAATTGTTTTTTCATTTGCCACTGATTGTTATGCCAGCTAGATCTGTCCACAGCGTCATCAGTGCATATTTTTCCTTCAAATTATAAACAGAACATTGTTGACATGGGAAGTATTCCTGACAATGTGATTTTTACAGATTTTATCAATATTTAGATGCTCTTCTAAATCGCCCTGTATGCAAAACTCTATGCAGTAAGTCATCTGAATGACATAATTGCTAAATATAGTATGTAATGTAAATTAAATGTTTTCAAGGTTATTTAAAGAAATACAGAACACAGCACACACAACTGTGACTCTATAATATATTCATTGTATGCATTATAACACTCCCACCTTTAGCTTAATACAACTTTCAGATAAGCAGATGGAACTCGTCTTCATAAATGATAAATAAATATGTTAGCTTTTCATTCTATGTATCTATGTGTATTTAATGCCCTCTAGTGGTTGATTGTGGCACTTGAAATTATGATTATTATATAAGTCAGATCATTCAGACCAACAGGATCATCAGACCCAGAAAATTAAGCCAAAAGACATTCTCTCTGGCAGAATGTAGAACTGAATGGACATTAGTACTACACTCTATGCAATACTATTCAAAACGCAATGAACAGTGATATTTATTGCTAGTGTTCAGCATTTATGATGTGGAAACTTGCTGAAATAATATTGAAATTACTAGTGGGGCTACTTGCTAGTAGATGCATCTGCAGTAATAAACAGTTAAGAGGCAACAATTATTTGCAGCATAACTCCAGTAGGAGATTCAGAAATGGTATTTTAACTTTCTCTTCCACACACACACACACACACACACACACACACACACACGCTCATATGCACACAACATTCTCTCCATTAAATCAGCACTTCACAGACATAAGTGGACGAGACATGCATATTTCAACTCATTTGGAGGGGAGTGACAGTTGGCAGAATTTCAGTCTACTGAAAGCCACTGGACAAATGTATGTTACCCTGGGTGTATGTGTGTGTGTGTGTGTGCAGAAGAGTACATTTTTACAGAAAAGAGTACATTGTAGGGTTCTCCACAAGGGGGACTCATAGCTCCAGTCTGTGTGTGTGCAGCTGCAGAGGATGGCTTTCAGTGCCTGTGAAGCTTTGCATTGAAGGGAAACTGAAACTGAGCAAACATACTATAACTGGTATTAAGAATATTAAGCCTCTTATTTTGCTTCTTTGATGAGATAGGTGCCTGCATCAAGCTTTACAGTTGCATAAGCAAATGGGTAATACATAGGAATGTTTTAAAAATTGGTTACCATTTGAAAGAACTGAAGTGATTCGATACTATCAACATAAAATGATCACAACACAACATGAATATGGTAGTCTATTAAAGGTCAAGCTAATGAAATTTCAATCTATAATTCAGCAATCCAAGTGGACAGTTGTCAAATGAACAATAAATTTCATAGTCTTGGACTCCCAGTTACTTTTAATTAAACAAATCAGTGGTGGGTAATTGATGCATCATGTCACAATGGGACCGATCTTTGAATGTAATTTGATTTTAAATGAAGTATCACATTTATTAATATAAAAATTATAAAGCCCCTTCATGTATTGCCTCTCATCAAATAATAATGTATCATGTGTTTAATATCAATAACAGGGGAAAAACAGAACCTGAACTGGTATGAAGTTCCACCCTATTGAGACTGAAAAACAAAATTTGATCTCTATTGTGCCTTATACCGTAAATGGATGAGCGCTTGCCCTCACTTTCACTGTAAAACAACCAGCCGCACTTACACGATTCTGCCCTCTAGGATTAACAAATTCATGGCAAAGCCATTATCTTTACTCATCTCTACTGATGCTGAGGGCTACAGGGCCAATGGGTGCTATTTTTAGAGCTTGAAAATGAATGACTCAGGCTGCAATCCCATTGCCTTCCGTTCTCAAGCGCTGCCACCGAACAGGCTATTATCTGGACCTCGAATTAATTGAAATGGCCAGGGTTTCCCGTGATTAGAAGAACAGAAAGATGCTGAATAGCGGCGCAAACAGAAATCAGAGCGCTCTCTCAGGTTGGCCAGTTGGCCTCGTGGTGCTGGTTTTCTGCCCCAGGGCATGAAGCGTAAGCTCGGCAGACACAATGTAATCTAACAGGATTCAGCCTTTAGATTCTGCTGCGCTTCCAGGAGCAGGAAGAGTGCTCAGCACCGCTCTGTCCTGTTCTTTCATCTGCAACGGCAAGCCCCCGCCACGGAGCCTCGCGCAGATAACATCAGGAGATGCTCGGCTGTTCCGCGTGGCTTCACCTCGCCTGCTACAGGGGACGTGCTTAGAATATTAGCCAGTCGTGTATTTTGACGACCAGGAATATTCTCTGAATATGAACAGTCTTTATATTCATTTATTTGATATTTCACGACAGCGTTGATATCACGATAGAATTGCAGCGAATCACTGTTGGTCTGACTTGCTGTGGAGAGCTTTCACGGAAACCTGAAAGAACACTAATGATGCGAAGTCTGCGGTGCTAGTTTGGGAAGCGCTAGCTCATCATGCAAAGCTGCCCTGCTGCCCGGCTCATTCCGCATGCTGAAGCCATAGCACAGCCTAGCTCTTTCTGCTGCACTGCTCCTTTCAGCAAACAGAAGTACCTGAAAAATTGTTAGCTAATTAGTAAATAATAGGAAAAACCATACTGTTGAACAGATCAAGAACACTTTCCAGGATGTACTGGAGGCATAGATGCAGAGGTACTGGTTCACCTCAAGAACAGAATGGTCAAATTACAGTTTGCTAAAAAATAGTTAAAAACTGTAGACTTCTAGGATAAACTATTATGGTTATGGACAGATGAGATTAATATTAACCTATAATAAAATGATGTAAAGAGCGTAAATGTATAGAAAGAAATGAACTGCTCTTGATCCAAAGCATACCACCTAATCTTGGAAACATGGTGGAGGTAGTGTTATGGTTTGGGGCTTTGGGAATACATGGCTGCCACTGGAACAGGCTCACTTGTGTTCATCGATGATGTGTTTGCTGACAGCACCAGCGTGTGGAATTCCAGTGTACAGAGGCACCTTATCTACTTGGATCCAATCAAATGCTTCAAACCTCTTCTGATGGCAGAATAATGACCCCAAACACACTGTTTATGCAACCAAGGATCTTGACCTGATTTTGACCTTGACCACATTTGTTTCACTTCCTGAAGACAAGACTGAATGAAGGCAAAAGGCCCCAGAAACAAACAGGAACTAAAGATGGCTGCAGTACAGGCCTGGCAAAGCATCACCAGGGAAGATACCCAGCGTCTGGTGATGTCTATGCGTCAGACTTCAAGCAGTCATCAAATCCAAATGATTTCCAACCAAGTATTAGATAAAACTAAGATTATGTTAATTTGATCAGTTACTCTTGGTCCACTAAAATGGGAGACTATGTATAATAAGGGCTGTAATTCCTATATGGATCACTGGATATGGATGCAAATTAAAGCTGACTGTTTGACCTTTGACATCACATTCATTTCTTCATTTCAAATCCAATGTGGTGGAGTGCAGTGCCAAAACAGGAAAAGGACTGTACTGTCCATGAATATTTAATTTGAATTCAGCATGAAAAAACATATCTAAAACATTTATAAGTATGTGCATATTTCCACTAAACATTCCTTGAATGCATGTAGGTCATGCCCTTTTTCTGGGGAAACAAACATTAAAATAAAAAATACATAAAATGTAGCATATAGCATACTGGTAGCACTGGTTCTAAAAATGTTTAATATGAAGGCCCGAATTACAAATACTTTTTAGTGTCAAATGAGAAATGTAGTACCTTTCAGAGACCTGTCAAACACATTCTGGCATATCCCAGTGGACTACAAATTCATTACAGAACCCACCTCATACACTCCCATGACCCATTTTGGGTCCCAGTGCACAGTTTAAGAAACGCTGGTATACAGTAAAGAACAGCTTCATCGCTTCAGTGTAATACCAGTGTGGTGGCAGGAAATTCAAAAGACTAGGGTATGTGCAGATTGAAGCAATCTGCTCGATCACTCCATTCCATGCAATTATACATAGGGCCCTACCACCTCACATGGTTAATTTGATTCCCTGACCTGGGGCATTATCTTTCATGACTGGATTTCTAGAACCACAGGTTATGAAATCTCAGCGTACTCATGACTATGAGTCAACCTCTCCCCTCACTGCCCATGGAACATCTGACCCGACATGCTCGTAGAGCTCAATTCAATTAAAACCTGTCCTTAACTTGACCTAAGTGCAAGTGTAACTGTTCTTCTTCACAAGGTTTTGGGAAGTTAATTTCGGGGATCACTGAACTTCAAAACCAGGGTAAAGGAAATGCTTAAGGACAAGTGTTTGAAACCAGGCTGCTGCAGTATCCGTGGAAGACGCCAAGAGTGGATGTATTCTTGCCTACAGTCATTGTGGGACAGACAGCTGGCAGGTGTGCAGTGACGTACGGTGGAGCAATTCCTTTCAATACAGTTTCCGTAAACACACTGAGATAAAAGGCAATTGGGTGAATTGTGATCAGTGCGTTCGGGTATGTGAAAACAGGAAAAAGTATGTGTACACATTTCCTCAGGCTTTGTGCAGTCTGCATGAGTTCCGCTTGTTAGATGAAACAATATCGCCCCTTAGATCCTCATTCCTTGTACAACTTAACTGCCTGCTGTCACCAAATTCTAATAGTATCAGGAAAGCATAAATGCAAGTCACCATGGCAAATTCATGTCATCACCAGCATCATGTGACATAGCCCAGACATTGCTTCCATTTTTGTTGTGTTTTTTTTAAAAGAGTGGCCTTAAAAAATAAAAACAAATGATTTTCACAGCAAACTCAGGTGGAGTGAACACTCGTTTTAATGTGTTAGCAGGCCTAACAACCCAATGTATCTAATGAAAGGAAAACAGGAGGGATACCACACAAAAATAAAAAATGGTGATCAGTACTCCCTTGAGAAAGGCTTCACCAAAGTCAGGCTTTGTGCAGGCAGGGTGTGAACGGCTTATAAAACAATACATTGTTTTTCCTGTATTTGACTGCATTCATGAGCTCTTTGACGATTTAAATTATGGTGAAGATGGCCGTGTGTATCAATAAGCACTGAAAGTCCTCAGGGCAAACCGGAGGCAGATGCGTTATACTGAAGCATCACAACCTAGATTCAGAGCGACATTTAATTTTCCTCACCCCGCGATCCCTGTTCACTCTGATTCCCTGTGCAAAAACAATGACAACAGCAGCCCTAAAACACTCCATACAAAATGGCACAGCTTTTCATTCAGCTTCTTCAATTATGATTATTCAATTACGCTTTCATTCTCCAAGACGTGTTTGTATTTCTCAAGCGTTGTGAATTGCCTTTTCATTTAATTCAATCTAATTGAATTTATCAGAAGCTCACTGTGAGCTGATGAGTATTTAATGGTCCTGTCCTTCCAGAAGATGCACTGCTACTGTGCTTATCAGTGCGGATATCGCACCACCGTGATGAGACTGAATTTGAACACCAATCAACGTGTTGGTTCTTCCTTTAGGATGTTTGTGGCAATGGTGCTACAAACATGGAATATACAGTATGTCAAGAAATATATGCACTTATAACGGTAAATATATCATAATGTATGAACGCAGTGTTGCAGTAACATGAGATCATGTATGTCTAATTTGTTCAGTATATTATATATCCATATATTCCATTTTCCTCAGAGGTTATCATTATGTGTTGCATAATCTTTAACCTATCCAGCCTTAGTGTTTATGAATACAGAATCATATCTCCCCCAGAATGCTTTTTTTCCCTGTTTTATAATTCAGTAAATAGAAACAAATAGAATTTGGAAAGATGCCATCCCAGCTTTGCCCGCCTGTTTCAGACAATTATGATTTTTCAAGATGATATTTTACTGAAGTGTTTTAGGATAACAAGACAATCAAAGCAGATTTCATGGAGAATTGCCTATCTGATTGATTGATTGTAAAATATTTCACACTGAGGCATGACTTTGCAATGTACCTGTCAATCCATCATGACCACAAGTAATAGAAAGTTATGGTAATGTCTAATCTCTTACGGCTTTTGCATAAATCTTTGGGCTTAATAAATCTATGATTTCCTTAAAACTCAGGTGAGATTCTATATGAGGTGAGATTAACTGAAGAAGACAGAAAACATAAAAAAACTCTCGAACTTGATGAAAATGACGCTCATTCACAGGAATGGCAGTTGTCAGAAATTCATGAGTCGGACTGAACCCAGAACCTTTGCTGTGATGTTGTTTATCCCATTCCAAACCTTGATCAGGAATGTTCAATACACATAATAGGAAAATCGAACACAGGGACAAGTGCGATGAGGCCCATAGAGGACAGTACGGTTCCGATTCCAAGCGTGACCATATAGATACAATTTGAACCCTTGAAGAATACATCAACTTACCAACAAGCTTACGACAGTTGGCAGCTAGAATAACCCATCAGAGATAGATTTCTTATAGGACCATACATATATTTTGGACCCGTAAATATGGGGTTCCATTTGTGCCAAAAAAATGAGTTGACTGCTTTTAACAACACTTTTGTTTATGTCTATGGTCGATGTCTATTGTTTATAGGTTATATAGCATGTGTTGATGTGTTCTGTCATTGTGGCAGGTGGGGCTCGGTTTGCGGGAAAGAGGCAGGGCAATCTGCGGATCACGCCTACTGGTTAAGTATACACACCTGGTCTACATTACGAATCAGTCCAGGTGCTTATAAATGTGTGCTTCTTTCCACGGTAGGCGACTGAGACCAGGAAACCACAGTTCAGGAGCAGTTTGGGCAAACTAGAGAAGCTACGGAGCTGAAAAGCCAGTTTGGTTTTGTTTGCCTTCATTATTTTAGTTTGTTCGTTTGACCCCGATCCCAGGAGGGTGAAGGAAGAAAACGTTTTGTTTATTTTTAGAGTTCGCTCACGCTCCCTCTCCCTTCCCCGCTCTGCTTTCTGAATAAAACGCCGGTGAAAAGCGACATTCATCCTACCCCCCCCCCCCCCCCATGTTCATCTCTTCTCTCCGCCCAGGGGTGTGTCACGGCGTGTGACAGTCATCCTCACCATCGACTCGCCATGTCGTCCATATTTCTTAAACAAGCAAAGTTTAAAGTGAAAATGTGTATGTGTCTATAAACAATAGGCATCCATAGTAGACATAGGCAATGCATTCTACAAAACAGATGACACTGTCAAATTTACTTGAGAATGACACAACAACAGACATCAGCAGATGCATTCTAATCTAAAAAGAAAATAAACATACACAGTAGACAGATGTGTAGTGAATCAGCCTTTTTTTTGGCACAAATGGAACCCCATACAGTACGTAACTGTGTAAAAATAAACAAGCCTTAACATTCATATAGCCTTAGCATTTAAAATAATAGCATTATAATTTTCACAGGAAAAACACCAACTGTAAAGGGTAAATGTCAGTATTTATATAGCGCCTTTATCCAAAGCGCTGTACAATAGATGCTTCTCATTCACCCATTCTCACATACACTCACACGCCAACGGCAATTGGCTATGGCAAGGCACCAACCAGCTCCCACAGTACATTGCAATGAAGATGTATTAAAATGCATGTGAATGCATCTGAGTTCAAGTTAGTTTAAGTGTTTGGCAGGTGCCATTGAATCCTATCTGTGTGAACATTCATGTTTCACGCCTTTCCGTATTTACCACTGGAAAGTAGCTGAAAGATTTCATCCAGATAAGCAAGCCCCAAATGCCTGATAAGGGAAGACTGCAGTAACACTGATAGAGGTGGCTGCAGTCACACAAGGCATTTTGGTCTTGGCCACTCTCTGTGTACCCATTTCCTATTAGTTTTCCAGGCAGTGATTGAACAGGGCAAAAAGATAACACAAACCTGCTTGTCATTATAATTCCATTTTTACACACATTAGGCCTTACCCAATTAGAATGCCCAGTTGTGTAGGAGCCATCACTGAGCTTTTACACCATTTGGCATTGGCTGTTGTTATCATGTTAAATCCATAGAATATCACTATCCAACCATAAGTGTTGCAAAATTACTTCTTACCTATTTGGATGCACTATGTTGGTCACTCTAGATAAGACCTTCTTAATAAATTAATAGCAGTCTTTAAAGGAGTAACATGGGGGTTGGTCACACTTTCTTGTTTTGTATGCAGTTTGCACAAGAACGCATAGGAGAAACACAATAAAAGTATTAAATATGTCAGTTTTTTAGTTTTGGAGAAGTAAGCGTTTTACATTTATCATCCTGTTTTCAACCAGTTGAGAATGTTCTCGTCGTAGTGCGTCACACAAACACATAATTCGTGACCCAAAGTTTGCGCCGCTGGCCTTCAGGCAAGACAATGCAAATATTTGACCTGGTTCACTTAAATTAGACTGCCTTTCAAGGACTATTAGACTATTTCTGGTTATATTAATTTAGAGTTTGCTAGCTAGCTAGTTTGCTTTCATAAGGTGACGTTATCGACAACACTAGCTAGCTAGATTTAGATTTCTAGATTTCATAAGGACGTTATAGTTGCGCTTTTATCTTATCTTGGCTAGCAAGCTAGCAAAGATTATCATTGGATATGTCAACGTCCTTACCTTAGCTAGCTTGGGAAAATTCAGTCTCCCTTGAGCGCGCATCATGGATAGCTATGGTAACAACGTGTGGAAAGTGGGGGCACGGTCTGTCAATTATATCTAATTGGCAGTTGCCATTACCACGTTCAGACAGTTTGTTTACGCACATTTGTTTTGTTGTTGCCTAAAGACAAATGGCAAGTGTCACATTGAACCACTATCTTAGTCATTTAAACTTTTCCATATTTTTTTAATTTGGTGAATATGTCTGTGGAATCGACCTTTTTTTTCTCTTTTTTCACCCGTTTCAATAACTTCTTTCGAGCCTTTCAACCATCGAAGGGTTTCATATTTTTACATTCTTTTAAATAAAAGAATGTTACATTCTTGCAAAATAAAAAAGTGAGTCTCCCAGAAACATCTGGCGATTTCCCCGGCTGGGAACGAACATGCACAGAAAGAATATGTATTTCATCCAAAGAAAGTAGTCGGCTCAAGTGTTGGCATATGTTCTCCTGATAAACAGATTGTCAAAAGGTTTAGACTACCCCTTCTAAACCGAATTAAATTTCTATCTGAATAGGATGATTTAGACGGGTGCGTGGGGGTTGGACCCAAAATGCATGACTCAGAAACAATAATGGAATAAAGTCCCGTAAGGGCTTTATTTGGGACAAATCCCAGGAGCGTAGTCACAACAAGCAAAGCCCATACACGTAGATCCAGCCAAACAAACACTAAACAAACAAAAAGCACGGTGCCGAGGGAAGAGGCAAACTCGTAGTCAGTAAACGTGCAGGGAGGTCCGGTAGCAGGAGAGCTGTCAGCGGGGCAGATGTACAGGCGGACGGCAGGCAGTCGTAGTCGAGGGCGATGGGGAAGTCGAAACCATAAAACAATCAGCGAGGCAAAAGTACAAAACGGGAGGCGAAGACGTGGTCAAAAAACAAACAATGGTCAACGAAACAGAAATCAATCACGATGGTCGGTAAAACAGGCTTGGCTCTTAATGTGAACCAATCAGAAATAATACTCAAGAGTTGCGTAGTAAGACTAGAGGCAGACAATTTCGCAGTAAACAGTAGTGCGACTGGGATATAAATGCAGGTGTAGACAGGTGTAGACAATTAGTTAGAGCGTAGCAAGGAAATGGAAAACAGGTGCGATGGATGACAAGTTTAACAAGGTGATTAGTAATCGTTAGTAATAAACCTATCCTGCCCTAGCATTAGTAAATTAGTAAATGACATGCACGAGAAACGTAAGGTAACATGAACACATGATTAGTTTGTTAGTTTCTACCCAATCCTGATCTAGCGTTAGTAGTTTTAGTAAATAGACAAATGGAAACAATTAGGGAGTGAATGACAGAAAGAGAGAGAGAGAAAAGGCGGAACGCAAGGTTTGCGGAAAGACATGTAAAAGTGTATGTTTAAACAGTAGCCAGTCTACGTAACAATAAACATAAATCAAAACATAACACAAAACGAAACTAAGACGATAACCATTCAACATAACAAGGTAATATAATCGTAACGAAACATAACTAGACATGACGAGAAAATAAATCATAACAAGAAATAAACTAAACAACATGACGAACCTAGACTAACATAATACATGATAAGACAATACAAGACTAAGACAAAATGAATAAACATAAAACATGGCGAGACAGACCTGAAACGTGACAATGATTTGTTTGAGTTTCGATTTCGATTGAGTGGTTACATTAGGTATTTTTCGGTCTTTTAATCCAATTAAACATGGAGAAAAGACTCCATGTAAACGGGGCCATTGTCTTTTTTAATATTTGAAAATAGTTAGACACAAATTTCCATTTAGGTAAGACATAATCTTCTAGTATTGGCACAATATAAATATTTATAGCAATGTTTTTTTCTTTCATTTCCAAATCAACATTCATGAATAAAGTTATATAAGCTTTATCACTCAGTATCAGGGCTGGAATGGAAAAGTCACTCACACTGTTCTGCTGAGTAAGGATCTGCATGAACCATCTTATAGATCTGGGTTTCAAATTTGGACTAATGCCATCACTGTGTATCTGTGGCGTGACTCGTAATTCAATACGAATATGAGTGCTATTTAATATTAAGGATACTTGCCTGAGAGGGAACAGACTCTACACAATTATGTTGCACCAATGTAAGAAGTATTTGCACTGTTTTTTACATTTTACATTTGCTTACACAATTTGGTGATGTATTGTGATGTTGAATCCCATTCCATACAGTACAATGTACAATTGTGCAGGCAGTTTTATAACAATGGGGACAAGCTTTTTGTTTCATGGTCCTTATTTCAAATAATTTATTGTAGTCACACTTAATAGCTAGTAATAACTGTGCAAAGCTTGACGTGGACTTGCTAAAGACAGACAAATTAACCAAGCCCGCTAACATAATAGAAGCATTACTGCAAGAGTATTAAATAGGCTCTTTGAGAAAAGATTTGAATCTTAAGCAATCTGCCCAGTGGTGAGTACATGTTATACTAGAGTGATTATACAGGGATGTAGTAGTTGTCAAAGATCTGTGCTGATACCCCTTGATGGTGAGAAGCCTAATGTTAGTGTTGAGGCTGATCAATTAAATTTCCTGGCTTTTGCAAATGCAAACATTTCACTCAAAATGTCATCTCTGGGATTCACAACAGTCGGAACAAGTTAGTCAGTGCCATTCTGAAAGCATTTGTCAAATATTATTTGCTTTACTTTTTACTCTAATTTGTGGGTGTATTTCATGAAGTCATTTTTGTGTTTTCAGTGTTGTTAATGTGTTTTATTCATTGTTTTTATGTTTTCTGATTTGCTTTTCCCTTCACTACCACCATAAAAAGGCTACGCTATACATAGTACGTTTTTGAATAACATAAGAGCAATTATTCCATAATCTATACAGTGACATTTGTCTCTGATTTACAATTCAATTAATTTTCCATCTAGACGAATGCCCTGCTGTCCATCATGACTTCTGGACATTTGCCTGTGATTGTAAGGGTTTATGAGGCACGACACAGAATAATGGGCCTGTTAGCTGGTGTGAGGATTTTAGCCCATTTAGCACTTAGCAAACTGCAGAATGCATAGACGAGAGACACCATCATTTAAATAAGTGTTGGAGGATGCATGCACTGCATTAATTCCCACTGTTCCCTTGATTACAACAAGTTTTGCCATGCTTATATTGCTCTGTTGTATTCCCACTCAACACTCATAAACAACCATGGATTTCTTAGTCAATTCCATGTTAATTGTAATGTTAGATGTATCACATGAAAAACAATTTTAACAGTCAGTCTCATGAAAGCACCAGAATAATCACTATTGATCTATGTCTGAGCTTGAGTTTAATCATTTGAACTCAATTTACAAGAATTCATGGTCGACACAATTCACAAGGTAAAGTGCTATTTATTGACAAACACATTCTGTTTATAGAACATGATATTAATTTGTCATGCTGGAATAATGGCACATCAACTGAGGAAATCATGTGAAAAATTAGCCTCTTCAAATAAGCTAGTGAAAGTAATTTAAGTAATTTAAGAATTAATTAGGCCTACAGGACTTTTCTCGTTTCCAATGTGAGTTCAAAATTTAACTCATAACTGTGTAAATCCTACAGAACCCCTTTTTCGGGTAAATGTATGCGTGACTCATGGAGAACTGCAAGAAGCAGTATAATCCTAAATCTGAATTGCTATAAAACTGACTTGTTATCCGCCGCAAATGTATACATGCACTAAAGATGTTTTATTTAAAACATTTTCTTCTTCTTCAAGACTTACATTAATTGTTAAATAGACTTGGCAATTACCCATGTACACTCAATGACCACTTTATTAGGTAGACCTGTACACCAGCTTGTTAATGCAAATATTTAATCAATCAATCATGTGACAACAACTAAATGCATAAAAGCATGCAGACATGGTCAAGAGGTTAAGCTGTATTTCAGACCAAATGTCAGAATAGGGAAGAAATGTGATCTAAGTGACTTTGACTGTTGAATGATTGTTGGTGCCAGGCAGGGTGGTTTGAGTATCTCAGAAACTGCTGATCTCCTGGGATTTTGACACACAACGCACAACTAGAGTCTGCATAGAATGGTGTGAAAAACAAAAACATCCAGTGAGCAGCAGTTGTGTGGCCAAAAAAAACAACTAACCCTTGTCAATGAGAGAGGTCAGTGGAGAAGGGCCAAACCACACATTACAACAGTGGTATGCAGGAGAGCATCTCTGAACACACAACGCATCAAATCTCTAAGTGGATAGGCTACAGCAGCAGAAAACCAATACATTTAAAATGTCTGGTCTTCAACCTTCCCAAATACTCACATGTCACCCCCCTGCTTACTTCCCTCCACTGGCTGCCTGTCATGGCTCGCATCAAATTCAAAACATTGGTGCTAGCCTTCCAAGCAGTTAAGGGGTCTTCCCCAGCTTACCTACAAAAAATCATGAGACCCTACACCCCTGCCAGACCTCTTCGTTCAGCCTCCACAGGCCACTTGGCACCACCCCCTCTCCGAACTTCCACCTCACACTCACAACTACTGTCTGTTCTGGCTCCACGGTGGTGGAATGAACTCCCCGTTGAGGTCAGAACTGTAGAATCTCTTCCCACCTTCAAGTGCAAACTGAAGACGCACCTCTTCAAGCAGCACCTCTCCCCGTCCCTCCCTACCTCGCTGTGAACCTTAATTGTTGTCTTTCTGTGATTTACTTTTTTGTGTATCGGTATTTTTAGTTTGGCTAGGTAAGCAGTGTTTGGCTAGTTAAGTTTGGTCACTTTTGCTTCGTTGTTTGTTTGTTTATTTGTTTGTTTAAAAAAAAAAAAATGAAATAGGCCCTCGTCCTTATCGTTGTTGTACAGGTAGCAGTTGAAATTGTACTTCCCTCTAGGGTCTTTCAGCGTACTTATCCCTTTCAGCGCACTTATCCTTATTTGTTGTACGTCACTCTGGATAAGACCGTCTGCCAAATGCCATTAATGTAATGTAATGTAAAACCATAAGTCTAATAAATGCCTAATAATGTGTTCACTGAGTGTATACTGATAATTATGTAAAGGACATGTCATACATGTCTTTGAAAGAGCTCATTGGTATGCTTCCACAGATGACAGGCACATATTCACTGCAAAAACAACAAACACAACAAAGGAATCAATTTATTTGTATTCCTGTGTTCATGGTCACTACTCCTGTACATCAAGCCTGTGCATTGTATTAATTGATCTAATACAGGCCCTCACCCTCCAACTTCTCTTGCAAGGATGGGAAACTTACAGGGTATGACAGCTATTATTGCTGGACTGAAGGCTTTGTGATGGGGAAATTATGTATAGTTCAATACATTACATTACATTTCATTTCATTATTGGCATTTGGCAGATGCTCTTATCCAGAGTGACGTACAGTTGATTAGACTAAGCAGGAGACAATCCTCCCCTGGAACAATGCAGGGTTAAGGGCCTTGCTCAAGGGCCCAACGGCCGTGCCGATCTTATTGTGGCTACACCGGGATTAGAACCACCAATCTTGCGTGTCCCAGTCCTTTACCTTAACCACTACACTACAGGCTGCCCTGCATTCAGCAGCCTGCCTACAATGCATTCAGTGTGGCAAGACAACTATAAGTGTTGAAATATTAGTATTTTCATACAAAATCTCACTGTGTTCTTAACTGAACTGGTCAAAATGAGGTAAAATCTATAGAAACATTTAGTAATATTTAACACTGGTTTATATAATGATTATATTAAAAGTGACTGTAAAGGGGCTGCATCCACTACACATCCACCAAATATATATTCAAAGTAATGCAAATAACTATAATGACACACATTTCAGACATAAAGTCTGTATTGAAAACAACAGGATTGTATGGGCATGGTCTGGACTGCCTCACCACCCCATCTCTCCCCTCAACTCCTCCAGAAAGTTCTACCCACAAGTAAATCATCTTGGGAGGGAGGAGTCCGGGAGAGGGATAAGGAAGAGGAAGGATAGAAGAATTACTGGGAGGAAGTATAGAAGAATTAAGACCTGAAAAATAACAAAATGCAGACAGAATATGCAATGAAACTAAACCATGTATTAGGTCATTAGGACAGGTCCCTCTTGATGTCATATGACGCGACATGGCTCAACATATTACCTATGGGGCGACATGGCTCAAGCAGTAAGAGCAGTCGTCGGGAAGTCGGAGGGTTGCTGGTTCGATCCCCCGCCTGGGCTGTGTCGAAGTGTCCCTGAGCAAGACACCTAACCCCCAAATGCTCCTGACGAGCTGGTTGGCGCCTTGCATGGCAGCCAATCGCCGTCGGTGTGTGAGTGTGTGAGTGTGTGTATGAATGGGTGAATGAGAAGCATCAATTGTACAGCGCTTTGGATAAAGGCGCTATATAAATGCCAACCATTTACCATTTACTCTGGTAATAAACTGGACTCATGCAATCCCCACATAGGAAATGATTGAAATGTTTAGACTGATTTGTCGATATTGCAATGCATTTGATTTCTCTAATTTTGCTGATGCTTAATACATACCATAATAAACCCATACAATGCAGTCTGAATCCATTCATAGATTTACCTTTACAGTCACTTTAAAGAAGGTTTTGTTGATCCATAACTCATGATATTGATGGGAAAAACATTAGCTAAAAACGTTGTGGTACTGAGGCTTTTGTCTGGCTACACTCTGTGCTCTGAATTTAAACAGTCATAATACATATGCAGAGCTGTATAATTAGATATGTATAATTTGCAAATGTATAATTAGAGCACAATCTAAATGTATGGGATGAGCAATGACTGGGATACTGTAGTACTGAGACACTGGAGGGAATAATTGTTGGAATATCAATAAATTACTGTATCAACATTATATTTGAATGTTTTTTAGGAATTCAATTTTATGATTATTTGTTTTGCCTCAGAAGGGCTACTAGAATCACTGACAGAAGCCAATTTATCATTTGGGTTTTATATATAAGGCATTTTAACACAACAATCAAAATTGCCTCTGGTGTGACATGTCTTTTTGCAGGTTATCCAACAATACATAATAAACTATTTCAAAGAAGCAACCATTACCCACTCAGTGCTGTATTAATACAACCAAATTAATGTCATGTTTCAGTTGGCTATAAACAAGTTCAGAAGGCTTAAAATGCCATCATCTGAAGCTGAACTGACAGCTTAATTCACAGTGTGTTGCTGTTCTGCATTAAAATTGATAAAACTTTTTACTTTGGTAATGCAGCTGACCTTTTCTGTGGGTGCTGTGATTTTTAAACCCTCCCTTTTCTGAGAGAAGTACGTATTTATCTGAGTCAGTTTAAATAATTTATTAATTAAAGAATTAAAGAATGATAGTGATGGCTGGAATACCCTTCCATTTCTTTCACTGACCATTGCCATCTTTCTGATGACACCAACCTCCTCTTTTCTATGACACCATTTTGGAAGAGACATTGCAGGAGCAGCACTGGAGTGTACAGCACGTTAGTGCACAGCTGAATGTCTACAATTTTTTGAGGACATGGAAGTTCAACCGGACGGACCGTGCTAGAAACCTGGAGAGAAACCGGGCCTACAAGTTAAGTTAATCAACTGTGGGGTTTTTTGCGTTGTGTTAGTGTATGTGTATGGGGGCTCTTATTCAGTTTTAATATCAGCAGGTTTAGTTATTACTGAAGGGTAGCTAACAGTTTTATTTCACCATCGACACATAAAGTACAGTGTGGATGCCACAGTCTTGCTTTGCTATCCGGGGAAGAATCAAATTTAATACTAGTTAAAATGCATTCTTTCCTCCTATCCCATTGAGACAGATGTTACACTTGGGCTGTATGTACACAACAAAATCAGTTCTGAATTTAAAAATGTTAAAGATGTTGAAAATTGTGACCCACAAAGTCCTATTTGTGTACAAAATGTGTTTATTCCCCAACTCACAAACATTTTATCTCAAGGCTTATGTTTCTTGCTAGAAATTATTGGCTCGAGCGAGGGCAATATGTTCTGCATATTTTGTCTAAATTACAACCATATTAGGGAACACTTTGGTGAGCTGTGTGCGTTTGAAAACACTCGTGACACAGTAATGTGGGCCAATAAATGTGCTGCATCGAGCTGAGTGCTCAACAGGAAGGAATCAGAGCTTCATTTGACTTAATTTCATCATGGACTATGACTCAGATGACTCAGTTGTGCGTCTCTATGTACATGTGTCTCTTGAAACATCTTAATTGAAAGGTTATGAGTTCAGACAAACATGGACAAAGCTGGTATGTTTTTTGTCAAACTCACATTTCCTTGACAAGGAATTGGCAAGAAAAGTATATTTTCCACGAATATGCTGACCGTCTGAGCCAGTAAAAACAGACTTCACTGCATAAGATGCTGGTTACTTCAACTGTACTCTTCCCTTCCATGTTATGCATTCGAGTGAAGAAAAACAAGCATGTTGTATTCAGTTAACTCTTTGATGGGACAATATTAAAGTTAAAGTACTTTAGCACAAGGACCAGGGCAAGTACCTTGTAGAGTAATGGTAGAGTATACTCTCTGAAATGGCTAAAGTACTGTCCCAGATTGGATGTTCAACCCCTGAGAATTGTCTTGGAGGAGGACCGCCCACCTGTGTTTACAGCAAGCTTAAATGGAAGAATAAAGTCAACTAGAGACAGGAGCACTGATTGAAATGGCCTTGACATTTTGAAAAGCAAGCTGACATTTTTCAGACCAAAGAAAATCAACCTAATTACAAAAGTGGTTTGTCAAAGGAGATACTACAGCAAAATATTTACAAAAGTTCCAAAAGGACCCCACCATGCCACGGAATTTCTATGACTTGTGCATGACCCTTGAGGCAGGAGACAAAAATTTCAAAAATATGTTACTGTGGCCTGGCCAAATATTTATTGCTCTTATTTTGTAGTGAGGAAGCAGGACTGAATTGAGTGCAGCACATCTGTGGTCAATCTGTGCATGGAACTAGTGCAGACAGTTTGATACAGGCGGAAGACGGTGTACTCCGTGACAGCGCAGTCAGGGCAGTGGACAGCATAGCCACATATTCAGGCTGATAGTGTTAGTGGCTCCCTGGAGTGTTGGCGAGATCTTTATCAGACCCGTAGTGACAGCAATAGCAGGTGGAGGCAGGAGCCTCAGCAGTGGGGCCAGGTGAAATCAGCAGTCATGACGGCAGCTTGCACCAACAGCATAGACTGCAGTAGCATGTGTAGGTTTTCCCTGCATAGCCTGAGGAGGCACTGAGCAGTACCCGGCCGTTGAGTTAGCTTGTTTGTGAGGGGCATCAATGTGTGCCAATGCTGACAGGTTTAGTGAACATTAAAGTAGCTCCAGAAGGCATCTTGCATATGTGACCCATTCTAACATAATCAGTATGATTAGTTAGTTACGACGCCCGTTTATGTAAAAATTTTCATCTTCATTTTGTAGAACAATGTCTTGCCTTTCAAAATCTCCATGTCTTCATGCCAAATTCAGAGTAGATTTAATAATAATATAATTGTGAAAATATAGTTTTTAAGCTTTTAAACCAGTCACAAATAACCACATCAGCAGTGTTCGTGACAATGTGTATTTGCTTTCATTGTCTGTATGTCTTATTTCAACAGTAAATGCTCAGAGTAAAAAGTAGTTTTAAAGGCTTTAAATGTTATAATGACAAGCTTTAGTTAGCGTTTTGTTAGCTCAGGGTCTCCCAGCCTCACGTAACTCATGCAGCAAAACATTAAAGCTTCCTTCATATCTGGAGTAGATAGATAACCTCGGAATTTTTCGAAAGCTTTGTTGTACGTCGCTCTGGATAAGAGCGTCTGCTAAATACCACGTAATGTAATGTAATGTAATGTAATGTAATGTAATGAAAGCTTACACTCTCCTCTTTCGATTAATTTGATTAGTTTCTAAAACTCAAAATATGTTTTGGGGTCAATATGACTGATAGATAGATTTTGATAGAGCATGCCACATGTGATTGATGGATACATTTTCTACTTGCATCTTGTACCATTTGAATGGAAATGGTCTGCAAAGAAGCCGCGTCTAAATCTCTTAAAGGGGCAGCATACTGTAGTGTGGCCCCACTAATACCTTGGACATATTTTCAGAATGCACTGATTTTCAGGGTGAAATGAGCTTCTGGTGGTTATGGCATTGTCCACAATTCTACCTGTATCCAGTAATTAGAAAAAAGGGCTCTTTTCCACTCCTCTTTCCAGTCATTACAGTCATTGTAGGTGTCCGAAACCTACCAACAGAGCCCAATCAAGCCCAATTAATTGTTGTGCTTTCTTTGATTTGGGATGTACTATGGATACAATGTAGCACAATGCTACAAAAAAGAAACGCCTGGTGAGAATATAGCACCAGATATACCAAAAACCATGAATGCAAAAAAAATTCTGAATCCTGGACAAGCGGGCTATAATGTATATTAAGTCACAAAATCCATCTAGTGTGAAACAATTTGGACATAGCAAACAAAACCCATATTCCAAAAACAAAAACTGTTGATAAACTTCAAATGTAACCCAAACAATATCTATTACAAAACAATAGGCACAAAACAAGCTAAAATCACAAAATATGTGACAATAAATGTACAGACAAAGTATGACCTGCAGAAGATTACTGCCCTGATCTTAAACCAGTTATTCTTTTTCCCATTAATAATAAAATTGTGAGTCTTCTGCAGGATTCCTACTCTGAAATACTGTTATAATCCCTTGGGGAGGAGGCATACAACAGGCACTGATACAGTTGATGAAATGGTCTCTATTTACTGACTGCATTACAGTAAAACATATATCACCAGCTGGGCAATCACAGTTTGTGTTTTCATCTTTAGAAAACTTTTAATGTATTAATTAAATAACATAATAAGAGTAGAAAATCTTTCAAGGCATTTGTGATGGCTCTAATTAGCTTTAAATGTCAGATGTGCTAAGTGAAATGGTACATTCTGATGATATTTGTATACATTTGTAATTTTATTCCAGGCACAAGTGCTAATCAGTGGAAGGAGATGAGGAAACATGACATTTTGGCTGGTAATAGATGAGCAGCTGCATCTTGTACTGACCTGCTGCAGTGGCCTGATGACTCAAGCAGGGAGACTGGCAAGCAGAGTTAGCCACCGCCGTCCCATTGAGACAGCACAAAAGCTTGGGAAATGAGCTCCCTAGAATGAGTTACCACTTAATTTCTTACCTGAAACGATTATTTCTTGGCATTAATGAAAAAGAATAGATGCTGCTGCTTGTTCTCCATGCCTTTCATAATAAGCTTATTTTACAGGTATCAAGCTCTTAGTACCAACCCCATTCTGAATATGTACTGTACGGTAATGTCTTGTACACTCTCAGAAAAAAAGGGAACCCCTTTCAATTATTTGTGGGATTCAGTATCATAGGTGTGAAGTGTGAAAGCTCTCAGACAAAGAACCATTTTGTACAGCAAAGAACCCTCCCTGCTGAAAAAAACAGCTCAAGCTAGGTTTTGAAGCAGCTGGTTTATCAATGAGATCAACTCTATACTCAACTTGTTTTGACCAAAAAGTACTTTTTTTGTTTGCGATTATGTTACATATGCCACGTATGCGTGTGCCATGTGGGCCACGAGTGTTTCTATTCCACAAGATCGGTTTCTTGACAGCCAGCAAACTACTGCTACCCAAAATAGCAGAATTGCTTTTTAAGGTTTACTCCTCTACACTGAGGAGGTAGAGGGTGCGTGTCCCCTCACTCAGTCTAGAATAGAATAGGCCAGCCTCTCACCACCTTGCTTCTCTCGTATCCCTGAGAGGGCCCTTTTCTGGTGCTAACAGGCAGGGACTCACGTAGAGCAGGGCCTCACTCCCTGAGGCAGCGCCTCATTAAAAGACAAACACGACTTGCTGGCCACTGCAATCAGGAAAAAGATGAAATCATATCAGACATTCCACAATGGAAACTTTCAAAAAGCATGAGGTTGAGCTACACTGCCATTATCTGCCGTGATACTGGCATTGACTGGGACGACTTGTCAACAAAGATGGCCGACTGTGACTGCTGGAGGAAAGTTGTGCTTGGACTCTCGCCCAAGGGCGAGCGATGATGATGAAACAGGGTTGAACTGGATTGGATTATTCGATGGAATCAAGGGGTTCCATCGAATATTTCTGAATATTTCATTCATTTCCATTATTTCTGAGAGTGTATTGTATTGCTGAACCTACCATTCACAAAGTCAATTCCCTTTTACCTTTTAATACGTTGCATAATGATTGGTTTTACTTGTATCCTACAAAATAATGTATACATCTAATTTATGTATACAATTGTTGCTTTGATCTATACTCTAAAATACTTAAAACATGTGGAGTTATCGGGCTGTAAAACAGCAATTTCACATTTCACTAAGGTATTCACATTAATACCAAATAATTTTCACTTTTTTTTTTTCTCTAGATTATTAATGACAGAACATGGTTATTATATGAATGTTCAGCAAGCTTCTGAATAATTATTTTATAGCTCATTTCATTTATTTCATGATATACTAAATTAATCGCTTAATGCACTTACATAATACATCACTAGCACAATTTTTAAAGATCTTCTCACATAGGTCTGAAGAGGGATCACTGAGCTTGCTATATCAGTAACATTTGAGAACATAGATAATCAGATTGCTCTTTGTCAATCACTCTATGCATAGAATTAGGGACTTCTCTTTATCAAAAAATCTAATTCAGTGTTGCATAACAGTAAAATATGACCGTATATATGTGTAGATGTAAGAGGGAAGCAAAACTTAGTTATTGGCCTGGGACTTCCACTCGCAAATGAACAAACCTGGCTGGTTTCTTAACATGGCTTGACAAAACCGTCAGGCAAGGCAATGACATTCACAGTCAGTCTGAATGAAAAAGTAATTCAGTAGGGAAATAACAGAGATGAATGTTTGACATTTGCTGTATGTATTGGTAAACTGGTGAGCTATCTGATGGTGAAAAGCGTTATTTGTCTTAAGTAGCTTGTAATAAAGAGTTGAAATCTTTATTACATTGTTTGTGTAGACATTCTTTTCCAGCAGCACCACGCTCGCCCCGGGGTGTATTTTTTCCATAATGGCTAAATGTTGCAGCCGCTGTATACTTCATGCTGAGTTATGTTGATTTAATAGATGCTTTACTATTTTATACAATTCTTGCTGATGATTGGGTTATTGTATTTATATTGCCATAGAAACAGTTAGCCCAGTAATGCTGTGGCACTAAGTTTGAAATGAACATCCGTTAAAACTTGCTTATATGGTTTATCAATATTTTTCCAACTTCCAGCTGACAACTAAGAACTCGTTGTGGTGGAATGTGTAACTCGTGTGAGAATATGCGAATTGCATGCATTGGGAAGAAATGGCAGAAGCCGCTTTTACAATCACGAAAGTGCCTTGGTACAGTGGCTTTCATCTGTGCCTCCCGCATTAGGCAACAAGCACATAGGCAGCGCCTACAGAAAGAAAGATGCTCATTCGTCTCTGAGACGCCACGCGAGCAGGTAACCGACATCGACTAAACTGGATTTACAGGTGATGCTGACACTTACAGGATTTCATCTTTAGAAGAAGTTGAGAATTTAACGAGCTTTTCGGACGTAACTTTTGTTTTCATTTCCGTGGATTGTTTTAATTGAAAACCACAGTGACTTTCACTAAGGTAAGCCTTCCATTTGCTACATATGAGCAGTAGTTAATTATGGTGGTTAAAAATAAAAACGTAAAAACGCATTTCTAACTAAATTTCTAATTTGTAATTTTCATGAAGAAATGGCATGAGTGATAGGTTGCTCGACCATTTTAAACGTAGGCATGTATTGATATTAAATCAAGCCATTATGTATATAAAAATTCAACATAATTCTAAATATAAAAAAGAAAATTGTAATACTGTACATATTTTATAATATTCTAGGTCTTATGAACATGGCATATATGCAATCTTTTAGTGACATGCATGCTTTAGAAAGTATCTGGGCAGGTTATATTCATTGTTGGGCATTCAATTGAATTATATGCTAGAGTATGATCTTATTGCCTTAAACTGCATAGGTTGAATCGGTTGGAATATTAATTAACTTAAAAACACAGAAATTGTGTTTGAGCAACATGAAAACAACTTTACTAGTCAAGAATTTTAATTCTTGGAATATATTTACACAAGAATAAAACAATTATATGCTGTAGTAGGCTGAAAAACGTAAATCAAGTATGTGTTAAAAGCATTTCATAGTTATGTTGCTTGGTCTGTTGACTTTTAAATAACAAGGCTAAACATTGCCTTTCTTTTGTAGCCAAGGTGACATATCCTGCAGACTGACATGGCTTGAGTTTTTGTCAAGACGCCCTTTTGGGAGATGAAGAATAAACATCCCCTGCACCTGAATGTTTCTGTCCAAGCGGGGTGGCATGAATCACACGCTATGGGCCTAGTGTTGTCAAACACTCAGACATACTGTGCACGCAGAAACACATGCAAGGGAATCGGCGCTCTCAGGCATACGCAGATACTGGGAAATGAATCTCTCCGCAGAGCAGCATAAAGCAGGGCTGCGTTTTCCTCGCTTGCTGCCGTATGAGAACGGATCAATGGGTGGCGCGGGGAAGACGGGTGACTCGCAGGACAGCGCTGAGTGGGAGAGGCTGTTCCTGCTGACCATCCGCGAGCCCACCACCATCGCTCTCACGGTCATGTATGCCCTCTCCTTCATGGTGGGATTCATCGGGAACATCATGTCCATCAGGGTGCTGACCAGCAAGCGGAGCAAACGCCTGGCAGGGGTGAGCACCACCCGCAGCCTGCTAATCAACCTGGCCGTGTGCGACCTGATGGTGGTGTGCGTCTGCATGCCCATCACCCTGGGAACCACGATCTACACGGCCTGGGTGTACGGGGACTTCCTGTGCAGGGCGGTGCCCTTCACCCAGGCCGTGTCCGTGTCGGCCAGCGTCCTCAGCCTGACCGTCATCAGCGTCAACCGCTACTACAGTGTTCACAGCCCCCTCACCGCCCGGTCCTTCTTCACCTGGAGGAAGATCTTCTGGACTATCGTGGTGGTGTGGGTGCTGTCCTCTGCCATCTGTATGCCCCTGATCTTCATGAACGAGCGGGTCGAGTTCCGGCCCATTGAGGACCTCCCCTTCGTCTTCCACGTGTGCCAGGAGAAATGGCCTTACGAGAGGCTAAAGCAGGTCTACAACGTCCTGCTGTTTGTCACCCTCTACTGTCTCCCGGTCACCTTCAACCTGATCATCAGCTTCCTGACAGGACGGAAGCTGTGGAGCACTTCCCGGCACTTCTCTGAGCTCGACTCCCGCAGCCGGGCCGTCCACTCCTCGCGACTAAAGACCCGCAAGAACATCGCCAAGATGGTGGTGGCCCTGGTGCTGCTGTTCGCCATCTCCTGGCTGCCCCTCTACGTGGCCGACATCTTGATCGACCGCGAGCAGCGGCCCCCGCCCTGGATCTTGAAGCTGCGGCCCTTCGCCCAATGGCTGGGCCTGACCAACTCCAGCCTGAACCCCATCTGCTACTGCTTCATTGGAGACTTGTACCGCTCGGCCAAGGTCATCAAAAGCAGGTACCACCAGAGGATCATCTCCTTCTTCAGCTCATCCTTCACAGACGAGCAGACTACCTCCACGCCCCTGCCCAATATGCTGTCCTTCAAAGGGCCGGAGGCTGGGGTGCCTGGGGAAACCATCAGTCAGGTGACAGAGGAGCACTTCTCTGACTGGTGCCCTCACAGTACTGTGTGTGAGACTCCAACCACCACCAGCCAGCAGATGTCTCTCCAAACACTCTCGGGCAGGAGGGGCTCCAGGGGCATGTCTGATCAGACAGGACTCTAGCCTATCATTGTAATCAGTGCTGCTGTGGTGCAGTAGTCCCCTCTTCACTCAACATGCTCATAACAGATTGCTGTCGTGCAGCACACCGTCTCTCGACGTTCTGCACAGACATCGGTCTACAACCTGCTTGCCTTTTTGTTAAATTTCTATAGACACTTGTAATTTTACCACAACTGGTAAAACGAAAACATCTCTATAAGGGAACGCATCGTAATGAGTTATTGATTTTGTAAATTGAATTTACATTATGCTGTAGAATTGACAATTTACTGTAATGCTTCATACTTAACAATCATGAGTAAATTATCTTTGATAATTTACTTTGATAATTTACTCATGATGACTGACTGCTGGATGACTGCTGGATGTTGATGTATGTATATATGTACATAGTTAAATTCATACATGTGAAAAAATCACAATTGTAATGTATTCAGTGTTCATGTCTAACATTTTATTTCTTGGGTGTTTTAGCCATTGTTTCCAGTGTTAAGTTTTACATGTCATTGACTTGCTCTTTATATGGACAACCTAGACTGGCACTGGTTCACTGGCCTCATCATGTTGATCTTAATTTGTCAAAACTGTCATGAGATTACGAATATATGCATTACAGTCCATAAGTTAAATTATTCATACAATATATGCATGTACTGTACATTAAATATTCAAAATCAATATGTCAAACTCAAATGGAGATGTGCATGACAGAATAAGAGGTTCAATGGGGAATTCTGCGTGTGCGTAGTTTTCAGGGATCAATATGCTGGGCTGGCAGTACCATTCAGAAACAATATGCAAGCTAATTGATTGCCTGTTTCTTCTCAAAGGGGAGCGATGTTGAGGTTGACAGGGAAGCAGAGTTCAGAAGGAAGGCTCCACCTGACATTTTGACTGTCTCTGGAGCACGCCTAGCAATGACTGGACAACATGTACACTTCCAGCAAAGTGCAGCTGTGCCTGATTAAAACGAATGGTTCTGGATTATACCTGCAAAGACAAATAGTGCTTATTTGTTTGTGGCCATTCACAAGAGATGCAGTGTAATTATGACTCGGCATTGATTCACACCTTCACTGAGCCATCTGCGTGCCCTTGCCAGCGAGTCTTTCCACACATCTGTCACCTCACCCGGTACATGTTCTGCTTACACTCGTAAGCCTCGGGTACGTGGAGAGAAATGAGAACAGGACAGTTGGTTCTGAGCAGGTAGGAAACTGGTACCATTTCTGAGGCTACAGCTTCACATTATGTAAATCATGCAATCATGCATGACTGGTTACAGTAAATATTAATTTATCATGGAGTGTGTGCGTGCCTGTCTGTGCATGTGTGTGTCAGTATGTGTGTCTGTGTGTGTGTGGGGGAGGGGGTGTGTGTGCATTCTTAATCAGATGTTCTCTGAAGAAAATGTTTACAAATTAGCCTCTTGTGTATTTCACAAGATTTCTTCTAGTATTCATCATAGTATTACTATAAATGTGATTTCACTCACATCTGTGAATTCTCTGAAGAACCAGTGAGCATGAAAAAAACGATAAATGGTAGGGAAATTCTAAAATCGACTGCATTACAGAGATGCACTAGCTCAATTGAACTTTAATATGGCTCATTTTTGGGCCAGGTTTTTGGAAAGCAGAGCAGTAGAAGTGTGAAGTGTGAGGTGTGATTTATGGGGACAGACTGTAATCTGTGTGTGGCGTACCACAGCACTTCACGTGGGAGAATGGCTCATGCTTCATCACTGTCTCCAACAGCTGTTTGTCTAACTGTGCTGATAAGGCAAGCTGCTATATCCCCACCAATGGTGCCTCTGAGATGAGAGGAAGGTGACACTCCTGTCACTCTCTCTCTCTCTGGTTTTCGCCTTCAAATCCATTATTTGTGTTGAGTTCCTTATTGGTGGAGCCACACTCACTGATCTGTTAACATTCAGTGCGCTCCACTGGAAGTCAGACAACAGGGTGGCATGTCTCCATCCAAGTGCATCCTTCCTCTCGAAAAAGATAGGACCATATTTAAATAGCACGTGGAAAGCATTTACTATTGCTCAAATTCTGCAGCATATTACATTAAAATTTCACATTCCTTTATTTACTGTTAGAAGATAATTATGTTAATATTGCAATCCGTTAATAGACTTTGCTGGACTTGATGATATCCAGGTGTTCAGCTCTGTTAAATGCCTGCAGTTATGGGCAAAATCTATTATATTTCTAGTTAAGGTTCTATTGCATTTACCTGTGACATGATATATGACTGGTCTCCATGCAGTTGGATATATTTAATCTACACTATGGTTATTTGAATATGAGGAATGAGGAATTCTATTATGACCCTGTATGAAAGCATCTTTGTACGCCCCATTGTTTTAAAATTTAGACCCTGAAATTAAACTGCTCCTTCAGTTTATATTGTCCTTGAGCCAAGGACAATCTCAGTGGGAGATCCTAAAATAGCTTAGGGGAGAGGCTGAAAACAGGAAACAGCTGGAAGTACTATTTTCACCACAATTCACCAATTAATGTTTAAACAATGTGTGATGTCTGCATTCTGTAACAGCTCTATGTAAACTAAAACATTGGTGCATTCCATGATGATTGAAACAAGTAAATAAGTAAAAGTATTTTATAATATCTCAGTGATCAAAGATCCGGAAATGTAAGGCTTAATTTGAACATAAAAGGAATGAACACTACCAGTACATCAACACTGACAGTGCGCATGGAAGTAAATTATGTACATTATTACATTACATTATTGGGTTTTGGCAGACGCTCTTATCCAGAGCAATGTACAGTTGATTAGACTAAGCAGGAGACAGTCCTCCCCTGGAGCAATGCAGGGTTAAGGGCCTTGCTCAAGGGCCCAACTGTGTGCGGATCTTATTGTGGCTACACCGGGATTAGAACCACCAACCTTACGTGTCCCAGTCATTTACCCTGACCACTACGCTACAGGCCGCCCTTACTATACTGTACTGTAGCTTTCAAGTGGGATAGATGGGAGTGCAGCATTTTAAGAGGGAAGATGAAACATTTGGAATTGCCATACATTCTGCTAAAGGTAATAACTATGAGTGCTGTGAACAGGTGATTTGGCCGAAAGACCTTCTTTATGTATCGCAGATTGCTCTGAGACAGAAAGAGGTGTGGAGGGGCCATTCCCTGTTGGTTAGCCTGAAGTAGTCATTGGGGTATAATGAAGGTTTATTTGACCGATGTGACCTGTTTTCCAATTATTCCAGGTGCTTTGACAGAATTCATAACTGCAGCTGCCTTAACCTTCCCTCCTGAGATCTCATCAGTCAGCAGTGAGGGAGTGGGAGGAAAATATTGCAGGAAAAAAACATACGTCTCCCGATGACAGGGCTAGCCTAAAAATTAATAAGTCCTTGTAACAAATGGTAGTGACCAACCCTTTTTATACATTCCAGAATAAAATGAAGTCTGTATTGCAGATCTGCTTCCTAAATGCTTTATGAGTTAACTGTAACCCCTTCTGGTCATGTCCCTATTGATTTTCAATGTCTCTGGCAGGAACAAGTTTAAAAAGAGCGATTGAATATGGACATTTACTGTAATGCTTTCAACTCTGACGAGTGGCGCACACATGGGGATGAATTTGTCTGGGATGAATTTGTCCATGTAAAATATACCTCAAGACCTCAATGTGATTATGGTTCCTAATGAACTTCTTCCTCTACTTTAACGAACAAGTAGGCTACAAAACTCCATGCGCACACATATGGATGTTTAAGTACTTAATTTTTGCTTCTAGACGAATGCCGTCATTAACTATTGGCAGAGGGTTTGATTGAATTAGCTCATGTTTCTCTTCTAAGGCACCGCATGTACATGCTATCCATGGATCTATTGTTAAAGCTTATTTGTTCCAGATAATATATACAAACAGTGATGTGTGGGCCCGTGCAATGCACAATAACCAGACACTATATTGCAACATTAATAGTTAATGGATACCCAAATGACCTGTGAATGATTTAGGGAAATAAGGCATGAGCTTCGTGAAACATTTATGCAGCACTGACTTTAAATCTCCCTCCACCCCACCACCCCAACATCCTCCAAAAGACTCTTAATGGTTTAGGAGGAAATGGTACAAGTGCATTTCGACTGGAAAAATGCTTATACTTGTGGGTGCCTCATGGGATTAGAGACCATTAGAGACCAAATGGTGCAGTGGCTCTGGCAGCATGATAGTAACTAATCACATTTAAATACAGTACACACATCGTGCTTATCTAAAAATGCATGAGCTACAAATGTATGCAGGCTTTTGCATGGGGAGCTTTTCTGTTGCAATCGTATTCTCACAATGCTGCACTACTCCTACGTGTCGTTCAGTCTTTTCTGAAAATAAGAAATGTGAGGGAATTAGCAGCTGACTCGAGTCAATCTTGTTCATCCTTGAGTGGTACCTCAAGTCCGACCCATGAAACAAAATTGTTTTCCAGTATTATACTATTTTCACAGAAGGACAGAAATTCCAAACATAGGCTCTGCACTATGAGTTTTACTGTGAGTTTTATTGACTGACTGAAATCAGAGATCCCATATATTTATATGCAGAATTATATCAGTTGAGCCTTATAATTTTACTTTTAATATCTGTCTATAAACATTTTTACTTAGTGAGCCACAAATAGTATAGCGTAGCAACATACTGGTACATACATACATCCATACCTCATACTGCATGAGCTACATATGCGACTGAAAGTGTTCAGGATTTAGAATGAATTGAATTCATAAGTGACCCCTTTGAGTTGTGTTTAGCTATTCTGTATTATCTATAACCTGAGGCATTCCACACTTTAGGGACATGTGCAGTGATGAATGTGGAAAACCTGCTTCAAAGAAATAGGCTGAAACTGGAAAAATACATTTCATGTCTGTGCAACATTTGTGCTGCTCCCCTGAGTGGCATGTTACAGTTAAGCCCCAATATGCCTGCCTGACTTGTAAGCTGATGCAGGGAATGGAAAGAAAGGGCACAGGGGTCTCTCACAGTATTTGAATGGATGGAGTGATGTGCTTTTCGACACAAAAAGCTGGCCTAAACAGAAAACATGTCCGTTTTCAGCCCGCAGTAGCCCGCTGTAGCTGGCATCTAACACAACCTTGTCTCGATGAACTGGCAGCAGCATCGGCGTCAGGTGACAGCTGTCATGATGTCATCTGCTCTTGCACTCAACCTCAACGAACGGTTTTACTCATGGTATAGCCTACATAGGACGAGGAAAGAGTGCCGGTCACAGTTTTATAAGAGGATAAATATTGCACATCTGAAAAAAACATGGATAAAAACTACTCTAACATGAGCTGATATTGTACATTCCATACTGTTAATCTCTAGCTGTAACTCATATTCTATTAAAAATCTTGAAACATAATGATGAGGCAACTTAAATAGTGAAGAGTAGATGTTGGCATGAAATCCTATAATAGACTGGTCCTCATTGTGCATTCCTGATTTAGATCAGTAGAATTTCTTCGGAGAATAGCATTTTATCCATTTTATGATGTGTTTTTAATGAGTATGCCAAGTCAAGGGATCCCAGGTGGAGGCAAGTGTCTCAGTTAGCCAGTGTCATTCCTACAAGGGCTTTTTATATCACGGCCAGAAATCTTAGCCACTCTCTCTTTACTCGAGGCATGTTTATACTAAAAGCCTCCAACCAGAAAGTTGAATATGCAGCTATATGGTATATATTGTACCATTCAAGGGACAGCACTTCTTTGATGACCTACTGCGTCTACAGGGCTTTTATGATGAAATTATGAAAAATGACCCTGAACTGACAAGTACAGGAGATTATTTCACTTTTCCATGAATAATTGAATGAAATTCATAATAGGAAGACGGCTGCTTGCGTTGTGAAGGTTATAGGAAGGATTCAAGCTGTAAGACCTTTTCATGAAGAGTGATAATAACATTTAATGCCCAGTTAATTTCTAAGGCCATTTTCCATTTTCCATTGTTACATAAAACCATTACAACAGCATTCACCTGGAAGTCTCCTTATAGCTAATCTGTACATTATAATACGGCGGCCTGTAGCGTAGTGGCTAAGGTAAATGACTGGGACACACAAGGTCAGTGGTTCTAATCCGAAACATATGTGTAGCCACAATCCACACAGCCGTTTGGCCCTTGAGCAAGGCCCTTAACCCTGCATTGCTTCAGGGGAGGATTGTCTCCTGCTTAGTCTAATCAACTGTACATCACTCTGGATAAAAGCGTCTGCCAAATGCCAATAATGTAATGTAATAATACAAACAATAACATTACATCTCAACATCTTTAGTTGGCTTGATGCATGATTAAAATATCAGCTAGTGTTTCATGGAATACAGCAAGCCTGCCCACATACAGACTGACACACAGCTTGCATGAGATGTTATTTGGCTTGCCTAAATGTACAATATACCGTAAAATGAAATGTAAGCAATTAAAGATTTTGGCAAAGCTTCTCTGTTGAAATGGGATTCCACAATTCATTTCAAGTTAAAAATATCTGTTAGCCATGAGTAATGCTTCTGTTTCCTGTGATCCCTTAGTATTAGTGGCACAGATGGGTGTTGTGTTTGTATGCCAGAAGGATGCTTGAGCCTTTATCTCATTCTAATAGAAAAATAGCCTTTTCCACAGCTTCTTATCGGCGGGATATAATATATGCCTTCAAGGAGTTCGTTAACATTAGAAAGAAGAACTCAATCTCTGAAGCAATAAGGGAAGATGTATTAGCAAAAGTGCCTTGCTTAGTTTTTGATTTAATTAATTGCTTGTAATAAGTAATTTCACACATCAGCCATATTGAATAAAATTCATCCTAATAATAGCAAAAGCACATTTTATTATAGAAATGGGATCCATTTCTGTAGTAGCAGTGCAGGTGCACTCAGTGAGCACTTTATTAGCTAGACCTGTACACCGGCTTTTTAATGCAATTATTTAATTAGCCAATCAAGTGGCAGCATAAAAGCATGCAGACATGGTCAAGAAGTTCAGCTGTTTTTCAGACCAAATGTCAGATTGGGGAAGAAGTGTGATCTAAGTGACTTTGACCGTGGAATAATTGTTGATGTCAGACTGGGTGGTTTGCTGATCTCCTGGGATTTTCACGCACAACAGTCTCTAGAGTTTGCAGAGAATGATGCAAAAAACTAAATCCAGTGGGCAGCAGTTCTGCAGGCAATGTGTTGTTAATGAGAGAGGTCAGAGGAAAAGGGACAGGAAGGTGACAGTAACGCAAATGAGCATCTCTGAACACCCAATGTGTCACCCAAAGTGGATAGGCTAAAGCAGCAGAAGACTTAATAAGTTTAAAAAATAAGTCTGATAAATACCTAATAAAGCGCTCACTGAGTGTATATAAACACAGTGTAGCACAGCTTGAGTTCACAGATATGAATTTGATGGAACTTGAAGTCACATTTTTCAGTTAACCATTAAAACCAGAATGTCATAATGTAAAGAAGAAAATGTGAAGTATGGCACTGAGCCGTCGACTCATGTAAATACGGTTTGCAGGAGAGGATATGCAGCGAGTGACAGGTGAGCTATTCAGGCAAAAATATCCCTGCGATGAGATGCCACATTCGTTGCTTAATGACAGCTGGGTATTTCATGGCATGGGTTGGATGAATGTAATTTCTTCTCATCATTTTATTTCTAAATGTATGTCAAATATAAAGTAGCATGTCTATATGCTCTGTGTACAATTCATCTCAGAGACTAGGAATACTAGGACGTTTCTGAGCCTGAATTGAAGCCATTTTCTTTAGTGCTGTTTTGAGTGTTACGTTTGGACATTCTGCCCCTCCTGAGGGGTAAGGTTGGTAAGCTGCAGTATGTGAAGCCGAATCTGCATGACTTCTTCCGGTAAAATGAACCAACCTGAAATAGGCTTCATCTACAATAAACCTGCTCCCCTTCTAGGCCTAGCAGGCTGTGGGAACTGCTATATCAGACTTGAGTGGAAATGCCTCTATCCATTTACTGAAAGTGTCCACTGTAATCAGAAGGCATCTGTACCCCTTTAGCTGCTGGAAGTGGGCCAACATAAATAATGAGCAAATTTATCCATGGGCCTTCAGTTAAACATGCAAGACTGAAGCTCCTTTTTATTCATAGACAATTGTCCCTTTGTATTTTTTACATTTTATTTACATATTACTTATTTATCCATTATTTATTTATCTATTGCGGTATCCACATTGTTGTACAAGTGTACTCCAGTGTTGCAGTATTGCCATTATCACACTTAAAATATATGTTTGTTAAATTATCTAAAAAATAATATGATTTATTATATTATATAAAAGTTTAATTACATATAGTGCACTGCAATGACAGTGTGGGTACTCGACAGAACTCTTGGCAACACTTGCTGTAGGTTTTGCTAATGGAATATCAGGCTGTCATAGCAAAATGGAAAGAATGACAGCACATGCCCTGTTCTGGTTTGCCTAATCTAATAAGTGTGCTGTCCAGTCCAATTTCCCAATACTGGGCTTATTTTCAACGTGTCCAGTTCCAAAATAATCAGTATCCATCTGTCAGGTCATTTCAGTGTATTATGTACCTATGGTAGAATACTACAGTAACAATTGGAATTGATTATATATGCTGACCTGGCACAGTATGGCAGTATAATGTGCATTCAGTCAGCTCTTTATTAGGTAGACCTGTACACCAGCTTGTTAATGCTAATATTTAATCGCCCATTCATGTGGCAGCAACTAAATGCATAAAAGCATGCAGACGTGGTCAAGAGGTTCGGCTGTTTTTCATACCAAATGTCAGAATGGGGAAGAAATGTGATCTAAGTGACTTTGATTGTGGAATGATTGTTGGTGCCAGACAGGGTGGTTTGAGTATCTCAGGAACTGCTGATGTCCTGGGATTTTGACGCACAACAGTCTCTAGTGTTTTTGCACAGAATAGTGAGCACCAGTTATGTGGGCAAAAACACATTCTTAATGAGAGATGTCAGAGGAGAAGGGCCAGACTGCTAACAGGAAGGTGACAGTAATGCAACCACGCATTACAACAGTTGTATGCAGAAGAGCATCTCTGAACACACAACTCGTCAAACCTCTTAAGTGGATAGGCTACAGCAGCAGAAGTCAAAAAAATAAATACCTAATAAAGTGCTCACTGAGTGATGTGGTTATTTCCTCCGTCACTTTGATGCATCTTATATTAGTATCGGTTTATATTTGTATCACAGCAAAAAGGTCCTGGAAGAAGGTTCAGGGTTCGAGCCCCACCCGGGCCTTCTTGTGTAGAGTTTGCATGTTCTCCCAGTGTCTGTGTGAGTTTCCTCCCGCAGTCCCAAGACATGCAGGTTAGGTTCATTGAAGAGTTTAAATTGCCCCTTGTTGTACTCCTGCCATTGCCCTTGACCAAGGCACTGCCATCAGATCTGGAGTTAGCTGCCCACTGCTCCTAAGTATCAAGGATGGGTCAAATGTAGAGGATGATTTTCATTGCCTTAGAAGGCAATGACAATAAAGTTGAATCTAATCGAATCTAATCCTAAACTCAGTTAACCTTGATATCTGTGCAGACAGTGCCATCTGATCATTTACATAAAGCAGCAGTTTATTAGGTTGCAAGTACTTTACACAACAGAAATATAAATTATGAAAGGAGCAGTGTAAAAGGAAACTTTTGTCAGCTGTAAGGTTGAGGGGCGACATGGCTCAGGCAGAAAGAGCAGTCGTCTGCAAGTCAGAGGGTTGCCGGTTCGATCCCCCTGTCCCTGAGCAAGACACCTAACCCCCAAATGCTCCTGACGAGCTGGCCGGGGCCTTGCATGGCAGCCAATCGCCGTCAGTGTGTGAGTGTGTGTTTGAATGGGTGAATGGAGAAGCATCAATTGTACAGCGCTTTGGATAAAGGCGCTATATAAATGCCTGCCATTTACCATTTACCATTACAAAAATAACATTAGGATTTTGATAAAGATATGTCAGTACATTCATTCTCAGCTGTTAAATTCAATTAGTGCATAATGTTTTAGATTTCACAATTGCACAAACCGAAGATAAGAGTTTCTGGAGCAATTTGACCTCTGAGTATCACTACTGTGGAAATGCATTATGCTGAGGAAATACTTCAATTTGACAAATAGATATTTTCTGTTTTAAAAGGGATAGGGTGAGAAATAGAGATTAACAATGACAGACAAAGTGGTGGCCAGGCAGATATCATTCAGATAAGTGAGTACAGATTGCGATTGCACCCAATTTATCAAAAACAGGGAGGTAGGATGGAATATACAAGTGAAACTAGGAGGACTGGAAGAAATACAATGCTTCTTGTATTTTGGTTATGTGGGCCTGGATATTAAGATAAAAATGTCTCCCTAATGTAATGAAAAAATGCCTATTTATTCTCTCACTGGGAGTACTTGTAGGTGGCTACATGAAAATGCCCAAATTGGTTATGTTGTATGTATGGTATTATAACAGAAGTTAATGAAATGTATGTACTGTATACGTGCCTTATGTAATCTATATTCATACTGGATATTCATACACTTATTATTTTGTTACTCTTTCTACTTTTCTTCTACTTCTGCTGCTATAGCCCATCCACTTCAAGGTTTGATGTGTCATTTGTTCAGAGATGCTCTTCTGCATACCACTGTTGTAGCACATGGATATTTCAGTTATTGTCACCTTCCTGTCAGCTTCCATTCTCCTCTGATGTTTCCCATTAACAAGGCATTGCATTCAGAGTATTGCTGCTCACTGCATTGCTTTTCACAATTCTGATGATTGGTCGAAACAACAACTGAACCTCTTGACCATATCTATGTGCTTTTATACATTGAGTTGCTGCCACATGACTGGCTGATTAACTATTTGCTTTAATAAGCTGGTGTACAGTTCTACCCAATAGTGCTCACTGGGTGTATGTATATTTATTGGTATGAATGTTAATTGAAAGTAAATATGCATAGAACATTCTATTCAAATTCTGCTCGAAGCTGTAGCAGCTACTGTAATCTGCTTGGCTTGATTCTCACAACATAAACATGCTGATGATTCTGAGAGTCGAATGTCTCCACATCTGGAACAGAAATATATAATATTTATTTACAACTGACAGCTATATGCAATAAAGTAATGCAATTATAAAGCTTACCCAGAATTGGAACAGAAAAAAATAAGAAGATCCAAGAAACGCTCAGACTTGGATTTCAAGCAAACAAAGTATACAAATCACAAATATTGCTCCCACATTGCTGAAAGCTCCAAGAAAATAACAATTATCTTCACGACTGTAGCAAATGTATTTTCTAAATACAGTCATGTCATTTGTGAGCTATGTGCCATTCATGACAGCTTCAGTATGTAGAACTAGAACTGGATAATGATCAGATCTGAGTCAATGAACTTCCAGTTTAGCTCATGAAATAGCTGAAAAGAGACCTGCAATTACTTAACAATTTGCTTACATTCCTTTTTTCTCCATATTCCTGTTATTTTTTATTCTCAATATACAACACATTGAGACTGAATCTCCCCCAACAATTGCCAGAAAGGCACATTTAGCATTACATAATGAGAACACATTAATATTCTGCATCATACTAGTGCCACTACCAGGTTGTTTAGGTGGTTAGCTCATTGTGCGGCAGCCATCAGCTACATTTAATTTGAGGGGAATTAGAGGGTGCCCCAGACTCTGGCGTGAGAGCACGGTGAATTCCATCAGTCAACTTGGTAAAGGCTGACCACGGTCTTCTCTGAAGCTCGTTTCCATGTATATATTTTCTGTACAGTCTCTCCACTGTGTTCCGGATGGTTCTGAGACATTCCAGATTTGCAGTGGTTCCCAGCGGCAGGTCACACTGAATGAGCTACTGTCAGGAGGGGAGGGCTGCAGCATGAGAGTCATGTTCAGCCCTGACAAAACGTGGCAAAATGTCTATTTAAACACGAATGGTGGTGCGTTGAACGTCCTGTCGCAGGAAACTGCCACTACAGAGGGTTTTAAAACAGGGTGCAGCAGCAGTCATGATGGGCAGCTTGGGTACTTGCACACTGTGGTGACAGAATATAGAATGTAATTATAGCATGAGAGTTTATTATATGTATCAAGTGGAATATTTCAAATAATTTGGACACACTTGTGTTGTGATCCCTATTTCAAATGAATTATGTACTCACCCCGCTATTAGTAGCTAGTAATAGCTGGGCAACGCTTGATGTGGACTTGCTAACTGCAGACAAATTAACTGAACTAGCTGATTCACTATTAATTATTAACATTAACAAAATAAAATAACATGATACTATGATTAAAACATAAAGTTACAACATTTGCATCTTTGCAAACATCTTTGATATTTCTTCAGTGACATGATCCTTCAGTATAGACACAGGCCAGGGACCTCGTCACTTGCATCAACAAAGACATCACAAACTTGGTGCATTGTGGGACAGTGTACTATGCCACTCCACATTTGATTACTCAATAAATAGGACATACTTGCACACTTATGTCCATTCCAGACGACTTTTCAAGTTTTTTTGATATGAAAAAGTACAACAGAACGTCACTCAAAGTCAGAATTCCTACTTGTGAAATCCATCGACCCCAACTTCATGAGAAGCAGTTGTCTCACGACACACAACAATGGCAGCAACCATGGAAGCACACTTTGTAAATAGGAAACCATCAACTAAAATGCAATGTAAAGCATTTTTCCTGCATGACATTAAAATAAAACTAACTATGATAGTAAAACCTGTTCTGCAAGTAAATTGATGTCAAAATATGTGAGACGGGTGCGTGGGGGTTGGACCCAAAATGCACGACTCAGAAACAATGGTTAGATAAAGTCCCGACAGGGCTTTATTCGGGACGAATCCCAGGAGTGTAGTCAAAACAAGTAAAGTCCATACACGTAGATCCAGCCAAACAAACACTAAACAAACAAAAAGCACGGTGCTGAGGGAAGAGGCAAACTCGTAGTCGGTTGACGTGCAGGAAGGTCCGGTAGCAGGAGAGCCGGCAGCGGGGCAGAAGTACAGGCGGACGGCAGGCAGAGTCGTAGTCGAGGGCGATGCGGAAGTCGAAACCATGAAACAATCAGCGAGGCAACGGTACAAAACGGTAGGCGAAGATGTGGTCAAAAAACAAACAATGGTCAACGAAACAGAAATCAATAAACGATGGTCGGTAAAACAGGCTTGGATCTTAACGTGAATCAATCAGTAATAATGCTCAAGAGTTGCGTAGTAAACTAGAGGCAGGCAATTTCGCAGTGAACAGTAGCGCGACTGGGATATAAATGCAGGTGTAGACAGGTGTAGACAATAAGTTAGGGCGTAGCAAGGAAATAGAAAACAGGTGCGATGGATGACAAGTTTAACAAAGTAATTAATAATCGTTAGTAATAAACCTATCCTGCCCTAGCATTAGTAAATTAGTAAATGACATGCACGAGAAACGTAAGGTAACATGAACACATGATTAGTTTGTTAGTCTCTACCCAATCCTGATCTAGCGTTAGTAGTTTTAGTAAATAGACAAATGGAAACAATTAGGGAGTGAATGACAGAAAGAGAGAGAGAGAAAAGGCGGAACGCAAGGTTTGCGGAAAGACATGTAAAAGTGTATGTTTAAACAGTAACCAGTCTACGTAACAATAAACATAAATCAAAACATAACACAAAACGAAACGATACATAACTAAGACGATAACCATTCAACATAACAAGGTAATATAATCGTAACAAAACATAACTAGACATGACGAGAAAATAAATCGTAACAAGAAATAAACTAAACAACATGACGAACCTAGACTAACATAATACATGATAAGACAATACAAGACTAAGACAAAAATGAATAAACATAAAACATGGCGAGACAGACCTGAAACGTGACAGGACCCCCCCCCCCCCCTTAACGACCGACTCCTGGCGGTCCTTTGAATTTGTCAGGGTGGTCACGATGGAAGTCTTTGATGAGCGAATTGTCCAGAATGAGACTGGGAGCGACCCAGGAACGCTCCTCAGGACCATAGCCCTCCCAGTCAACCAAGTATTGCACCCCACGGCCCCTCTTACAAATGTTCAAGAGTTTCTTAACAGTGAAAGCAGGCGTGGTTGTCATTAATGCGGGGGGGAGGTGGTGGGGGATCCGGGGGACATATGGGGTGAGAGGATACAGGCTTAATACAAGAAACATGGAATGTGGGGTGAATCTTAAGGGAAGCAGGGAGTTACAATTTTACAGAGGAAGGGTTGATGATACTGTGAATCTTAAAGGGACCAATAAAGCGGGGTTGCAGTTTGTGGGAAGTGGCTTGGAGGGGAATGTTCTTAGTGGACAGCCAGACGGAGTCACCTGGTTTGTAGGCCGGAGCTGGTGTGCGGTGGCGATCAGCAAAACGCCGATTACAGTCTGCCGTGCTTAAGAGCGCGGCCCTGGCATCCCTCCAAACCTTGGCGCACCGTTTCATGTGGATGGCGAGGGAGGGAACAGCGATCTCGGCCTCCTGGTCAGGGAACAGTGGAGGTTGGTAGCCCAGGGAGACCTCAAATGGCGATTTCCCGGTGGTGGCGCAGGGTAAGGTATTGTGTGCGTACTCCACCCAGGTAAGCATCCTGCTCCATGCGGCAGGATTCTTGGCCGATATGCAGCGTAGAGCGGCCCCCAGGTCCTGATTGGCCCTCTCAGTTTGGCCATTGGACTGAGGGTGGTAGCCCGAAGAGAGGCTAGCTGTGGCCCCGAGGGCCACGCAGAACGCCTTCCAAACTTGGGAGATGAATTAGGGGCCGCGGTCGGAAACTATGTCCGAGGGAAGTCCGTGGATGCGGAAAACCTCCCTCACCAGAACATCAGCGGTTTCTTGGGCGGTGGGCAATCCAGCCAGGGGGATGAAGTGTGCAGCTTTGCTGAACCGGTCCACCACAGTAATGATGGTGGTCTTGCCCTCGAAAAGAGCAAGTCCTGTCACAAAGTCCACTCCGATGTGGCTCCAGGGTCGGCTGGGCACCGGTAATGGTTGAAGCAGTCCAGCTGGGGTCTGGTGAGATGCTTTGCTTCTGGCACATGTGGTGCAAGCCTTGATGAAGCGTCTGGTGTCGGGGATCATGGAAACCCACCAGAATATCCTCTTCAGCACCGCCAAGGTGCGGGTAAAGCCGGGATGGCAGGAAAGGAGGGATGAATGGGCCCATTGCAGCACCTGTGTCCGAGCGGCTGAGGGAACATATAGGTGTAATCCGGGGTTGGGCCTGGGATCGGGTTCCCTCCGTAGAGCCTTCTGGATCACTGACTCGAGAAAATAAATCGTAACAAGAAATAAATTAAACAACATGACAAACCTAGACTAACATAATACTTGATAAGACAATACAAGACTAAGACAAAAATGAATAAACATAAAACATGGCGAGACAGACCTGAAACGTGACAATATGTTGGCAATGTTATTTGTTGGCTGGTTAAGGCAAATGATCTCTGAGTTATCTTCTCTCCACATAACGTACTTGGGAAAATGTAAAAACATTCAGAAATAAAGCATTTACAGATTTTTGCAGATTGTCTATCATTTTCACTAGACGGGAGTACATTTAATGAGTGGTATATTCTGCCGTTGGGGCAGTGCAGAATGTGGACAGTTCCTGTGGTTATACACTTGCCACATAAACACCACCAGTTTTCCATGGTCAGCCATGTTTTTTGTTTATGCTTGGCGTTGTGCATCTGGAACGCTTGGAAGTCGGAATTTCCCAGTCATTTAAACTGGGAAATTCCAACCTCCGACTCTAAATGAAATGCAGCATTACTCTAAACACATGAACACGCTGTTATGTACGGTGCAGAGAACCCAGACGCAGACCACAGGATAGTAACGAAGTTATAATGTTCAGTGGTCAAAAGCCAAGAGATCCAGTACAAAGCCAAAAACGAAAAGCAGAAGAATAGTCGAAAAAAACAAGCGAGGGGTCAAAATCCAGGAAATCAAGGTACAAAAGGGCAAAAACAAACTCGTAGTCAAAAGATACAAAACAACACGTTGAAAAAACCAGAAGATCAGATGAGCAAACAAAACAAGAGGGCAAGGCAGGTACGGAAGTCAAGGCAAAGGGGTGTCTATCAAGAATCTCTATAATAAGGCTTACACACAATCGGCACTTACTAAGATCAACGTTCTGACAAAGAAGCATACTGAGACTGAGGTTTAAACATAAGAGGGAAGGTGACAATCTAGGTGGGGCAGAGGAAAAGGTGGGCTAAACAAATAGACAGGTGGGGAAACATAATAGGGTAATAACATAATAACGGGAGGGAGACGAAAACGTGGACTGGATGCACGAAACAAAACATGTAAAACATACGGCTCCGGATTAGGGAGTAGACATTTGCATAGTTTGAAGACGTAGTGATAGTTAGAGACAGGTGCGAACACTTCGCTGAAACTAAACGAGTAATCAGGGATAGCATAGGGAGGCGGGGTTACAGAACAGTGCAGAAATACTAAGAGATAGCGTTAGTGAGTTAGTTACGTGAATACTTTTAAACTACCCAATAAAAGTGATTGTTAGTTAGTTAGTTAGACAGACAGTAAGTGTATTAATCGGATTAGTACTGTACAAAACCTAGATTAGTAGTAGTTAGTAAGAATCGTGCTTTACAACATTTAACTACCAAGAAAAAGAAGGAAGTAAGAATCGCGAGCGAGTCTTAGAAAAAATGTTGAAAAACCGAAAACTACCGTAACCACCCGAATAGTGGGACACGCAGACAGGGGAGTGACTAGACTGGTAAACATTCAGACGCAGACATGACAGGGGAGGACAATGGAGAACTGTAATGGGAAACATAAACCTGGTAACTAAGAAAAATGAATAATAAACAAGACTAAACATGAAAACATACAGAACAAATACAGAAACATTACACACGCACACTAAATGCTCAAGCAGGCAAGTGTGATAAAGTGTGCACAGTTGAAGCAATTGTGTTGGTTGAAGTGTCAGTGTCATGAAGTATTTGACAGCTGCCTTTCTGGTGATATCTCCTGATCAATAAGAGGAAACTGGTGCTGCTAGTTTCCTCTATTCCTCTATTATACTGTCAGGATTCAGACAAGGACTCAACAGCAGATGTAAAACAACAAGTGTTACAGTTCCAAGAAACTTCAAATGGAAGGCAAAATCTAAATGCAAAAACAGGCAGGATTTGTTACCAGGAACCAAACGTAGTCAGTCCCAGTGCAGAAATGTCTGGCATATGCGTAGTCAGAAAAACAAGCAGAGTTCATAACAGATCTGGCAGCAACACAAAGACTAAAGGCTAGGCCAGCACAGAGTATAAACTGACAAACTGGCACTGAAAAGGCAGGGTATATAAAGGCAGATGGTAATGAGACAAAGGTGGGTGGAATCAGCTGAAGCTGCTAGGTGATAGATGAGAGGACTGGCAAGTGAGGAATCAAAACTAAAAGAAAAAGAAAAAGCAGTGTTCACACAGACAGGCAAAGAGACACAGAGCACTCAGGGAATCAGACGGGAGTTCTGACATACTATACAGTATGTTTATCATTACAGGAGTGTTAAAGTGAAATTGGTGAACTACTACCACTTGACTCATGATAGTGACATTCAGTTATTGTATCATGTATTCTCAAAATCCTCTCCAACTGAGTCTATTTGAAAAAGGTGTTTTACAAATTAAACATACTGTCATAATGATGATGAGATGATTATAATTATCATTATCAAAGTAAATGTGTTGTGTGTGAATGGGGTGGGCTGCAGTAGAGGCAGAGAAATCCCAGGGCAAGGAGACCTTTAGTGGCAGTGTGTGTTTGATGGGTGAGATGATGCTTACCTGGTCTCTAACCTGCAGGCCATGGCAAGCAAACATGGGGAGGACAGAAAGGAGAAGAAACAGGCTGCAGCACAGAGTGGTGGAAGTGTAGCGATGGGGAAATCCTGGACTGGAATCCTGACTGCTCATCCAGGGGAATTTCACTGCACATAAGGGAATTGAGCAAGCCTGGGTCGCCATTGATGCATCTGGTTGATGACGAGGCAATTGAGGAGTGACCGCAGTATGTTTCCCTCCATCAGAGTAATGTTGTGTGTGTGTGTGTGGTTCTGTGCTCTTGTGGAGCAACCAGGGTCTGTAATACCTGTATGAAAGGGTGTGAGTAGAAGGGCTTCCCCTATGGTGGATGGGCAGTCTTGGTACTAGCCTAGCTGGTATGTAAACAGGGTCAATGTGCGCTCTGGATATTGGTGCAGTGTGTGAGAGTGATAATGCGCTATTCATTACATTATATTATTGGCATTTGGCAGACGCTCTTATCTAGAGCGATGTACAGTTGATTAGGCTGGAGACAATCCTCTCCTGGAGCAATGCAGGGTTAAGTGTTTGGTTGTCTGTGTAAATTCCTCTGTAAATTCTGGTTCAAAACTGTAAGGTTGTATTTCTTTGTCAAAATCGAAAGGTTTGTCCTCTAACTCCGCTAAGTCAGAGCTGTCTGTCAGCTCAGGGTAGCCAAGGTAGGTTCCATGATATCTGTATGCTAAAGGTTACCGTATTTTCGCGTTGATGGGTAGCTGTCCGTAAAACCAGTCTCTGTATTCAAGGGTGGAGATAGAGCGCCCATTACCTTCTGGGTAACACCTTAGACGTTTTGCCCCATAGTTTTGAAAATGGCTACACTGACTTTTAAAAAGGCCTACACACATAATTTAAGAATTTCATTCAAATAATCTCAACTGAAAAAAGCGAGACAGTGCTCCTTTAATGAAGATTCCCTGTTGATTCTTCTGCTTACCTTATCCCTCTTCTGTTAGATAATTCTCTTCTTCTGGTGATTTGGTGGATACCTGCAAAAGGAACAAAAGGAAAAATGGCCCAATTCAAGGCAATTCTATTTGCACTTTCATCATCATCGAACTAAAGCTTGAGTATGACTGTCCAGAGGAACAAAGTGATGGACATAACTATAGACACAGTCACACTGTGCAAGGAAAACACACTTAATTTCCTTTCGATTGGAGGCCTTTGTGTTTCTTTGATGTCAGAAAGACTTACGAAGGATAATTGCAATGCAGTCCTTTCATTTTCACTTCCAAAACAGGTGCTGTGAGAACAAATTGCTCATTCGTCACTACTAATGATTTAGGTGCTTGGGAATTCACCTCAGGATATACTGCAGTCAGAGCACTCATTCTTTTCATGCCCCAATATGACAAACGATGAATGTCAGTAATATAATCAGGAAATGTGCTTCAGGAAAGGTTTTTGAATCCAACTGCACAGCAGTAAAGCAATACAGCGCAAATTCAAAATGCCCAGGTGAGTTCATTCCCCTTGCATTACACTGTTAATGAATTGATGTTCATTCATTCCATGCTAATCTGAAAGACTCCTTTTCATCCAAGGTTATGTGAAAAATTGCCATTGATTCTTCCACTATAAATGCATTTATGAGCTCTATGTTTCATTTCAAAACATGAATAAAATCGATTTCCACAGAGGTATGACAGACATCCATATTTCTGTTTCATCATCCCAAATTATGGGCAAGATATACATATGTCTGAGGGATGTTTGATCCATGACCAATTCAATATCTGCTTTTCTGTCATGCACAGTAGAGTCAATATGCATGGAACTGCATTTGACCACCTTTATTAGGCTTGTGTAAAAAGGTGATTAATGTGAATTTGATGTGTTATTGAGAGACGATATGGATGCTAAATTAGACCCTTTGGTAGTAAAACACTATGCTGCCATTAAAATAAAAAAAACAATTAATTAATTTTGACTCACTGGAGAAGAATGACATACTATAAAGTTGCAAAATAAACATATTGGTTTACTCATCTTGCAAACCTTACACAATCAGTTGCCTTGCTTGCAGTTGTTCTGAAATACAATGTAGTTTTGTCCTGAGGAACACAGTTGTTTGTTTCCATGGCCTGAAATGTCAAAATTAGTACAGCTGCACTCTAGATCAACAAAGATCACAAAATACATTGTACTTACAAGGATCTAAGTACAAACACGATGAGGAACTACAGCTGTGAAAGTTGAGAGCTATTCCAGGCACCTGTGTGACAGCTTCCTAGGGGCTGTGGCAATGGTGGCATACACATTAATCATAAATGACCACGCATGGATTCCCTGTTGATGAAGAAAGTCAAGTCCATTAATCCACTACCAAACTTCAGAGGGTTAAACTCTTGTGACCTCTTCGACCAGAAGCACAGCAAGGGCAGGGCATCTTCAATCGATCACAGAGAGGCTGATCCCTCCTCTGTCACCTTAATTACTCCAGCCTCCATGTGGGGATCATTCTGTGCTCTCTTCTGAGCCTCCCTGGGATGGTCAAGCGTTCTTTCCATATATTACATTGAAATGGTGATCGATTTGATGACAGATTTTAAAAAGGGATAAAAAATACATATTTTATATTGATATATTATTTAAATAAGGTCACACTTTTTTGCCCTTCTGACACAGATAGAAACCACACAGAGGGCATTTTACTTGGTATAAGACCACAAAGGGATTTCAACATTAATAAAAGATGACAGGAAGTTTGCTTAAAAACCACCCACAGAAAAAAAGCATTCAAAACTTAATCTTTTATGTGCCACAGTATACAAATGACAAGTTCAGTTCAGATTAAAGCATGGCAGACTTACAGAAAAAAAAGAGGATAAAAGAATGCAGCAGATATAGGAAATCAAAGGCGGTTTGTTAAATTTTTTTAATTCATTTTCATTCCATTTTCACTAAAACAGTTCTGTCAGGGGATGTCACACAGAAACACAGGAGCTCAAATGAGAAAAGGGCAGGTGTTTATTTAAAGCTGAGAGCAAGACTGTTGATATGCAAAGACATTTACCGTGAAAATAGAAAAAAGCAAAAACGTATTCCAAAAAAGAAACTGCATAGTAACAACAACGCAAAAGTACATTGTGGATAAATGATTGAGGAATTGAAAGATTGCAGGGCCAGGAACCATCATGTACCTCTGGCAGTTATGTGCCATCCAAACTAAAACTATAGTCCCCTGTTCCTCAACTCATGGTCCTTGAGGGCCGAGAACTCCTGTTTTTCCACCCTCCCTTTACCTGGGAGTCAGGTGTGAAGACAGTCTGGCCAATCAGTAGCACTATTTATTCAGTTAATTACCCAGGAGAAAAGAAAACCTGGGCTGGATTTGGATTTGAGGGCCAAAGTTGAGGATCCCAGCTGTAGTTTCTGGCGAGGTTGAGTTCTCTGCCAATTAGGTAATATTCTTGGATGGCTGCTAGTGTCTTCTACTTACTTGAGGCTATGTTCCCTCAGTCGCTGGGAAGCCCCAGATAGTCTTCCTCTTCCAGACCTAATTGGTACTTTACATTTTATTTTTACCTTTTTCATTTTACATTTTAGTAATTTAGCACTCGTTTTTACTCCAAAGCAATTTACAAGTGCACAAGTTCTTCAACAAGTGAAAAGCTTTTAATTCATTTTTGTTTTAATTTAGGGTGTACAACAGGGATATTGGTGGGGGGGGGGGGGGGGGGGGAGAGACAGTGGTAGGCAAGTCGTTCCACCACTGAGGAACCAGAACAGAGTCGTTCCACCACTGAGGAACCAGAACAGAGAACAGGCATGAACATGCAGCTCGACCACCTAGTGCTTATAATAAGGGGACCACAAGGCAACTAGAGTTGGCTGACCAGAGTGATCTTTTTGGGGTGTTGGGAGGAATTCAAGTTTGGATGTATAGTGGGGCAGTCCCCTTGGCAGCCTGGAAAGCTAACAGTAGCACTTTGAAGTGGATGCGTGCAGCAATAGGCAGCCAGTGGGGAGGGATGAAAAGTGGGGTGACATGAGCCGATCTGGGCTGACTGGTGGTCAGGCAGGCTGCAGCATTCTGGACCAGCTGGAGGGGCTTGATGGCACAAGCTGCAAGAGAGACAGAGGAAGAAAAGGATGATAGGAGGGCATGGAAGGAAGCAATATCACTGTGGAGACAGGACCTTCTGTCCGCTGGCCGCAATTTGGTTCTGTCAGCTCGTAGAATGTCAGAAAGCCAAGGACTGACTGACTGGTGGCGGAAAAGGCTAAGATGCAGCGGACTTGCAGTTCGTTGCAGTTGCACACCGAGGACCTGGGTTCAATTCCCGGTCCTGCTAAAAGCCAAGTTTGGCCGGCTCTCGTGGAGCGGCATAATTGGCTCGCTGCTCCAGGGGGAGGGACTTGGCAGGGTTAGCGGATCGCCGTGCACAACGGCACCCCGGAATCACAGTCACGAGCATGAGACGAGATGGCATGAAGAAAGCGTGTTGCTCTCCTTTGGGCCGCCAAGGGACAGGGTGTGGGCGGTGTATCCCCCAGCTAACACTAATTGGATTAGATGGGGTTCAATTGGCTACCAAATTGGGAGAAAAAGGAAAAAGAAATCCAAGGACTGGAGACGGGATTTGCTCTTATCAGTGTTCTTCATAGCACTGTTGACAGTGAACACAGCAAGGAATAAATAAGCAGGAACATATTAGTGATGGACCACAATTCCCAATCCATAAGCCCCTTGAAGGCAGCCAAAAGGAAAGACTGGCAAGGTGACAACAGATTTAGGTCGGGCCTCTTGGGAGAACAGGACCTGCAAAGATTCCTTAGTGAGGTCCAAAGTACTGACAAACAGCACTCATCCCAGAAAAACCTGGTATGCATCAAGCATGGATACTTTGTTTAGCTTGGCATCCATTTCAAACACTGTGCATGTGCCTCCTCTGATAGCCTCAAAAAGGAAGTAAATTAGCCTAGGGTCAATCCTCTAAGGGTGGATGTATTGTTGGATCGGTGTCGGCATGGCCCAGTTTAGAAGAAAACACATTATGGTTCCTGTGCTCTACCTCCTTTGCTTCCTGCCAACAACTTACATTACACTTCAGAACTGGCTAGAAAGCCAGAGAGAACAAATAAGGCTCTGCAAGTATACAATCTCTTCAGCACTTTTATATGATACATATACATGTGCTGCAAGAACAACCAGGAACATGAGTGTTGTATCATTCAAAGAGCTGTGGGTGAAAGTTTCCAAGCAGGAGGGACAAAGTGAGAAGTAGAGAGGGTGATAATTACCATCACCTCCTCAATCAATCTATTTTGTCCTTCTTTTTTATCGTTTCTCATTTTGTGTGCATCTTGATCATAAAGCAAGTGAAATTACTACCTTACATTGTGAATGCATTTGGCAAGGGTCATTGGTTTTCTGTATGTCTATATGTACAGTAGTATTATTACCAGCTAGCTTTAGCATTCCTCATTCCTTTCTCTATTCACTAACCACAGATTGTGCAAAAAAAATCTACACGGCTATTTGTATTCTTCATTAAAATAGGTATGCTAATGTTGCATGTTGCATGCTCATGATGCTATCTATCTGCATCCTAGCCAGCAACCATCATTATCACTACTTTACAATATGTCAGTGTTGATCGCCATTTCCCAGGCTGGCACACAAAATAATTCACAGGGTCCTCCTTCTTCAGTCCCTTGTCACAATGCCAAGATTTTGCCCTCCTATGGCGAACTCTCTGGGTTGTGAAACCCTCTGCATACTCTAGGCTTTCTGAGCCTGTTTCATGTGTTCCCTGAGAATAGGTCAGATAACTCATATTCTCTTTTGCATCCTCATAAGCTTAATGAGACTCATATGTGGGCTGGGTTATTACCGCCATGCTATAAAGAACCTCAAAGGGGAAAACCCTGTAGGGGCACTTCCCAAATGGCTAAAATCAACGAGGGTAATATCTGGTCTCAGTTCCATCCATTGCTATCTATTTCATTGATCATAGACAGGTTTGTTAAGCCTTTCCACAAACCCATCAGTTTGTGCATGATATACTGAGGTACAAATTGTATTTGCCGGGAGGAATCGATTTGCAGTAGATCATGATGGGAGTATGAATGGCATCCCTCAGTCTGAGGATGTCCTTGGGAATCCAAGAGGTCACAGAGGGTGCATGTGTTTCTGTGTGTGTTTCTGTGTGTGTGTGTGTGTGTGTGTGTGTGTGTGTGTGTGTGCGTGTGAGTGTGAGTGTGAGTGTTCTTTTCTAGCAATCCCAGTCTTCAGCTGGGATTGTGTATTGCCTTAAATACTGTTCTTGAATGAATTCTGTGCAGGCAGTATAGTGTCACATTTATATTTCTTCATGAAAATTTAACCACCAGAGTGTATGAAATTTCATTACTCCAAGGAGCCTCCTCTTTATCTGTCACCTGCTCCTGCTGATAACATGAATCTATGTATGAAAAGCTGATGGTTTTTTAATGCTATTCCCAACTGAGTGTTGTCTTTCCACCTGTGAATCACATCAGTCATTCAAACTCTATTTATTACAACACACATAACAAAGGAAGATTCATACAGAGGGCCTCAAAGTATATTAGAAGAAAATAAGTATGTTAAAACTACTCTGCTCTTTAGTCGGAGATGCAGTAAAAGGAGCTTTATGAAATATTTGTTGTTCAGGTAATACGAAATCTGAAAAATCTGGGTGAAATACATAAGGTTTTTATTCAAATACTTTTCCATGCTCAATTGATCTTGCCTGGTACAACTGAGCCAACCAAGATGACCAGAAGACAGAGTTTGCACTTTTCAAGAGTACCGCATAGGTTCCAATATACCAGACAAGTTAGGAAAAGAAAGTATTTGAATTCAAAACAATTATGTACTGTATTTGACCCAGGTCTGATCAACACAGAAACTGTCATGCTTCAGCCTTTTTACAATAAGGGGCTCATACATTACATTGTACACCAATGTTCTGCAGGAACCCTGTTCCAGCAGCTTTGAGTGAACGCAGGGCCCCAGCAATGAAGGAAAATCTGATCCTCAGCTCATTCTAATCTAGTTTTTCAGTTTACAGATTGAATTACATCTTTAAGAGCATGTAAGATATCCTTTGCCTGCAAGGTTGATTAATCTCTGATGAGAGAAATCAATTAACATGAATGTGAAACATCTAAGAAATGGGAAGGGAAGGGGTGGAGGACATGTGACAGAGTGTATGTCTGTGGGTGCACATTAAGCTCCTCACATGGGTGACCGCCATTGCTCACAACAGCCCATGCTGAACATGCAAGTATATTCAAGAGCGCCAAACATTATGTGAGCGTTTTAAAACATTAACGGGACCGAACTCAACATCAAGTTGCAGCTAAGTCAATCAAAGGTGAGAAGAGCAGCAGTGTAATATGGTATTCTGCCACCAACCTTGCAGAGCCAAAGATCCTACCCCCCAAAACATGCCCATAAAACTTCTGAGCACTGTTGCAAAACATGCACATATACAAAACAGATCAAAGTGAACTTCTTGTTCAATACAGAACACTCCAAATGTAACAGAGTGCCTTAGCTGTGTGAAAATATCCAGAAGATGCAAATGTCAAAAATAATTGTATAGATTTCTTTTTGGGGGAGCAATAAAATGTATCTCTGTACACTGCACTATACTGACTAAGTGGTAAGTGAATTATGTGAGAATGAGACAGGTGCAGAATTTCTTGTGATTGGGAGGTCTACAAGATTGCCTTGGACTGCTGGTGCATGACTAAGACACAAATGTGATTTGCCTGGAGGAGTCAACATAGATCTTTCATGACGGAGATCTCTATGAAAGCATCCCTCAGTCTGTGAGGATCTCCTTGGGAATCTGAGAGGGCACAGAGGCAATTGTGTGTGTGTGTGTGTGTGTGTGTGTGTGTGTGTGTCTGTATGCATGCATTTATATGTCCATGTGTGCATGTGTGTGTGCTGAAGATCATTTAAATTATTAAGATTTTCCCTAAGACGTTCCTCTGCAAAGTCCTCTCAGATCAAGAAAAAACTGTGATTTGGTTGTCTGGGTTATACTGCTCATTAATTCTGAGTTTTACTGGAAAGAGAGAGAGAGAAATAGACAGGCTGCCCTACAGCAGCATGTTAACGCCAGAGAATATGTATTATCATACACAAAGCCTTGCAACTTTGAACTGCGTTCAAGAAGAAGGCTTAATTGTGCCAGTGATCTCCCAGGAAATGCATCAGCCATTCTAATATTTAATTAATGCAGTACAAAGGGCCTGCAGCACTTATCATTGAGGTGTTTAATGGCATTTAAAGGAACAGTGTAATGATTTTATTGAGCCCTTCAGCCACTCTGCGGTAGGTAAGGCATCTTTGTCATGCTCACCATTTAGATTAATTCAAAAAGGCAGCCATTAGTGCAAGCCAATCTTGTAGAAATTTGTTGGGGAATTGGAACATGGTTATCCATGGGCTTATATAGCAAGACACCACCTCATCCATCCTGCCATAGCACATTGGGTTTATTTTGATTTCCAGATCGATTAAAATCCACTTATTCCCTCAAAAGTACTTTAGGTTATAGTTGCAGGCATGTATTGATTAACTTGTCTTAAATTCCCTGTTGTGTTCAAAGTATCCAACAAGCATATTACTGTATGCTTATTTTATTACAGTGGGTACTATCTCACGGACTTAATTAGGAACAGCCTGACATTGGGAGTTTATATATAGCTACGTAGTCAGGATGATGCAGATTTTGCAGGAGCTAATGTGCTTACATATAAATTCTGATGAATTGTGTCTCAAAACCTGTGATTTATTAGGGATAATAGGGATAGATTTTGCAGTATAAACCATAAGTTACCATGGGCAAAATCCAGCCCTTTCATCTTTTCTAACCAGCCCCATTCTTTTAAAAAATGGTGTCAGACACATAAAACAGTGTATGAATAAGAAGGATCAATTTTATTTTCTTCTTAATGAGCAAAAGGCAATGCTTAATTTGTAGCAAAACAGGATCTGATACCTGTGCTCATAGAACTATTTGTGTGGAAGGAGAAGAAAAATTACAGAAATAAACATCTATGCATGACAGTCAGTGGTGCACCTGGTACACAATCACCCCTCCCCCCTCACCTCCATCCCAGTCTGCAATCACTTTCCATGTTTTGGCACTGCTTCTTGTTCTGGCACCTCCTGATTTACAAGTGAAGCACTGCTAAAGGCCCAAGGGATCATCCAAGGGCCCAAGGGATCATCCATTTCAGGCCACATCTGAAATAGCTCTGAGCTACGCATTCATTTTGTTTATGAGAATTGGAATAGTTGATGAATGTGTTCCACCATCAATATTAATACAAACAAACATATTGTTATGCAGTGTTTTATGGAACAAGCAAAGCAAAGCAAAAGCAAAAAGTAATGTGGACAAAGTTAAGTACGTTGCTGATTCTACCAGTTAGTCAATGACCAACATGTCCATAAATCACATTTAAGTTCCCAATTATCCAAATGTATTTATCCTCGGGCTCCAGTCCATGAGATAGCTGCAGAGCCCATATGATAGTTAAACTAAAGATGAATATTGATAACTTATGGATATACATAGCAACAAATGTGGACTTTTTCTTGCCTTCTGTCTACATGATTATTCACTATTCATTCATAAACAGTAAAATAATAAATAATAATAGAAAATAAAAAAAGGTTGGAATTTAGTCATTATTATTAGAATCTTTTCAAGGACAAATTAAATAGCATTTCATGAATGTCCTACTTCATTAAATAGAAGAGCAAATGCATTGCAGTTTATTGAGTTGTTTTCATTTAACATATGGTTCTTGTTTTGGTAAAAGCAGATGGAATACTTTGTCTTTTGGCATAACACATCTGGCGATACTTCTGCTACCCAAAGAAAGTAACTGGCAGCTTTTACATTTAAGTCTTTATAACCATTATTATGATAACATTATTTTTTTATAATTTTTTTTTTAATAATGTATTCTCAAAAGTACTTTTCTGACAAGAAGCCATTGCCCATAACATATCTTGACACTTTTCCTGTACTGAGTAGGCTATTAATTTGAATCATTAACAAGATTTTAGCATTCATGGAGTGCTCCATTGTAATGTTTTCACAGTACAGTACTGAATGCAGAATGAAGACTGAGCCACATATTTGGCTACTTCCTAATATCAGATTCCATAGGGCCTCCTTGCTTTGTGGCAGGTGGAGATTTGTCGCCTTTAATCAGCATGATCAATCTGTCTACTCCGATTTCTTTTATCTGATGCTGCCCAATATGTAGTATACATAACAAAACATCTATTCAGGAAGATAAGGGGCCTTCTTGAGAGTATAAACAAAATAGTATAATATTTGCACAGACATGATATTAATAATCTCCAAACTCCATTAAAGTAAAAGTAATTTTAAAAGTAGAAAGTTTAACAGACAACCACTCTTTTCATGAACATATGGCTGGCATGAGGAATAAGGCTGTTAAAACATCTCCATGGCCATAAGCAGAGACTGAGAGTCATAGCATAGGCACCACTCTTTAGAGTATGGGGTATATCTATGTCTGCAGCAGCATGTACCAGTTGGATTCACCCTAAGGGGTACAGTGGGCTTAAATCAGCCCAAGTACCTCAGGTGATCACTGCACAATCATTCGCAATGACTCACCAGGGGCCCTCAGTTGTCATGAGTGAGAGATGTGTCTCTCCCAATATAGACACTACAGTATATCTCCTGGAGGACTGTATCGCATAGTGTGTAAAATAGTCAGAGGCTGACAGGCAAGTTTATTCAACCAGCGCTCATACCGCAGAGCGGGCGGAACCTTGTGATTATGATTATGTGGAGAATTTCTGCAGTGATGCCTTCTCCACTCCAATGAGTAAAGTCAATTTGGACCTGGGACAGTCTCACAGCCAGACTGTGAGTATCCCCTTGGGTGAAAGCAGTCTGTGACTGGGTTACCGTATGAGTGAATCCTAATAGGACTTGTGACAGCAGCGGGCTGTACTATACACTGACCCTTTCTCTACAGTCAAGGCCACACGCATCCTGCTCCAACACTATAAACTGCCAGGAAATGTCTGTCACATTATTCAGCTCAGAGACAAACACTTTCTCGTAATACATTATCTGTGCAGTGGACCTTTCTTCTGGTCTCTCCTGGGAACATTCATAACTCACCATACGTTATTTCTTTAGATGTGTGTGTGTTGAAGTCCTACAGTGTTATTGTGTTCATATTGTGTGTACAGTATGCAGATATCTCAGATTATGTATTTTAGTAGAAAGCTATTTAATGTAAAATCGGCAGTATTCTACATCCCATTTAAAGGCAAATATTTTCTCTCAATTTAGCTTCTTGAATATGTAGATAGCAGATGCAGCTAAACCACAGGCCAGTACAGTGAGGTATCCCACAGTGAATCTCCTGACCCTGCCAGTGCTGACTGGCTGAGAGTTGTGAGATGCTGCACCATAGGCCATAATGCCATCAAGGGAGATCAATTCCCCTGACTCATCACTCAGGAGTTACTGGGCTTGATCACCCAATTAAGTGGCTTACCTGCAGTCTGCCTGTGGCAGTCTCACATTATGAAGAGTAGTACTGTGACACAGCTGGCATTCTGCTCACTGATAAGAAGCAGTGGCTGGCAGAACATGGCATTGAGGACGTGAGTGCTAGTCTGTGCTCAATTAATTTACCACTGGAGCAATGGGATGGGCCTACAAATTAGCCTGGGCATTTGAAAATTTGTGAATAAAGAGTGAAGGTAATTCAATATTAGCTTGTAAAAATATGTGCTACTAGGCGAGTATGTCTGTGGACACTAGGCACACTGAAAGCATTGTATAGATACCACTAGGAATATGAAAATCATTCACAAACTATTTTATTCTGTGTTCTTAAAACTAACTCTGTGAAAGTGATGTAAAAATGGGTGAGGTTTCCCACATAAAACAGTCAAATTGACAGCAAACACGGTTGATCCACCAGTCCAGGGGTCCAGTCCTGGAGGGCCACTGCTTCCGGTGGTTTTCAGTGTGTTTCAGAACAAGTGATTGATTTAAGTCATTTATTGGTTTCTTAAGGTTTTAATTGGCTGCTGATTGAAAGGAAGCCACAAATACCTGCAGACACTGCAGTCTTTCAGGACTGGAGTTTGACACCCCGTGCTAGTCTTTTTGTGTAATGTATTGGTTCCCCCTAGTGGTGGAAACACCCCAGGGTTGAAAAATATGTATTTATAGTCAGGTCAAGAATGATTGGCACCCGTGATAAACATGCACAAAACAATACTGTCAACTAAAAAATAATACATATTTTCCAACGTGTAAAGTTCTGTGCTTTATAAATGAGACAAGGGAATCAACCAAAGTCTTACATTTTTTATGATTATTTACTTACAGTATTAGCAAGAAGCATTTCCACATTTTTAGATACTTTCCATTCCTTCATTTCTGAGAGTGTATGGCCAAAAGTTCATATTTGGTCTCATCTGGCCATAGCATTCTCATCATAAGTTATACTTGTGCGTGTTCCAAAGAGTTTGTTGGTATGGAGGTGGTGTTTTAAGGTTCATTTTGAGACTTGGAGGCCAAAGATGCAACCAATCTCTGAAATTGTGATCCTTGGCTTCTTTATGGCATCACTCACCATCCCTTTATTTACAATAATTGGTAGGAAGTAGAACGTATGTGGTTTTCCCATAGTTTGTAGTTTGAACATAACATATGGATTATTATATGTGTTGTTTATTACATGCAGCCTTTTTTCTTCATTTGTAACAAGGGTGCCAATAATTCTGGGCCGACTGTATATTTCCGTTTCCTTAACTGCAAAATAAATATGCTTTAATAAACAACTCATTCAGAGGCTTAAGTCTTATGGTTTTAGGCCTGCATAAAGTAGCACTAACCCAAGTACTCACACTGTCGGTATATAAACAAACTGTCTACTTTCCATGTAGGAAAATATTTTGATACAGGTACAGTAAGTTTAGCATTTATGGATGTTGTTACAAAATGTGTAGCATACATAAGAATTATACTACACATTATAAACAATTTGCAAATAGTATAAAACTGCCATTTTTACTTAGAGGCTAGCAGAGGTATTCAGGCTTCCGGGTTTCAATTTCTGTTGCATCAGAGCTTAAAAGCATTTAAATAGAAACATTTAAATACTATTTAAATATTACATATTTCAGGTCATATTGTTGGGTGGTGAGTAGTAGGTGTCAAGAAGACTGATTGTATTAGGCTGTTCATTAAAACTGAGTATCTGAGTAAGGAGAAAACTGGCAAGGGAACCACTGTGATTGTGGTGAATGGCGATTGTGAAAGAACTACAGAGTTAAATGGCTGGAAAAAATGAAATAAATGTTCATGACAACAATACCCCTGCAAAAGATGGGCCAGTATAATAGGAAGCTATAATTGGAAAGAAAATTAATGAATGAAAACTTCAAATCCAATATCAGGTTTGCAATTAAGCATTAAGGGAGGTTTCGTGGTCAGATGAGATAAGTTTGGAATGTATTAACTGAAATGCAGAGCACAGCTGGTGCAAAGCCAATGCTAACAAGCCACGTTAGCGGCATGACCTGACAGAGAGTCTCCTTAGCGGACCAGATGTATTTCATTTATATAAAACATGCGATTACTATTGAACACAGAGGCCATTCAACAAATGTGGCAAATTCTTTGCAGCAGAAGTAATCTAGGATATGTGTATTCAAAAAAAGTCTGAATGCACATGCAATTCTGACTCAGTTTGAACGAATTATTTTCTATAAATTCTCATTAATACTCTAAAAGGGTCATGACCTCAACGGGTAAAAAAATATATAGGCCGGAATACTTTTGTAAACCACTGCACTTGAATGACTACAATTTTTACAGTATATTAACTTCAAAAATACATTTATAGAAAAATGTTCCCCTTAATATCCCCACCAGTCTACTCCCAGAAGACAAGCATGGCTTGATAGATGTTTCTGAAATTTCCTGTTGTGAGTTTTCAATGATTTTGTGCAGCAGACCGTGAAGGAGTCATTTCACTGTCTGTGGACTTTGAGAGTAAGTACAGAGAAAAGCCAAAAGCTCCCCTTGGTTCCTTTTAATGAAAGGAACTACTGTGTTGGGCTGTATGAAACATATCATGTGTTGTGTAGTGTACATGTACTAGCACAGTACCATGCATGGTACTTCAAATGGTAAATGGTAAATGGTTGGCATTTATATAGCGCCTTTATCCAAAGCGCTGTACAATTGATGCTTCTCATTCGCCCATTCATACACACACTCACACACCAACGGCGATTGGCTGCCATGCAAGGCACCGACCAGCTCGTCAGGAGCATTTGTGTGCACCAGTAATTGGTTATCTCTTGGGAGATCCACGGTGAGCTCACTATAAAGATTATTTAGCTGTGTGTTTATACATTAGTTGAAGTTTATTCAGATGTAAGTATGCATAGCCATTAACTGAACAGCAAGAATGACTACTGAATTCAGTAAGCAAGCTCCACCAACGGAAGGTCACACAGCACAGTATTCTCCATACAGTTTTAAAAATACTCCAGAAAACGAGGGTTATGTCACCGTGTTTGTACAGTATTTATTGTAAGAGACAGACTAAGTGTATAAACAGTTGACTTTAGCAGGATTATATTGTTAATGTTGACAGAAATAAAAAAGGAAAAAAACATGGTGCACCACAAATGAGGCAACAAGGCAGTTGGCAGACAGCTCACTGTATAGCCAGATTGCCACTTACTGGCTGGCAAGTTCACACAAAGAGCTCTCTTATAACTTAAGTTCCCCTTTAATTGTTTACTTCTACATTTACCACTGCAGTATGCAGTGTCTCTCAAACACCTTTGTACATTTTAGACAACATAGGCATTGTATCTGGTCCAATTTAAGTGCTGCACTTTGCATAATGAATTTAAGCAAGAATTTAATGGCGTTTGAAAAGCCATACTTTTCCACTGTGCTTCCTAGATCATATTTATTTAAACAATAATAAAATAGTGTAGTACCAACATTTGACAAAGAAAGAAAATGACGGCATTCATATTTCAACTGCATTAATTCTCATCATTAACACCATTAACATTTCATTTAAACAGAATTGTGAATATGCTGCCTTACATTCTTAGAATATCTGACAACACAATTGTTCAGAGCCCAGAAATGCCCAAATGGAAAGATTATGGCTACTTCACTGTAAGCAATTTTTCCTCATTTGGTGTGACTGTGATTCCAGGATTGGAAGGAAGAACAGAGACATGTGAATACAAAAGAGTACCTACCCATGATGCATCACAGCTTGAATCCTCATAAGACTCATCAAAATATGGAACACAACGCCGGTTATGGATATGCACTTTGTTGTATGTTGCTTTGCCTATAATGTAATGCTATGTAACAACCATGAAGTAAGGTACTTTCCACTGTTATTTTTCAGTTTCTGCCATTTTTGTAGTGTAACCACCTTTTACAGTACAGGATATGACAGTAGCCTGGTAAGAAATGCTAAGGTTAAGCCTTGTTCATTTGTGTCGCTTTCGTAAAAATCCTAGCTTCAGTGTTAAATGTCTGAGTGATTTAAATTTCAATTTAAGTTTCATCTGTCAGAATAAGACAGTAGTCTCTAAAACATGATGGGAATAATTTTGTGTCTGGGTCTGTAGGTGGGCAAAAATCGTCATTGCATAAAAAATAAAAAATAAAATTGTATAAGCTTCAAAGCAAAGATTTAGGTCAGTTTATACACAAATACTTCATTGCCTACACTGAAAGTCGCAGCTTATAAAATGCATTTACATTTTTATGCAATTGCCATCTTATTAAGCATTCCTAAACCAATCATCTCATGTTGCCCTCATTAAGAATCCGGAAGCTTCCCACCAGTTAGTTCATTGTCTATTTGCAGAACGCTTTCATTTACCATCCTATCATCTGGCTCAATGATTCATACAGCTGGGTGTCATCTGTATAGCAGTGAAAAATATTTCCTTGATAATACGTCCAAAGATTATGACACTATTCTCATTCACATCTTCCTCGTGACTAAAGTCTTGCCTTAACTGTACCTGTAATACAATGACAGTTGCTTTCAAATGCGGGGCCTGTAGATAGGAAATCAACAGCTACAATCAAAAAAGTTCAAGATATAAACAACAAAATAACACAAAGCAAACAATAGTATATACATTTTCACATTATTATAGTTTTACAGTACTTTGTTTGCTGTTTTCTGTTTGCAAATGTTTTTAAATCACTTTCGTGCTTTTATTGGGTTAAATCATGGAATAGGTTTGTTTAATTGCATTGGAGTGTGTACATATGGACTCATGATGACAGGCAGACAGCCTATCATTTCTGGGGAGGCTGGAACAGTTCCACGGCCGTTTTATGACACCGTTTTATGACACCCAACGAAACCATACCTCTAAACAGGTTTTTATTACCACTGTAAACAAGGGATGTGCACTGCAATTTCAATCCAGCCAGAATGCTGGGGGAGGTGTAAATAACAGTACTGAGTTAGACACAAGTTTGGAGTATCTAGCTTCAAATAACAGTCTTTTCACTGGGGTTTAGAATAGATTTTCCCTCACTGTTGTAATATCAAAGGTGTCTCATGGGCAAGAGCAAAATACCAGGGCACGCGTGCTCCACCAATTCTCCATTATATTTTGGAACAAAAACCAGCACACATATAGCATTGTTTAAAAACTTTAATAAACTGACAAACAAATAGAAATGCCAAGCCATACACCATGCAGCAAGCTGTCTTTTTTCTGCTTCTAGTCGGGCTTCTTGGAGTGAATGTAACCAACATGGTAAGCATTAAATAATACTGAAATAAATACAGTTGCAAAATTTACAGGAGGTTGAAAATTATGCAATGCAAGAGACATCCAGACTTGACCCATTTACAGTCAGAAAAAAAAAGGAAATACACCTATGACCAGTAAACCATTCCCAATTCAATTCATGTCAGGCAGTCCAATGAACAATCACCTGCATCTTTCCAATGTCCGAATGTCCGACTGACCAACTGATAATTTCTTCTCTTGTCAAGCATGAATACTGTTAACACCGTATAAAAAGCATTTGCAATCGATTATTTCCAGACACCCTTTTTCTTTGATGTCCCCACTACAGTACAGCAAAACCCATGGTGCTTTTTCGCAAAGCATCTCAGTTATAGTTATAGTCTATTTTCTCTAAATAACATATGGGATTAGTGTGTCCCACAAGGATTCAAATATCAATAAAGCCAATACTGTGATGTAACAAAACATACATGATCCATAAATACTCTTATGTCTCATTCTCCAGCTATGAAAATATGTCCCTTGCTTAAGAAAGAACTACAATTAAATTGTTAAAGAAATGTAACGTGTACAAAAAAAAAAAAAAAAAGAATCGGCATGTAAACATATTTTCCCCTCTAGAAAAGGCACTGTCGTTACCTAGTGGGTACTACAGTGCTACGACTCCTTGCTGTTGCCTGTGCTGTGTGCGTCTAGCCCTGCGGGTGTGTTGGGCAGAGGAGACTCGATCACTCATCTCTTCCGTACTGCGTTCACCCACAAGACCTGGCCTCAATTTTCACATCACACTGCCTCTCCCGCCTCCCCTCCCCCCCCCCTCCACAGCACAGCGCGGCACTGACGAAAATAGACTCACGCCAGCCAGCTCGCCGTCTCCACATTTCCCTTTCCAACCCCCCTCTCTTCCTGAGCTCAACACCATACTGATGTGACAACAGCTAATTAGCTTCTTCGGTTATACTTCCCAAACATTTCCACGTATTTTCGCTTGAACATTTCTGTGCAAAAAGCAGACGTGTAATGGATTTTAGAAGCTATTCTGTTCTGTTCTGCAACAATGATAATGTCTTGCTTCCAAGAAACATCTGCATTTTTATACACCGAATATTAAATATTAATCGATCGTCTAATAATTTTTATCGTTTATAAAAATCCTTTTCAAGTTCAGCAACTGTTAAGCTGTAGTTTGCAGTGAACAATTTAGCTGACGGGTCATTGTGACATCTTATTTTCTCTTCACATCCATTTTAGAAACTCAATGTCCCCATTGACAATCCATTGTATGTCCTTCAAAGCCAGCACACAGCTGTGAATGCTTTGCCAATATGGTCTCAAAAACACTAAAAATTCTGTACTTAATCAACCACAACGTCTACCGTAAGTCCAAAAATAAGCAATTTACCAAAAAATATAACTGCCATTTAATGTCATTGTGTTTTTCTCAGGCTTTTCTTTTGGAACAATACACATTTAAATATGGAAACAAAGACCAACAAAATTCACTTCCAAAATATTTGAGTTTCAGGGGTTGTATCACTTTAAACAACTTTGTATGGGTGAATAAACAGATTGCAAACATACACGATCATCATTCAGTTACACCTGAGGAAGGCCCATAAAGTCTATTGTGGTCTTCAGTCATACAAGGATGATTTTATTTTCAGTACCAGTTAATGTAATGCCACTGCAGACCATGTCCTACCTAAATGTGCCACGTGACATGAGTCATGACGATCATCCTACACGTCAAAACGATCAACAAAACACTGAAATATGAAGAATATGAAATGCCACCAGTACATGTACCACAGGCCTGGCTGGGGTAGAAAATGTCTTCTTTAAGGAAAAGACTGACTTCAGTGCATTTGTTGTTTGAATGGCAGTTCCAGTCCCTACATAAAAGCGTGGGTAAATGAGTCAATGACCGCACGCTGACTGGCTCCATCTTTGAAGATAAAAGACGGGCAATATGACCCAGAATGTAATCAGGGGCGTTGCAGCAGAGCACTCTGAGGGAAATGTCCATCCTGCTGAAATTAATTCCCTGTTTGGTTGGCACCAATCATTTCTTTGATCTTCAAAGTCAAAACAACTGAAGTAGAACTGAATTTCTAAAAATGAAAATGGTCATCTTTCCACAAACCATTATACAGTATATGTTAGCCATCAAAAACCAGGTATTTCACTGCACAACCCAATGCAGACGCTTCTCCATCTTCGCGACTGCTAAGGTTCTCTTGTCAAATAAAAGCAAAAACATGAGTACATACAGTACAAGTTAACTGCTAGAATACAAGTAAACTCCGTAAAATATAAACTCTTACGCCCCTATTAAATATGGCCTATGATTCAGCACAAGCAATGCCTTGAGTCAGCTGCGCTAACAATATGAAGGAATTTAACTGTAATGGAATACATTTTGGGTTTCTCCATCTGACTTAATTAGCAACTAATCTTGCCTACACTTGCCATCGTGCAAAAGAGTGTCCATGACACACAGGCAATATGCTGGACTGCAGTATACACAGACTATCAAAGACATCAAATCTCTCCATTAGAAGCCAGAAAGAGTCCATATACTGTATGGACATAAAGATTTACTGTACTGTATGTCATATGTAGACATTTAAGACACTTCAAGTTTATACTTTGTCACAAGACCCTTTCCTGAATACTTCATATTTAAATAAAGTTCCCAAAGACTAATTGGCTGGTACAGAAAAAAAAATGGTCATGACCTACATTTAAGGCACGTATCAGGTTAAAACTCCAAATGAGTTCCATTACCAAAAAAATAAAATCTAATCAGCCAAATTACGCAAGTGTTTAGCAAAATATGACAATTGTTAACCCACCAAGAAGCAAAATACATCTGCATAGCCTAAGTGCTGCAATAAATACATTTCAGGTAGAGGTATTCGCTGCCCGACAGTTCTGTGAGAACAGAAACGATTAAAAATGGTCAAGTGTTTGACATCATCAGTTATAGGACTGCAGAATATTATAAATATCATCAGTATGCTACAATTTCTGTTACTTTGAACTGAGCAGGCTGACAATACACTGTTGCCTACCAACCAGGAATTTACCCATTTTACCCAGATAACGTTTTATGAATATATGGGAAGTTTCTCTGCCCCAAATACCACAATATCACAATTCCTGGTACTGCAGACAATTGGCCCCAAACCTACTATACATGAAATGTGACATAAAACAACCACAAGGACAACCCTTGCTTGGTATAATAAACATTTAACACAGTCACTGAGCGCTGAGCTACATTGTTTCTGTGATAATGGTACAAAGATTGTTCAGGTACTCATAATTTACAACTGTAATGTTAACGCATTTTAAATATTAACTATTTTATGATGAAATTAAAATGCAACCAAACTTTCTTCACCCAAAATGCTTTAGTACTCAAAACGTACAATAATGCAACTTAAATATCCCTCTGTGTACTGTAAGCCACTTAACATTACACTAAATTAAATTCTTTCACTGGCATCAATATCATGGTCACGCTACAGATTCTGTTAATTACTGAATAACGGTTTAAACCCCATATATGAGGTTATATTAGTTTAACCCTGTCAGTCCCAACTGTGCTATATGGCACTGAAGCATATGTGCCATATAGTGTGCCATATGGCAATCTCGACCTTGTACCTTTCCAAACAATCAAAATGATTGCTATATTATTGTTGTAAGCCCCTATTAAATCCCAACTTTCTGAACTTTCCCAACTAAAGCCAAATTAAAGCCAATTTAAAGCCAAAACCCCTTGAGATTTAGTGGAACCGCTACATATTGGGCTTGGGGCTGAAAGGGTTAATGTGTTTTCACAACAGTCCAAATTTGCCTGCTGCTAATAGGCAAAGTACATGCTGAGGATGAGCAAGAAACAATCTCCACCAAATCCACACAACAACAATGCCCTAGTACAAATAACTGGATGAGTATTGGTCTGTATCCATATGCATTAAGGCTCACTTACCTCAAGGTGGTTAGTGGGCACCACAGAATGCATATTTTGAAAAGACAATTAATGGTTTTCATTTAAACCAAATTCATTCCTAAAAAATAAAAAAAAATAAAAAATAAAAACAAACACACAAGAAGGAAAAAGTATTTTGATACACTGTCACTCATGTAACAATTTTTCAGGCTTGGAATATCCAAAAAGTTTGAAGTCAGCCTCATAAAGCTTATACAGCTTTCTTCTCAATTCAAAGGGGATTTTGGCAAACCAATCCTGCTCCCAGCTGCTAACTGTTCTATTGCGGTTGCTGGCAGGGAACTGGACGATATTATCCACCCGAAGAATACGGAGCAAGTGTTCTGCATCCTCGTCTAAGGTCTCCAACTTTCCAACAAAGTCATAATTGATTTGGCAGGGATGACATAGGCGATACACCTGGCGCCAGTGTTCATTGAAGGGCATCTCTTTTTCAGTCTGGGAATCTAATAAATACTGGAGAAAGTGTGAGAAGGAAGGGCGAATCCCAGCCGCAAAGGCATCGACAACCGAGGCCGGGGGGTCGGAGTAATTTCCATACCTCTTCAGCATGACGACGGCAAATCTTTTGTAGAAGTCTTCATTCACCTGCTCAAACTTGTTCCTATATGCAGAAATCAGCCTGACAAAGGGGTCCCTGACGAACAGGAACTTGGTGTATTTTTTCAGCTTGATCTTCATGAGGTGTCGGGAGAACTTCCCGTATCGCTTCCAGAACTTGTTGAAGGTAAAATGGAGGCTGCTGTTGTGGATGTGCTCTTGGGGAATGTCCAGAGGGTCCTGGTAGGGAGCGCCGTCGACCAGAAGGCTCTCGCTCAGCATGATCATGATGCGCTTCCAGTTTGTGCATGCCACCTTCGGCACGTAGCAGTAGATGATTCCGTGCCGGTCATCTACGATGAGGTGGTCCAGGTCCTTGTTGGGGATGTCATCGAAGGTCCTGTTCTTCCCCAGAAAGTCTAGGCTGCCGTTTGTGCAGAGGTCGTGGATCAACTGCTTCCTGTCTTCCTGCCTCTGCCTCATCTCCACAGAGATGGGCGTCAGGTGGATCTTCCACTCCCGCCTGGGAACGTACTTCTCCTCCGGCTTCCCCGCGTCCCCGGACTGGTTGTGCGACGTTTCCGGGGCACCGTCCTCCTTGGCTTGCTGACTGGGCTCGACGGTGCCCTCCAGGAATTGGTTGATAAAGGCGTCAATATCAGACAGGAAGGAGTTACCCTTGTCGTCATAGGCCTTATGCTTGGAGGAGGAGTGACTTTGAGGAGGAAGGTGGGAGAGATGAGGTCCAGACACAGTGGTGTGCAGGTAGAAATGCGTGGCTCCAACATCATCCCAATATATTATAATTAACAGAATCATAAACAGGGACCCTAGGATTAGGAAAATGCGAAAAAGTCGTGACTTTCCCATTTTGCATCAGCCAATCTGAGAATGTTCCATTCTTATCTTGGATCCATGGTACCACCATCTCCACATGGGGAAAGCATTGTTCCAGTGTGCAGGCCCTGAATTAAACAAAAAACAAACTGAAATCAATGTCACAGCTATAGGCTTCCAAAGTGCCAGAAAAAAGACATAAAACCATCAATCTTAGAGGCGGATTCTATCCGAAGGCAGAATATTTGCAGAAAAAGGGTTGGAACACTGCTCAATGAAAATGAATGATAACATCAGGGTTAGGGATGCTAATGATTAATCGATTAATGATTATTTGCAGTTAAGAATTTTCTTCGATCAAATTAAATGAAGGGCATATCAACTGTGGTCTTTAGGGAAATTTCAGTTATAATTTCATTTCTGTACAAGGTGGCACACTGCGAACTTACGTAGCATACAAAGCAGCATTTCATTTGCGCAGAACAAGAGCAAGCAAGAACAGTGTGGCTGATAGCGGAACCTCAAGAATTGTTCTGCAGGAAGAGTACTTTAGCTACAAGTTACAAAGCTTCTGCAGGTGAGGCCGAAGACCACCTTTTGGATAAAACTTTGTGACACTCACAGCATAATGTCAGTAATGTACCGTACACAGACACATCTACGTAGGTACAGGTACGTCTATTAACTGAAGTTAGCCGAGTGATTCAGTAAAATCAATGTTTATTTGTCAAATATTGACAATTAACACTACAGCAGCAAGATAGGCATTTTTTTAGCCAGTTGCCAAGTAAATGCTTAACATTAGCCTGCAAGCATCCTTGTATAGCTAGGTGAAGGGAAAACGGTGAAACAAATAATGATCAAATTAAGAACAGGTAAGATGTATAAGAAAGGAAGTAACATTTAAAATAGAGTTGCCAGAATAGGTAGGTTAACACAAGATATTGTGCATGCTTTGACTGTTATGTTGCCAGGTCCAACCCCCCACGATGGTGTAACAATAGCTTGCATAAATGGGACATAGGCCTGCAGGTCCCGAAAGTTAGACTAAAGGTATGATGACACAGCATGCATGCCCCGCAGGGAGATGATGCGATTCATGCGGCACTAATTCTGTAAAGTAAGTGAAAACGTCACACAAAAAAATCGCAGTCATCTTACCCTTTATTCAGTCATAGTTAATTTTACAGAGACCCTGTAGTTCATTACTTAATAATAAAGGAATGAGAAGTTAAAACGCTTCTTCATATTTCTGCTTTTATTTTAGGCTATTTTGTGTATTTCGCAATGTATGCCGTATACTGGATAAATATCAGGTTTCTTAAGGGCCGGTCATGGAAAATGCAGACATGCTGTAAGTGGGTCACAGGCTTCTGAAATATAAGAACCCTACTTTATATTTATCAAGGAACCAGGAAAAGAGAATTCCTTTCCCACTGGGAGTATGCTGACATTTATATTAGAACCCGTGAAAGGAAAATATATCAGCCAACATGAACTCACCTCTAGCCATGAGTAAACCAGTATTGAACCTCATGACTCAATCCACTCTTGTTTTGCACTCTTAATCATAGTGAAGATTCAAGTAAAAAGTCTCCATCCCGAACTACACACGCAAAGCATTATGTGTGATTGGGTTCATTGTTGCACCTGTATTATTATGAGATACACAACAATAGCAATCACCCTGACAAACTGGCTGGTGAACAATAATATCTTATTTCAGTATGGAGAGGCTTACCAACAAATTATTTTTGAAGGAATGGAAGACTGACTCCTAATTAAATCTGTGATCATTGAAAGAAATATTGCACAACACTATTCAAAATCTTAGTCAAACTGCTGTCCCTTGATGTTGGCTAAACAGTAATATTGTGACTGAATAGTTATATTATGACCAACGGCAGAAATAAGTGAACCACATCAGGGAATGAAAACTATGCAGTATATATGCAATGGATGGTTAATATGAAGAATAATTGAGGAAAGCATCGTACAGGCCTATACCAGGGGTCTCAAACTGCAGTCCAGGAGGGCGGCACTGTCTGTACATTTCTGTGCTTTCCTTTCAGCCAGCAGCCAGTATTAGGCCTTGGAAACAAGGTGGGTGGACTCTAGCCAATCAATGACTTAAATTAAGCACTTAAGCACTTAACGCACTGAGAACCAGCAGACAGCGCGGTCCGCCAAGATTTGAGTTTGAGATTTCCAAATGTATAGCGAGCCAATTAATAGTCTTAATGCAAAAGTGGCTGAATCAATGCTTTTTAATGGCACTTAAGGAACAATTAACGTCAAGCACATAAATTATGGCAATTATGTTGCACTTGTGTATACTACCAAATTCTTCTTCAAGGAATTACATTTAATCTTATTTTCATTTGGAACCATTTCTTATGGTACTTGCAACCCAAGACTACTGGAGACATATGGTGGTGTAAATTCATGCATACGATAAAATAGCCTTAAGTGAGAGTCTGAGATGGTTAACATGCTTAAAAGGCATAAGCGTTCGGGCAGTTCACCCAAAAATACAATTAAGGTATGTTTCCACTTATCTAGAGTGCTAGCTATCCATCCAGATAGTTTATAGATATCAGCTGCAGCTCACCCTGATGCATACCTCAAGGGACCCATATTTTGAGCCGCACAATGCACCACAAATAAACCTAGGAAAAACTCACTTACTTGGAAATACATCACAGCAACTCATTTGGAGATGCACTCAGTTTCCAATTGCAGCAAAGTATTTTAATGAACAGAAATGAATTTTGTTTTAATTTACATTTTTCAATCAAAACTTTTCATGGAAATGGCCAAATATTGTTATGCTGAAAAACACATTAATAAGAATGCATTCTAGACTGAAATAACCATTTTTCAGTAGATATAAGGATGATATTAATATTCAGTCAATCATTATGTTATTGGGACTGTTTTATAATGATTTTAAAAGTGGTACAGAACCTTGATTTATATTCACCCCCCAGTGCTGTATCATGGTACGCTGAATTGGTGTCACTATGGGTTATTTTAACATGCTTTGGAACGGCACATAATCAGGGAAGTGCTCATTACATAACATGGGAACATTCTAGAAAAGCATCACTAAACATTACTTTTTGATTGCTATGGAAGCTAGTCAATAGCTGAGTGTTTCTAAAATACAATTCAATGACAACAGATGCAAAAAGCTAGGATGGAACGGGTCCTGTAACAGTTAAACTGAGTTCCTGCTCTATTCAGCACAAAAAAACTAATGATGCTCTGTTTGCCAGAAAAACACACCAGTGGGTTTATTCCACAATGCAGTTTTACCTTTTAATAAAGTACCAGAGGATAATTACACATTTGGTCATTTTAATTAGAAGGGCCATTTCATACAAGACCAAAATACTGGCAAACATATTGGAAAAACATCTAAGCTCTTGATGGATTCAGCACAGAAGTTATATTAAATGAGACAAATCAAATGTCCTGTTATGACCCACTTAAATGACATCCACTCCTTAAATGTACTGGTGCTGGAAAACACTGTACATTTGCATCCCTGGTTTATGTATTTATTATAATTATATTCCTTACACTTTACTAATAAGATGTGCATGTATTTATAGAGTATGTTGATAAAATAAATTATGTTATGTTCCAAGTTATGCAAGACCAAATTCAACCAAATTATGTGCCTCATTCAACTCTTACCACAGCGAATAAAACCAAGGTTAAAACCCTCTCCTCTATATCATTTTGTGAATGCAAATATGATAAAAAAAAATGTAATCTAGGGAATTGGGTTCCAGAAAAGATTCTGAAAAGGAAGATATAACATTGACTGATCCATAACAATAATAACAATGTTCATAATAACAATTATAGTCAAATTATTTAATTGTTGTTATTTTCTTCTTATTTATTATGATTATGACAATGTCATCATTATCAACAACAACAACAACAACAACAACCATTACAATAAACAATTATCAGTAGAACTAAAAGTAGAACTATTGTCGACTTAAAATGCAGAAAGATAAAAATCCAAGGATGGTCAACAGCAGTGCGAGTCGTACATGATTCGAAGATTTCAAGTAATCGCTGCTTTACATTGAAATTGAAAAGGCAAAATATCTACAACCACGATGTGCTATCGTCTCCACACTATAATGGGACCTATTCACACGGTTTCCTCTGTTTCTTCTCGAAAGCCAGTAAAACACGTTGTCAATGTCTACGTCACGACAGTAAAGACACAGCTAACGGATAAACAACGTTAACAACCGCTCACATAACGTATGAAATGGACTACTTTGACTCTACAAAACACAATGTAACTAGCCACAGTCCTGTTCTCTGCGGCTGTTACCCTAAAACACCATTAAAATACCAATCCGCCTTCTCGGAGTGATCACACTACATCTTTCGTTCCTCTGAAAACAGCGGAACGGTTGTAATATTTAAGTTTCCTTTCGCGACACCTAACCACTTCATCATTACGATATGATGTACCCTGTCTGGTGCTGATGAATCCAGAATCGTATTTTCCTAGCTTGAGTCGTTTCGATGAAAGGCATACACGAGCTGCAGCTGTAGCCAAATATAGCTAGTTGGTTGCAAGTGGTGATGCTCTTTCAGAAACCATGTTATCATTATCTCAGATACATTCTAAGCAAATGAATAACTCCTGTTGTAACGGTATGAGTTTTACCTCCGTTTCCAGGTTGCCTGCTATCTTCACCGTTAAAGGTGTCGGCAGCAATGGTTGAGCGGACGGATGTGTGAGCTTATTGCCACACAACCCCGGGGAAGGTATTGAGAGCAAGCTCGCGAGACTTGCCTCATTTCCTTCTCAGCACTTGCTTGCTACTTGAAAATAGCAGATAGCAAATAGCCTGGAGGTACACGTAGTGATGTGCACTATGGGTGAAGTAACTTTTGAATTTAGAAGTTACTTTATCACTTAATTTAGAATCTTTACAAACTAAACCCTCGTTTGTGTGATTGGAGTAAATTTTCTGAAAAAAACTTTGTCCTTTACTTGAAACTATACTCTTAATTAGCCTACTCAACTAACCCTCTAGGCCAGGGGTCGGCAACCCTGGTCCTGGAGAGCCGCAGGGTGTGCTGGCTTTCGTCTCCACCTTAAAATAAGCAAGCGACTCAGACCCAAGAAACCAGGTGAGGTGAGTTAACCGTGTAATCAACGGCTTTCATTGATCAATTAATGCCAAGCAACAACTAAAGCCAGCACACCCTGCGGCTCTCCAGGACCAGCGTTGCCGACCCCTGCTCTAGGCTAATATTTTTCTAATTTTTCTGTCTCTTTTTTATTATTATTTTGGTATGACGTGGACAACATTCTGGAACAGGGTATTCTGCTAAATACACTGCTGCCATTGTTTCAGGATAATTAAACTAATTGGATCAGTTAAGACAGGGGCGATGGATGGAACTAACAAGTAAATATATGGTTTGGAAGGAATTTAGTTTAACAATGTTGCTCAAAAAACGGTTTAAAAAACCACACAAGTGGGCATATCCTTTTTCCAGCATGTACTGAAAGAGTTTATTTTATGACACAGGAATCTTTTTTCATTTCTTCATTACAACTGCAAATTTTTAGTAAAGGCTGTAAAATCTCAAATGTTAAACAGGTTAATTCTACAATAATAATGGTGACAGTTCCCTCCAGAAAATTTGACAACTGAGTAGTGTCCATTTTTAATTCTTTGCTCTCTTCATGCAGATCCGTATGTATTGTAAGTGTAAGAACAAAAGGAAAAAAGCAAACACATTTTAAACTTTCAGTTTTACAGGTAGATTTTTGTTTGGCTCAAGGGTAGATTTTCTTCCGTTTTATTGTCCAAAAAACAACTGTATATATTTGTAAATAACACTTTTGTCCATGATACATTGTAAGTTGTTAAAGCTTTCTTGTGGTTGTAAGTTAATGTATTATTGAAATGTCAGTACTATAATCATTGTTCCATATAAGCATATGTACAGAATGCAGCATGTACCTTTTGACAGCAGTTATCTGAAATCAACTGTGAATCTTGCATTATACATACAGCATAGAATGAAGGCCCTGGCTTGTCTTAAAGTACAATTTTAAATGTAAAAATTTTAAAAATAGTTTTCTCCATGACATGAAGCCATGTCTCCTTCCAAATGTTTTTTTATTTTTTTTATTTTGTTTTTATGAAAACCTCTCAGCCAATGACATACCACAACAGACTCCACACTCAAATTGTCAACAATTATAGCAATCCCACAGCAGTTCAGTGAAATGGTTAACATAGCTGTACTTGAAAAGAGAAAAACAATCTGAATTTTCTGAGGCAGGCAGATGAACCACCTCATCTTAGATTCAAGAATTAACCTTGGAATTCATCTGGCATCTCCCTATTTCTTAGCACTTTGCTTATGTAGCATATTACTTGAGGATTGTTATCACAAGCGTTATGTTTTTGGCGAGCTATTGATCATTCCTAATACTCATCACAAACCATGTGTGCTTGACTCATGTGCTATTCTGGAGGACAACCTACCCGTAGGGCAGCCTGTAGCGTAGTGGTTAAGGTACATGACTGGGTCCCCAATGTCAGTAGTTCGAATCCCAGTGTAGCCACAATAAGATCCGCACAGCTGTTGGGCCCTTGAGCAAGGCCCTTAACCCTGCATTGCTCCAGGGGAGGATTGTCTCCTGCTCAGTCTAATCAACTGTATGTCGCTCTGGATAAGAGTGTCTGCCAAAATGCCATTAATGTAGCATAGAACTCAATGTATTTTTCTGCCAAAAATAAAAATTTTTAAATCTCAGGTCAACTACAAAGCATATAAATACAGCGACCATCCAGGTCAACCGTCCAACCTGAAAATTGATATTGACTGGACCCCATCATAAAATTTTTTAAAGGATGCCATTTCATCTAGACCTAGTACACCTGTGATTGACCACCAAAATGAATGGGGTCCTACAGCCGCTTGTCCTCCAACACGTCATCGTCAAGAAAATTGTCACGTGATTAAGAACGATCCATATCGATGGTAACTGGATACGACTGGATATTTTAGGGGCCCAAGCAGCGAAACTGCAACCCTATTGTTTTTGTCAGGATTATGTCCCTCCTCCCCTTTCACCTTAAAAAAAAAAAAGCATGAGCTAGAATGGCCCAGAATCACCAAACTTGACTAGCTTGTTTGGATGGATCCCTTAAATGATGGCGCAGATCGAACACGCCAGACTGCATCCATCATGCGCTGTACAGCCTCTACATAGAAATGGATTAAAATGTGTTGAGTGCCAGAATCGTTGAGAACGCCCTGTAAGAGTGTCAGCTAGCTAACTGAATGTAATGTAATTACCTTAATTCAATAGGCGCAGTTAGCCACAGTTTGATACTAGCTACTTGTTGTTAGCTCTCCCAATCATACTGTAGTCCACACAGACAGCATGTTCATTCTGTGGTCAGTTTAGCTTTGGAATTCACATCTGCCTCCAACAACATATCCAAGATTCTGTACTAGTTTGGTGAGCCATATGCAATGAGGCATTGGGAGTGATTAGCTAACTAGCTACCACGTAGTCTATAAAAAGTTATTTACATTTATACGTAGTGCCACATTTATCAATATTAGTGACAACTGGACAGCCAAGTAGCTTTGTAGCTATCTAGTAGCTAAATTCACATTGATTCAATTTGGCTTTATTACATACTGTCATTTTTGGAATGTGTAGCTAGACTCCCCCATACTACTCGGTTTTTCACCTCAATCAAGTTTTTCTGTTGCTCATTACAAAATTAAGTCCAGTTGTAATAAGCATTATCCGAAAAGAAAAATAAATCCTACGTAGTTTCCTCGGACATTAACTGGGGGGTGTTAACATAATAGTTGCACTTTAAGTTGTGCACTCCGGTGTTGTGCACCCCCGTGTTAAAGGATAGTTCACATGCTGTGGTTTTGTAATGATTTCAGTTTCAGTGTTTTTATTTTTTTTACTGGCCCATTTTTTATGTGCAATACAGCATATTAGATGCTAACAGAAGTTTCTGATGACCAGCTGGATTTACAGTGGCTGGTATGGGGAATTCAGGGTTGTCTGGTGTTGAGTAAGAAAGTATTCTTCTGAGAATTATTTTCATTTCAGTTGGAACTTTTTCATATGGTGCATGCAACCTACAATACAGTGATGGTTATTGAAAACTATACTCTGCAAGCAACAAAGCAAGAGAGCAGACGTGATTCAGTTATTGTTTTAATTAATCAATTCATACTCATTTCCAGTCTACTGAACTGGCTCCCCATTACAAAATCAGGCCACAGTACAATTTGACATTTTGTAACTCTGGTAAAATGTTATTTTACCAGAGGCTGAATCTGTTTATATGTACAGCGGTTACAAACATGTCATCACTACAAGCTGCTTTTGAGTCATTTGAAGGTTATGTTCTTGCTTTTGGCCACAAAACCAGCTGTCGGCTGGCCATCAGGAACATCTGTAAGTTTCTAAAATATAATTTATTGCATATAAAAACAGCCTGGGCCCATCAAAAACACCCTAAAACCCCAGAAAAAGAACTATTCCTTTACTAAACAAATCCAGGACAATGTTACATTATTTTAAAAGCAAGTGTACTATTAAAATATTTTAAATTATTAGCATTAGTTGAGTGTGGTTTTGAGATAAATATGAAAAATGGTTTAACTTTGTACAATATGTACAGATGTACAATATGTACCAATATATTACTGAATATGACCATTTCTACAGAAGTGAACAAAGCCAGAGAGTAGGCTACTTATAGAATACATTCAGTCGTGCACATCTTTTTCTTGCAAAACAACAAAGCATTGTATTGCTCACTAAATATAGTTTATAGTCATAAGCCTCTCTGTACAAATTATGTACGAAAAGTAAGCAAGAGAAGGTCAAGTGAAATGTATGTGATTTTCACATCGTGTGAAAATCACACACTTGAGGTGTGTACTCTACCAGTGACCAAGTCCAAAAGAGCTCCTTCAAAACTAAAGTTTCATTTGGACTGAAATGCTGATGAGGGATAATGACTTTGTCCTTTTGGAACACATGTTTTCACATCCATACAAACAGTTTCCTGTTGTTCCAAAATTTATTCTGCTCCTTTGCTGTGGCGAGGTTCACTTTTGATGTTGCTTTCAGTTCCCTTGTGTCTCGCATTAACATTGACTGTTCGTTTAAAATTCCCAGCCTGCAGAAGCAGCTGATTTTTGCTGAAGATGTCTGAAGGGCCTAAAAAAGAAATGTGTTTACCATTATCACATCTTACATGAGCATACTTGGGCAGAAGCATGCAGGTTTTTAAATAATTTCTAGAATGAGAATTGTTCCTAACACAGACCTCTGACTCGTTTGTAGATGGTCTGACCTCTTCCCTCTGCATTCTTCTGGTGAATTGTGCTTGGTGGAGTACCACGCATCTCCAGCTTCTGGATTTGGCTTTCACCTTAAGTATATATAATATATAATAAATAATAATTATCATCACATAAGCACTGTGATGGTCATGAAAGACCAGAGTATACTCTGCAAGCAATGAAGCAAGCAAGCAAGGGCAGTCACATGATTGAGATATGCTTGGCAGACGGATCTAATTTTGTCTTCCTCAATTAACGCTCATTTCCAACTAGCTCCTCAGAGGATCAGGCCACAAAAGAAGCGGCCTCAAAATAGCAACAGTTCTTTGTTCAATTTTCCCCTTTTAGCCTGTAAATCGATGGGTCTGTAAGCTTACATTTTTTAAGCTTTCTTGCCTTTTCCCTCTTTCTCTGCAACCACAAAGGCATAAAGGAGAACTCATACAGTGGCTTCAGAAAGTATTCAGAAACATACATTTTTTCCCCATCAATCTACACTCAATAACCCATAATGACCATTTTTGTAAGTATTAAAAATAAAAAACTGAAATCTCTCATTTACATAAGTAAATTTAGACCCCAAGGTCCAAGGAACTCTGTAGACATCCGTGATAAAATTGTGGTGAGGCATAGATCAGGACAAGGTTATAAAACCATTTATGAAACTTTTGAGTGTTCCCAGGAGCACAGTGGCTTCAATAATTGTGAAATGGAAGAAGTTTGGAACCACCAGGACTCTTCCCAGAGTTTGCCGTCCAGCCAAACTGAGTAACCGGGCAAGAAGGCCTTCATCAGGGAGGTGGCCAAGAACCCAACGGTCACTCTGACCGAGCTTTGAAAGTCCTCTACAGAGATGGGAGTACCTGCTGGAAGGACGACTATTTCAGCAGCACTCCATCAATCAGGCCTTTACGTTAGAGTGGGTAGACAGAAGCCATTCTTGAGTAAGAATGCCCTCCTGGACTCTTGAGAACATGAGGAAAAATATTATCTGGTCTGATGAGACAAATGCTCATCACCTGACTAATGCCATCCTTATGGTGAAGCAAGGTGGTGGCAGCATCGTGCTATTGGCATGCTTCTCAGCGGCAGGGGCAGGGAGCCTGGTCAGAATTGAGGGAAAGATGAATGCAGCCAAATGCAGAGAGGTCCTTGAAGAAAATCATGTGACCTCAGACTGGGGTGATGATTCACCTTTCAGCACGACAATGACCCAAAGCATACAGCCAACGCTGGAGTGGCTTCAAGACAAGTCAGAGTGGCCCAGCCAAAGCCCAGACTTAAACCCCACAGAACATCTGTAGAGAGACCTGAAAATAGCAGTTCATAGATGATTCCAAAAGTACTCAATTCAGGGTCTGAATACTTACATAAATTCGAGATTTCCGTTTTTGATTTTTAATAAATTGGTAGAGTATGGCAATTACAATAGAAACTACAACACAAGTGTGTGAAAACTGAATACTTTCTGAAGCCACAGTACTTCCCCCTGTAAACCTTTGTGCTTTCTGCAGGCTTTGGATTAAAACACTATTTTGGCCTGTTACTCCCAAATGGGCAACTCACTTGAAATGACTGGTTTTGTAATATTAAAACAGCTATAGTCAGTGAATGTATCTAACATTTAGAAATACTGTACCTGTGTGATGAGAGATGGGATATTTAATCTTGGTTCCTGGTGGTGTTGAAGGATTTCCCACATTCTTTTGCAATAACTGGTTTCCATTTTGTGAATGCTGCAGTCTGTTGTCTGATATGCTTACAAGACCTGGATTCCTGGAGGCACTGATCTTAAATGTCTAAAGGATACAATACACAACTTGTCACTTTGTTGTTTAGAAAACAACAATTATGACATGAAACCTATAACATCAATGATGACATGAGAAACGGTGGTGAAGCTTTGATTGCAGAGTAGATGTTCTACTACTGTGTATTGCTTAAAATGTATAAATCCGTTGATGCCTTGCATATGAAAATGCAACTATACTAAAAGAATGCAATATTTTCGTAACAGGTAATGATGAATGGAAATAATGCATATGCACTCACTAAGCACTTTATTAGGAACACTAGAATAATATTGGATGGGGCCCTTTGCTCTCAAAATTCTTTGTGGATGGATTCCAAGATGTTGGAAGCATTCTTATGAGATTCTGTTCCATGTTGACATGATTGCATCGGGCAGTTTCTGCATATTTGTCAGCTGCACATTCATGCTGTGAATCTCCCATTCTACCACATCCCAAAGGTGTTCTATTGAATTCAGTTCCGGTGACTGGGAAGGCCACTGAAGAACATTGAACATCATTGTCATGTTCATGAAACCAGTTCTGTCTATTCTCTGTTGACCTGTCTCTCATCATCAAGGCATTTCTGCCTGCAGAACTGCCGGTTTTTTGTTTTTCTGAACCAAGTAGGTTCCTAATAAAGTGCTCAGTGAGTATATATATATATATATATATATATATATATATCAGAAACACTCAGTCTTAAAAATTATGAAGTGATTATTTATGAATACATTTTTTTTTTTTTTTTTTTTTTTTTTTCTGAGAAAGAATAAGAAAGATCCTAATTAAAATCAAGTTTTCTGTAATGAAGAGCAATCTCTCCATTCAGCCTAAATCTTGATTATACTCACGCACAGTACATATGAAAGGGCTCATAGAATTGCTGTGAAAGATGTTCCTGCCTGCCAGCAAGCGCACACAAAGGTTCATTTAATCTTCCATCAAGAGCATACCCTCTTTGAGTTGACCTCAAAAGACTTGGAGCGCTTCTTCCGCACACGCCTCTCGATGGAGTCGTTCCTCCTGCTGGCTTTCGGCAGGTTTTTGGAGGTGGACTGTGAGCTCCCTGGAGCCCTGGGTGGAACTTTCCGGGCCTCTAGCTCATCGGGGGTGGAGAGGGCCAGGTTGTCGATGCTGACCGCTGGCTTGACGGAGGTGGTGATTCCCTGGGACTCTTCTTCCAGAGACTGCACTGACACCAGGCTCCTCTCCTTGGCCATGGACAGCCTGCTGGCTGGCTCCTGGACCTGCATGCGTGATCTCCGCCTGGCTGCGATCACGGAGATGCTCTTTGTGTCCAACACGATCTCCTTCATAGTCTCTGGGCTGACCTTCTCAAACTGCCGATTGCTGTCCTTGCCAATGGGGAGCTTTTAGGTTAAGTGAAAATAAGACGCTTGTATTAACAACTTAAACAAAGCAGAGCTTCAACTAGGCTTTAGGGAAGTATTTGTTTGTCTCAGAACTTATGTTGCTCAGAATTACAGATTGAAAAACCTTAATATTATATAATATTGAAAAATAATAAAACAGCAAATGAACCCCCCCAAAAAACAAACACATTGATCTAATGTTTTGCATTTCCATTCACATCTAAAAATGCTTCTGTAAAACACAGAATTAATTACCTGAGTTAATGGAGGCAGGCTGGATAAAATATGGCCGTGTTTCATCAGACGGGACTTTGAAGAAGCTTTGAAAACCTTACTCCCTTCACTGACAATGAAAAATATATTCTGTTAAAAATGACAGTTCAAGGTGCTCCAAACAATGCCATTGCTACCAAGCGGATTAAAGATAATTACCAGCTATTATTGCTGGTGAAATTGGTTAAATAAAACACACATATGCACGCACACACACCTGAATGGTGACCTTTCATGGTCACCTACTGAAGTAGGTGGAAACTGATTTCGAGCAGTCCTGCTCTCTTGCACAGTCACCCTTGGGCTGAGCTCTTCTTTATCCGAGTCAGGAATCAAATCCTCAAGGTTCAGCTGCCTCGCTACTTTTAATATTGATCCATCCTAGAAATTCAAAACACATTTACAAATTGGTTATAAATTATGCACTTTTTAGGTATGTTTTTATATCGACCTGTTTACTGCCCCCTAATGAAATGGGCGCTGGTACCCACAGAATTTAGGCTCACCACATAGCCACAATTCATAAAAATAAATTGGATAAAAACGACACAAATTAGCACTCCTAAGCGTGCCTCCCTGTCCCCGATGGCTCATTACACCCTAAACCACATCAAAATCTAATTTTTAAATACTTTCTAGTTATCTTGACTCTACATGAAAAAGATATCGTGAAAAAGTATTACACCCTTTCAGCTTCAAGACGGCGCCTGAAATCGCTGAATGAAAACTGTAATGTACCTTCACTTGTGCATTCACTTCCAATATATCCAGTACTTTATGGTTCTTTTGTCCAAATAATGTTTCTGTAAGCCAAAATAGATCAATTTGCAAGCTGTGTCTGTAGAGTTCGACAGACTCATTTCAGATCAGATCTTCGGAGCTGGTTTTGGTTGCATGAGCAGCGACGTCCTTACAAGTCAGACAGGACTCCTAGCTTTAAAACAAGCCCTTAGAGGTGATTTTGTGTTTAGGGGTTGTTTATCTAATCAGCCAGCTACGCAAGCAGGGTGTCTAGTTTGCTGGCTGCTGAGGTCATTTAAACTGGCTTGAAGTGACTGCAAATGTTTTTGAAACAGCTCAGCATCCATCCATCCATCCGTTATCTTAACCCGCTTATCCTGAACAGGGTCGCAGGAGGGCTGGAGCCTATCCCAGCATACATTGGGCGAAAGGCAGGAATACACCCTGGACAGGTCGCCAGTCCATCGCAGGGCACACACACCATTCACTCACACACTCATACCTACGGGCAATTTAGACTCTCCAATCAGCCTAACCTGCATGTCTTTGGACTGTGGGAGGAAACCGGAGTACCCGGAGGAAACCCACGCAGACACGGGGAGAACATGCAAACTCCGCACAGAGAGGCCCCGGCCGACGGGGATTCCAACCCAGGACCTCCTTGCTGTGAGGCGGCAGTGCTACCCACTGCACCATCCGTGCCGCCCTCACAGCTCAGCATTCTTTTGTAAAATAAGTTATATAACCTAATAATGGCAATGATAATTGATGGCCAAGTAATTGAAGAATTAGACAAAATGATTATTCAATGTGAAAAGTTGTCCTTAGAAACCCTTGATGAATTTGACAGCTTTTAGATGCACATTTTTCCATTGGTGGGGAACATGTTGGAGTTGTCCAATGAGAATTTTTACAAATTAACAGAAGAGCAAGTAAATTATGCTTTATGTTTTTTATGTAATACATCTGTACAGTAGCAGATTTTTAAGTAAATTATCCGTGTACCATGAATAATTCCTCTCATATTTCATAGGCTTTGATACTTTCATCTTGATGGTACACTGGTTCCCTTCAAATACCGCCATCATCCATGTCTCTGGTTATACGGCTTTCTTTAAGAGTAGAGTAAACCAGGCAAAATGCCTTTTTATTTCAATTGAGGAACTGAAGGGATAAGGCATCATTTCATATAATGGGAAAATAAACTGAAAAAATTTAAACAATGACAGTGATGACCTAAATAAAATGACTTTTCTCAGCAGGAAACCATTCAATTTCCCACCCAAAGTGCTGGAATATATTCAATAAGGGATCCTAGGTTACGTATATTAACCACTATCTTGTCTTTCTCTCAAACTAAAATCTAATTTTGTTGCTAAAATAAAGTATATGGCCTCTACTGACACGACACAGAATAAAAACATGTATGTTTGAGCTGCTGTATTAAAAATGTACATATCAAAAATGAACTTCAAAAGAAAATCATAAAAAATACATTAAATGGATAGAAAATATTGATGTTGTGCATTGGTCTGCCCTGACCATAAATCATAAATTATAAATGGCGCTGATAAAATTGCGATAGTATCTTGTGCTCCTGCTGCTATCTAAATTGGTCAGCCAGCAGATTTGCCTGGCTCTCAAAAAAGCCCTAAGAATTCTTTGTATCTTTCTGATGCCAGGCAGTTATAGCATCGTGCAGCACAAACTCTATGACACATCTGCTCCTGCTTTCTGCCCTGGGTGACGCATTCTTTCCTTTTGGAAAGCAAAATATAATTGGATAATTGACCTGGCATTCAGTTAATCCTTCAGGCCTGTGTTAATAGCATTTCTCTAATAACTATAACCATGTTGCAGAAATAAAAATGCTTGTAATGTACTCCTTCTCGCAAGCTTGTTGCAATGTGTTAATGTGACCCATCATCACCCTCTTTCCCCTTTGGACCGAGGTGAAAATGCTGCAGATAATTGGCCTTTGAGCTGAACAACAGCAGGGCATTAATGAGGAAGCCGCAGAAAAAGCAGAAAGATCTTGCATCCATTTGTAACTTTAAATTGTTAAAATTTAAATGAAAGGCCTTGGCATATATCAATGTGGCAGGAGATTGGAATATTATGCTGGTTGACCCTGAAAATATAAGCTTTTGAATATGCCATACAATATGCTCTCCCATTCAGTCAGAGAAACCTGTATGATAACATTGTGAGATTTATGGACCCAGCAGTTCTCCATAGGGTAAATTAAAATGATAAAATAATAAAAGTTGCAATAGTTGGATTTTATCTAGCTATATACCGTGTGCATCACTGTTTTAGTAAGCCTATTAAAATCAGTCTTAAAATCTGAAGCACATTCTGGTCACAAGCCAGCTAAAAACCCAGGTACTTGGCAAAAATCCTTCACAGCAAAACGTATTAAACACTATCTGATAAACGGTGGCATATTTACTAGTTGAATTAATACTATAAGTTAGCCTGACAAATTTTGGCATACTATGATGTAAGTAAATGACCACTTAAGAAGTTTCAATAAAACAAAGCTGTTCAGCTGCTCATGTTTTTATAATTTCAAGGACTGTCCAAATGAATGTGGGAGAATACACTGTCTGGCTACTGGTTTCTAGTTCATTGGATAGATTGTTTAAAATCTTTGAGCATTTATTCACCTGTAGAACTGTAGGGTCATTCCTACATAGGCATTCTGACTGGCCAGAAACTGCTTTAGTGTCATAAGGTGACCTAACAATATATTTGATACACATAACATATCATTTTCAATAGTCTTTTTTTCTATATGGCCTATACAATTTTTTTCATCATGTCGTCAAGTAAAACCTTTGAGAAATTCTCAAAAAGAAGTCTAAAATAAGCACATTTGAAATCTGCAGTTCATTTAAAAAACATAACCGCCTTTAGCTATGTTTCCTAAACACTAAGTTATGTAGCACTGCAAACAGTCCTAAACCTAAAAGCAAGAATGCACAATGAATACAGATATGTATTCATACAGCCTGTGACACTAGGCCTGCAGGACAGATAAGGTCTTACCCTTATTGTGCTGGATGTAATTGTATGGAGGCTGAAAACCTGGTCAATGGTCCGATCGTTCAGCTCACTGTAATACAACGCATAGAGTTCATCCAGCTCATGGGGCACCGGGATCTGATGGTCTGGAAACAGATTTGAATTAAATTAATTTACATTTTATTTGTATAGCGCTTTTCACAGAAGACTGTCACCAAGATGCTTTGGAGTGACAGAAGGGAAGAAAGAAAATGAGAAAGAAATCAGCTCTAAGCACCCAAAAAATCCCCAGACATACATATGCCAGGTAGGTCTGCTAGGGGAACTGAATCACAGCCCTTGCGTGATTGCCAAACTTAAAACCAACAAGGTCCCCATGTAACATAACTTTTCCCTTTTGCCAGCCGGAGGGGATGTCACCTTCCTCAGAAAAATATTTCACACATTCAGACAGGCAGCGATATAAGCGCCTTTGGTTAAACAGAAGGGGCACAGTGATAGTATTGACGAGAAGTTGTGTTTCTGATTCAGAACAATGCAAAGGACCTTTGGCAACACGCTGCGAGTGTACTGAGGGAAAGCCTGGTACCGGCTGATAAGCCTCAGCACAGTCACAGGTGAACGCTTGTCAGTTCAGGCACGTTGGCGGCCGACTCTTAAGCACCTTGGATGATGGCTCTCTGCTGCTGAATGATCTCGTCGCACAGCGTCCTGTGGTGCTCGTAGCGCTGGATGAGCAAGTCCTTGGTGCGCATCAGGTTCTCCTGGCGCAGTGCGGTGGACTGGATCTCCGTGTTCTCCACCTCCAGCACGTGCACCCTGCAGAGCAGCGTGAGGATCTCCCGCTGCTCCTCGCTGCTGATGCTCTTCGGCAGCAGCTCCTCCATCTTGGAGGACTTCAGCTTCATGCTCGCCAGCTTCTCCTCCAAGTCCGACTGAGGCAAAGAGTCAAGTCAAATCAAGTCACATTTATATATAAAGCACACTTAAAATGACTACTATCAACCAAAGTGCTGTACAATTTCAAATGACTATATATGTAAAAAATAAAAACAGAAACAAAATCCACAGTACTGTAATAATAATACATGAAGATACAACAAAAAACAACAACAAAGACGGTTCTCACGTGGAATTAAAAGCAAGGGAAAAGGAGTGAGATTTGAGCTGGGATGTGAGGGTGCATATGGAGGGTGCAGACCTGACCTGAGGAACAGAGAGGAGTAGTTGGGTGGAAGAGGGAACAAGCCAACTGAACCAGATGCTTCCGATACCTTTAGCGCCGCGGTTTTCCGCTGCTCAGCCAGCAGGGTGCTGATCTCCTCTCGAGCCGCGGTGACGTCCTGGGGCTCGGTGGAGTCCATGTCCTCACCCCCGCTGTCCTGCGCCCGATCCGGCTCTTTGTCTCTATCCGCCTTCTCGCCGTACCTCTCATCCCTCCATTTCTTAGCACACCGGGCCCTCTCCCTTTCCCAGCTGCAAGCAGGGTAGAACAATGCATCTGAGGAACAAAGACTCCCACAACAACATCTAACATCATCAACATCACAACATCTATGTTGATTATCATTTACAATATCACTGCAGGGGACCAGGACCACACATAGAAAAGTGTAGAAAAGAAGCAATAACTGAAAATTCTTCCTGTGATGGGCATTATCCGAACACTTAAATTATTTGATGAACTTTCATTATTAATCAGCCCTTCAATGTGGATTTTAATAAAACATTTTCGGGACTCTAGCTAGCACTGTCCACAAAAGGCACCCACTGAAATGCATGTGTCGGTCCCTCACTGAGTATTGCTCACTCTGAGATGGTGACCAGGTGTCTGGAGGTGTCGATATGCAGCTCCATGTTGCAGTTCTCCAGCTCCACCAGGCTGCGACGGATCTCCATCTGCTCCCGGAAGGCCGAGAGCAGCTGCTCTCTCAGCCGGCCCAGCTCCCTGCGGCTGTACTGGGCAGAGTGCTGCTGGACCTCCGCTGGGCAGGACGTTTACCAACATTTACAAACACCTACACCCACATTTACAAACACCTACACCCACCGCTGGCTAAGACATTTACCAACATTTACAAACACCTACACCCACCACTGGCCAGGATATTTACCAACATTTACAAATGCCTACACCCACATTTACAAACACCGACACCCACCACTGGCCAGGACATTTACCAACATTTACCAACACCTACACCCACCACTGGCTAGGACATTCACACCCACGTCATCAGGCACCAGAAAAGCTCAGATCCAATGGCCCTTTAATCTTTTACTACAGAGGCGTTTCACTGACCTTGGACATCGCGTATGTCAGCCCTCTCTCCTTTCTTGTGCTCTTGACCCTGTTCGTCTATCTTGGCTCTTAATCTCTCAATCTCATTGCGCAGGTCTGCAATGATGCTGGTGTACTGGGCTATGTGGTAAGAGACATTCAGCAGGTTGCGCTTTACCTTGAAATCAATAAAAACACGAATGTCACGTTAATGAGATACAACTCTTTCAAATCAGAAGCTTCAAAATCACTTTTACCACACTCACACAATCTACTAGTGTATGATATATTGGCACAATGATGCTGGTTATAAAAATATCAATAGGATGGATTCTCAAATGTTCAATGTGAGAAAACTGAACTGGCTCAGAACTGACATCATTACAGTACCTTGGTTTTTATGTTTTTGGCCTTGTCTGCATAGATCAGTGTGTTTCTGGACTCCTCAAAGTTAGTGCTCGCTGGACTAATGTGAGTGATCATCACTGTCCTACTGTTTCCACCAAGGGCATCCTGCAAATGAAAGACAACATTGTTTTCTCTCTATATGCAGTGATTATATAAACTCACTTCTAAATTTAATAATGCCAGGATCACACTACACAATTTTTGCCAGGATCAAGCTCTCTGGGACAAATTTTGTGGGCGTAAACAAGTCAAAGATGTGATCAGGACACATTTTCTGGTTGTCTCAGACAAGTCTCAGATCTCCTGATATATATATATTTTTTAAAGATATTTTTTAGGCCTTTTTCAGCTTTATTGGACAGTATATAGAGACAGGAAGAATGGGGGCGAGAGAGAGGGAAAGACATGCGACAAATTGTCAGACGGTCGGATTCGAACCGTTGACGTCGCGGCTCACAATGAGCATGCGGTCAGTGCTCTGCAGGCTGCGCCACCGAGACACCCCAGATCTGATATTTTTAACTCGTTTAATTTTCTCGGCACCAAATCTGCACTGCTTTTGTTGTTGAAGCTGGGCAAGAATCTGGTTATCAACAACAAGGAGCTCATGAGAAAGCCATGTGGATGAAGCTGGAAAAACCAGAGAACACTAGTCGTGTCATGATGTCAAGAAAACACCTCAAGTTCTGCAAATACAGACCAGGGCTCGATCACCGTCTATGCATTTATTCTGTTTTAAATCTGATAAATTGCATCAGAATGTGTCAGACTTTTGCGTGTGATGGTATCAGCGTCCCTCATGACTAAAATTCATTGAGGAGTTCTGTAGTTAGTGACCCCTCGCCACAGTGTCAACGTTTTTTCTCACAACATCAGCGAGACAATAATACAGGATAGAATGTTGTGCAGTGTAGAGTTGTAAAGCAATCTTAAGATGCTGTTGTTATATAAGTAGTCTGATCCCTGCATAACAAGAAGCCATTTAAAGCTCACCCAATTCAACATCTAATACACCTACTTTCAGCAATATCCATGGATTTAGCAGAAGCCTTTGTGTTTGAATTTGACTGCACTCCTGAGAAGGCCTGGATATTTCTTCCCCATTCTGTGATTACTGCTATTCTTTTCTCTAGTATAATACAGCACTGAGCTGCACTGGGTAAATCTGACAATTAATTCAGAAGCAAATTTTTCTGGCTTAGAAATGCAGAGTATCATTAAGGAATGTGTACTATTTGCCATCTGTAGCAGCAGTTACCAGCTGTAGTCAAGGGCAACTGCACTGCAGCAATGCAAGCATGTTGCATAACATTTTCAATTTTATAGTGTTGTTTTTAACTTATTTTTTTGTGATGGAATTGAAAATAATAAGCCTAACTTCAGGCTGTTCCAGTCTGTAATAAAAGTGAGAGAAAAAAGAAACTGAGAAATACACATTATACAGTATATACCAAACCATGAATACTGTCCAGTGGCCATTAAAATGGTTCATTAAAACCAAGGCTTATGAGCTTATGACACCAGTTATCTAGAGCTAGATGATTTCAATTGGAATGACTGTCTACAGTATATACCCATGGTATCACCGTAGGCACAGACTTTTTTTTCATTCACATAATTATTATACTAATTATACAATTTGGGATCAACTGTGATCATTATAAAAGCAATTTGTGGATGTAATAGGCTAAGCCAGGTGAGAGTATGGAATGTGACACGGACAGTGTGATATGTAGAGAGTCTTTGACTGAACAGGTGCAACAACAGGCTTCCCTCCTGGTACACTGCCTCCAACTGAGTCCATTTATTTTGCACAGTTTAAAACCATTCAAAATAGGCACAAAAATGGAAGATGTGGATATAAATAAGATTTAAGACTCGCTTCCCACTGATAATCCTTACCTTAAGCAGTCGAGTCAGTTTGCTATCTCGGTAATTGACAAATTGGCCACCTTTGCCTCCTTTCTCACTCAGGGCATTGATACAGTTGGCCAAGGCAAGCAGGGAGCGATTAATGTGTGCTCCTTCCTTCATCCTCTTCCCACGATTCTGTGTCTGAGAAAGACTTCAAACATCAGGCACAAAGCATGCGCTTTCCCCTTCTTCCAGAAATTACAATTTCAAGTACAATGATGAGAATCATTTTAAACATAACTGGTATATTTGAGTCATCTCTATAGCTTGCAAATCACGACCATTATTTCTGTTGGTAACAACCTTCATAGCAACAATGTAATGCACAATGTAGTGTCCAAAAGGCTGCATTTCAATGGTAGTCAATTACTAACATACTGCAGTTTATTACCGTTTTATACTATAAATATTCAGGTTTCTGTTATACTGTTTTTGGAATTAAAAATCATGTGCATCTGCTTCAACAATGCAAAATGGTATAAATCAGTGGAGATTATCACTACACTCCCTGCTACTGCACAGTGCACAGTCAGTTTTACAGCTAGTCTGAGATCACCTTTCGGCAAGTCTGGCCCTTCACCTCTGAAGCCTCTCATTAACGACGCGTTTTTGCATGCAGAACTAGATATTTTTAGTTTTTCGCACCATTCTCTGCAAACTCGAGAGACTGTTGTGCGTGAAAATCCCAGGAGATCAGCAGTTTCTGAGATACTCAAACCACCCTGCCTGGCACCAACAAACATTCCACAGACTCACTTAGATAACATTTCTTCCCCATTCTGACATTTGATCTGGAAAACAGCTAAACCTCTTGACCACATCTGCATGCTTTTATGCATTTAGTTTATTAGGTCTACCTAATAAAAGTGCTCACTGAGTGGGCCTAAGCAGGACTACTGCTGTATACTGCATTGAAAACGGAACACTGGAACATAGAAAAAATATTGTCATGCTATGTGTAGTTTTTGGAAACCTGAATTTGTTTACTTCAAGTGAGGTGAAAACCATCTTTTCACAAAGTAATTGCCTTCTGTTTTTAAGACCTGTGTTTCAATTTTAGAAATGCTAATTCCATATTTCACTCCATGCTCCCAATTGTAAACCAAAACATAGTATATCATTGTAGACATGAAAACTAAAATTAAATGACTTCTTCACTAGCAAGATAAATAATAAAAGAGCATATGATTAAGTATTGATGAGACTGAAATTTGAGAAAACGTCGAACTCGTAAGTGTGTTTACCTCTGTCTTTGCCCTCACCTGCGAGGCCCTCTCTGTGCCGGCCAGGTCGACCATGAAGAGCTTCCCCACTCGCACCTCCTCGTTGATGTCCTTCACTCTGTTCTTCTGCTTGACCGTGACTTGCAGGATGGCGTGAGAGCGCGAGGACGTTTTGTTGGCAGCAGTGGGCTCCTGGGTCCGCTGTTTGTTCCCTTTTGTAAGCAGCTGCATTATCTGAGATTCACAGCTAAAATTAACACCAAAGCCATTACCAATCCACCATCTTACGTCAGCCATTCCCAAACGCAGACCTAGGGACATTCCGTGCGTGCTGTTTTTCCATTTCACCTGCTACCACAACCTGAATCGTTCAACGACAAGGAAAACGACAGCAAGCCAAACCTGCTCTGTTAAATTACGTTTAAGGAAAAATTCTACCTTAATTGATCAAGGTTTTCCATATTGTCACGGGCTATATTCAAGTAGCATCAGTATTTGGGACTGTGAATCTTGCCTCTTTTGCATTGTTGGTGGAGAATTCAGTGATGCCTGCAATTCGAATTTCTCCCTTGGCATCCTCTCGCAGATCCAGATACCCAGATGCAGGGTTCAGTAGGTCACGGATCATCTCATTGTATATCTGCAAAATAAAATAAATTGGAAACTTTAGAAGCATTCAACATAATTAGTTAATACGTTCTATGGAGAAATATAGTTTCCATGATAACTTAAAGTAAGTAACACATGGAACTGTTAGTGTGGTTCCTTGAAAGGTTAAATTCTACAATATTCAGTGATTTCAGGAATTGAGCATATTGTAAGAACATACAAAAGAATACACTTTCTTGGAGATTGCATGGTTATACTAACCATTTTATGGCTTTTGCTTAAACACAGAGCTTAGTTTAACACTAGGGCCCTGTAATATTTCAGCATACACTCAGTGAGCACTTTATTAGGTATTTACTAGACTTCTTTTTTAGACTTATTGGTCTTCTGCTGCTGTAGCCTATCCACTTAGAGATATGATGCGTTGGGTATTCAGAGATGCTCTTCTGCATACCACATGACACTGCGTCAGTGTCACCTTCCTGTCAGCTCCGACCAGTCTGGCCCTTCTTCCTCTGACCTCTCTTATTAACAACACGTTTTTGCCCGGAGGACTGCTGCTCACTGGATGTTTTTTGTTTTTCACACCATTCTCTGTGTACTCTAGAGACTGTTGTGCATGAAACTCCCAGGAGATCAGCAGTTGGCCACCAACAATCATCCCACAGTCAAAGTCACTTAAATCACATTTTTTGATGGTTGATGTGAACATTAACTGAAGCTCCTGACCTGTATCTACATGATTGCATGCATTGTACTACTGCCACACAATTGGCTGATTAGATAATCGCATGTAGGTGTAATAAAGTAAAAATGTTCCTAATAAAATGCTCAGTGAGTGTATATTCAAAATCTGAGGCTGGAATAAAAACCAGCATATACATGGCCCCCTCCATGGCACTGAGTTTGAGACCAATGCGATAAACCTTTCACCAATTTTGGTCTCACTTCAATGTCCACAGCCACCCATAACACAAAGAAAACATTGTATTCACCTCCAGATATGACATATAGACGCTGCAGTTCATATCTTCGTTGTTCGCTTCAATGGCTTTGAAAAGGTCATTCAAAGTACGAATATAGATCCCTGGCTCAGAATCAAGCCCCAGCATTGTGTAGGTTTTTCCTGCACCTGGCAGCAACAAAAAGGGCATCAGATATGATATTCCTGCTCCATCTCCATATGACATCACAATGAAAATGAACACACAGAAGGCATAAAACAGGCATTGAGAATGCAATGTTTATTTAATTTTGAGCCTGACTTCACTGGTCAGAACGTTTATATATGACATTTAGAGAAGGATACATGGCCTAAAGATTCCTGTTCATACCTGTTGGTCCATATGCAAAGACAGTGGCATTGTAACCTGAAATAACACCTTCAATTAAATTCTTTGTGGTTGCTACATAAACATCCTCCTACAGTGGAGAGAACAGGAGAAAGAACCCATTACAATGTGACAGTTCACAAGCATAATGTATAGATGGACTGAAGTTATAGTATAAAATTCACTTCAGCTGAGACTCCCTGGATCCCAAATTACCCCGAATAACACTGAATGCCAAATAACATCTGGGAGACAAAACTCCCTCATGCTTAAAATTTGAAAATGACTGTGATGATAAGAATAGTTAATACCTGTGTAGATGTGAAATCAAATGCCACATCAAACATGTATGTTTTCCCCCTCGACCGATTTGCACGCAGAATGTCATCCGGGTCCTCACAGGGATCCAAAAGGACAACCATCTAAAATGTAATGTGACAAAAACAGCTGCAAATTGCTTCATTTTCCTCTGTCATGGGTTTTGCAGCAGTCTTACTGACCCTACAGTAATAATGCACTATGATGGGTTCCTTCCTATATGTAAACAGAGGGTGGTGGACATTCAAACATTAAAAGAAATATTGTATTTTAAAAGGACAGTAAATGTCAAATTGGAAATGAAATATTCAAACGTGGTTAATAATTAAGTAATAATAATCATGAAAAACATCTAAATTTGATGAAAATATGTTGACTTCAATAAAATGAAAACACAATACATATTCAAACCATGCATAATACATTGCGAATAGATCAGCAAGTATACAACCAAGCAGCAGGGTTTTGCAATCCAACCTACTTGGATAGTGCTAACCAACAACACACACTTCAGTAACAAGCGACAAACTACCGTTTAAATCCTATTGTTACATAGGCACAGGACTACATCATTTTACTTTTGTGTTTAACTTATTATAACTTATTTAATATTTTATGTGTCTATATACTAACTACTGCCATTCACAAAGCTTCAGTACAACATATTTTCAAGTCATTCTGTTGCCCCACATTATTCATGGGGACATCACTCCAGTAAGAATTCAATAACATTGCTGGAGGTGTGCATTATCGAGCCTATATTTTTAGCTGAATGGGTCATTCACTGACGAGGTCTATTCCCTCATAAGCTCAGGCTATTCCAACTACTTGGCAAACTGTCACAGTACTTGGCACCAATACAAAATTTGCTAAATAAAGCCTCCTTTCATTAGTCAGGATTTGCAGCAGACAAAGCTTATTTCTTAACTACCAAAACTAAAAGAAAAATCAGGCTAGGATCTCATACATAAATCCTCAACAAAACAACTAAGCCTATAAATTATTTCATTTACACATGCAAGATTTGCTATAATTAAAAAAATTGCAAATACATTATTCACAAATTGAGGGCCATTTCTCTAAGACTATAATGTACTTAATAATTAAAAAATACATTTAACAGCTCAGTTTCCAAGGGTGATGTTTCTTTAATGCATTATGTGATTTAACTATAATTTAACTACCAAATAACAAATGAAACTAATTGGTGATATCAAAATCTTTATTTTCCTCTCCTCTCTCCCTAGTTGTTCAGAAAATAAGATCAATATCTCCGGGGGAAACTCCAAGGGTAAACTGCATAATAATATATTTTACTTTATTCATGGCTGAAATATGCTGCCTTGGAGTTTTACATTTTTCATTTATTCTTTTTACATTTAAATACAAATGTAAATGTATTTAATTTAAATTTTAAGGGATGTCTAACACATATCCCCAATTAATGGATGTTTAATGCTTGGTGAATAGTTCCTTAATGAATATGAATACAAAACAAACGCCTTGAAAAAAGAAAAGAAAAACAACCTGCATAAAAAAATCCTCATAATTCAGAAACTTCCTAGGAGACAACAAGGAAAAAAACCTGTAGATGCATGTGTGCAATATGCAGAACTCCTGCTGCCGTTTCTGTGAATTAACGTACCTGATCATCCACTTTGTGAGCTACGATGGTAGCCCCTTCCTCTATTTCAGCCTCATTGAGTGGACGAATACGAAGTGCCACCTAAAGAAAATCAGACTGCTAAAGATAAATTGCAAACACAATGTCATGCAGACACGGACCATGACAAGCTGTTTTCACTGAGTGGTAGTATGTTTTAGAATGAATGTATGTATGTAGCTATATGTTGATATAGCTATATGTTTTGTTTAGTTTTTAGTTTTTTTCCAAGCTTATAGAAGTATTTTTAACAACCTAATTTTAAAATATAACCACAAGCGGTAATTAACTGGGTCCAAGCAGCATGCTTTAAAGAAACATATTGGATGAATGGTTAAAAAAAATTCTGGTATTGCTGAACATTCAAGCTGCATACAGCACTGCTCTACCAAATTAGGTGAGGATCAGACAAAGCGTTCAGGAGTTAATAGTTGCTAAAAGGGCCACGGCCACAACATTTTATAACGTGTCGCGGCCATATTGTTTAGAAAAATCTTTTGATAGAGTATTATATTACAGTTCTTTTTAGCATGATTTGGTGACATTCAAAATGCTGATGTTAGTCATTGAGGCAAAGATGTTCGGTGGAAGGAGTCATGCATGTGATATGATTTTCCAATAATCATAGCCAATTACACAATCTTTGAAAACGTGCATATTTGCTATAGCACCCCCTAATGGCTGAATTGATTCCAAACTTTACATGCTCCAACTAGTCACAAATATTGTTTTGAAAAATCAAATGCATAATTTTGCAATCAATCGTCCAACTTTGGTAGCTCTACAACACCTTACAGCTTCTGAGATCCATATAGCTACTTTTAGGGCAGAAACAAAATTAATAATAATAATAATCTGAACAAAACCAATGGGGTTCTAGTGCTTCGTGCTTGGATTACTAACAATAGCCTAAATGCAGTAGCCTACTTCGACGTGTTCTAAGCATGGCACTGTTGGCACATAGTTACTTGGACAACTGTCGCTCAATATTAGTAAAAACAAAGTATAGTATACAGGTTGCCATTGTCTCTCATTCACCAATTCCTATTTCACATACTTTTCACGTTTGAATGATCCAGGGCGGTAACTGGACTAATTCTGTGAATGCTTTGCTGCAACGTAGTAAATTTAAGACATTACTAGCTACACACTGGATTGAGCTAGTTTCCCAAATGTCAGTATGGTTCAGAGTAATTCCAAAAGAAGAGAGGATATGTCAACAGCAGTGCATAGACAGGCGAGGGTGCAAAAACTCTTTCATCCTATACCACAAAACTAAATCGTTTCCTGATCCCTTCATGTCCATGGTTTACTTATCCTTAGGCTTGCTAGAAAACTGTATCAGCGTCAATGTAGGTAGCGATATTTATGGTGCTTGGTAATATATACTAGCAATATAAAGTTAAATGAAAAGTAAAACTGCTAATGTTAACATTTCCAAAGCATATATATTTTCGCTGTGGTTACATAATGCCCACTTTAGAAACGTCGATAACGTCAGTGGTTTTGGTAGCACTTGCAACTTACCGTTAGTTGATGGTCCTTTGACTCTCTTGGCAGGTCTTTCATGTTGTACTGGATTCGTGTTTATTATTCTACTCCATACTTTGCTTACTTAAATAAATAGCTAGAATTGTTTCTAGAATCTGTTGAAAATATTATGCAAAGTAGTTTATCCTTAGTTAATCCTCTTGCTGGATGCGTAACGCAAGGTTAAGCCGCTAACCACATAGGCTGACCTGTTTGTCCAAATGAAGGTTCGTCTGACACTTCAAGAAAAGCCAGCACCAGGAACGTGAGTTTCTCATCACCTGGCACACATTTACAGCCAGTCCAACGGATACTTTGTAGCTGGCTAGACAGTTAAAGTACTTTAGCTGCATGGCAAACGTGACTTAATCGTGTCGATTTCATTCAGTTAAATTACTAAATGCAGCTGGTTTACTCCCGCCAAATACGGCAGATTATTTCGCTTTCTAGCAACTATCTTAACGTTACATAGTATAACTGTTGACTAGTTAGCCTAGCTAGTTAACGTCAACGTTAGCTATCGACGTTCAGTCCAGATTCGCTGTTAACTTGCAGATATCTGACGTAGCTAATCGATTTGCTTTAAACGGGCAAAACGTTTAAAACTAGTCTAGCTATATTACACAATTATACTGTCTACTTTACCCATTGAATCCAAGTAATTTAGTTATCCCCATTTGTTTACAACAATTTGGAATAGAGCGTCGTTGTTCCCATGGTAACAGATTTTTCAGACGGAAGTGTAGACCGTCTAACTTCCTTATGGGAAACTCTTTGTATCCATGGTGGGAGTAGTAGTTCGGGTAAAGCAGGGGTCTCCAATCTTATCCAGAAAGGGCCGGTGTGCGTGCAGGTTGTTGTTTTAGCACAGGACTAAGACAGCTGATTCTACTCATCTAGGTCTTGATTAAAGACCACGATTAGTTAATTAGTATAATCAGGTGTGTTACTGCTGGGTTAAAACAAAAACCTGCACCCACGTCGGCCCTTTTAGGATAAGAGACCCCTGGGGTAAAGCATAACTTGGCGTTACCCAATTAACAACAGAGGTAAAGCTTTCCTTTTAATTTAAAGAAATTTCAGCGTCATTACAAATTTATACTGCAGATAAATTCGCCATTAACCACTGACCCACGTCTACGAACTACACAAATATTGGCCTACGAAATGGTATTTTACCACATGCCTCCAATCAAAAAGCACCCCATGGCATCTGACTATATTGACGTAAATATGGAATACAACCAAAATATTAAGGGAAATGTATTTTTTCCACAAATGGAGTATGAAACGACTGACAATGTTTCCAGAGTACCTAACTTATTCTGAAAAAGGATTCCCATTTATTCGCAGTATGCACCATCCCCTCATACCTTCATTAAATCCATCCAGTATGAGATTATATCACGGATTCTCCCCGTGTTTTTCAAACCCTTATAATTTGGCATAAACCCAAGACTTGCAGCCCTGTCTAAAACTCATGTTTATTTATTAATTGTTGCCTTTTCACCACCAACCACCAACTTTTGATTATGGAACACCAACTTGGAATATTTTAAATGTGGTATGCCCATCAATAATTTAATTCAAATATAAAACTTTACCCTCTTGAAGGGAGGATGAACATTAGTTTCTGCAGTACTTCTGGCATTATATGCATTGCAACACACTAAAATGTACATCTTATGAGGGGATGATGAACAAAGAAAAAAGTCCAACAGACAAAAGGTCATGCAGGCTAGCAACCATACTTTATTAATTACCTTGTAGTACAATTAATATCAGGTAATCGGAATGGAGGAGGATACAGTCCACTGTAGTGCTGCTTCAGCACACTAATTATTTTGTTAATCCTTCTGAATATTTGTACAAAACACAGTTCCTTCCATTTACAGAAGTAAAAATAGTTCATGGCAAACTGTGGCATCGTACGTTCTCTTGTAGTGGCAAATTATTTTGGTAACTAATAAAATAGATGGGGGAAAAGAGAAATTAGATGTTAAGTTGAGATGTTATAATTTATGAAGGAATTATTAAAACGTATGCCAAAAAAAGCAAAAACAGCAGCTTAAAATTCTCCCACCGCAGTGACCAGTATTAAAAGGCACTATATACTGATGCCAGACAAGGGTGAAGTTTGAGCATGGAATTTCCAATTACACCGAAACAATCTCAGGTGCTTTTCCCCAGACGCAATGCACCAGAGCTCCTCTTTGAAGACGAATGGGCTGTTGAAATAAAATGAGAAAAAACATGGATGAACATGAACAGGTATAACATAGCATACATAGTAATGTTCAGTCAAGGCAGTCATAATCTAAACCAGCAATCTCAGTCCAATTATACCTTAACATATGAACTAAAACGGAGTACAGAAAATGGCTGAATTACTTTAATCAAATAAAGTTCAGAGGTACAGACTCAGAAGAAATGAAAGCCATAAATCTTTATTTACCGGCACCAAAGCTAATATGCATATAACATCGACAATAGATTCTGTAGCTCAATGAATTATACCTGCTATCGGAATTACTCCGGATCTCCAAGTGGAATAATTTCTTCATTGATGAAAAATTCAATGGTCTCTTCTTCCCAATCCTCAACATTGCTGTCAAGTTCATCGGTATCCACACCTAAGAAACATGAACAAGACTTTATACTGAAAATTTGCAGAATGCCCACCATTTTATCCAATATGACAACAGATCATTTCAAAATTCTATTATCATTCCCTACTTTCAAACAATATACCAGATAACTGGAATTGGCATGCCACCGTATTTTTTCCTTAAACGATAGTTTTGATTTCCATCTGTGCCTTTTCAGCTCCATATGTAACGTCACACACCAACTTTATAAATTACGACTGCTACAATGTGCTCTATATGACTTCACCTTAAGACATCTTTAGAAATGTTTGTGTTTATTTCTTAGAGATGTTTGAATTCACTGACACAAACCGTTCTATTAGGATACAAATCAGCTCTCTGAATAAATGTGGAAATGCACAGTATTTACAGCTTCTGGTGCATCACAGACCAAGCTCAAAAGGGAACAATACTCAGGTGAAACAAGCCCTTTGCAAGGTGCCTTTGCGGGACATGTATATTACATTATACACATTATATAAAAGGGCACTCAAACCACATAAAACAAGCTTTCTATTAGCCCAATGTTAAACTTGTTAGCTAAGTAGTAATAAAAAAAAAAATACAAAAAACACTATGTTTGTTAGGAAGCCAACCATACCTCCTCTCAGTTCCAGGCGTAGAGTTCTCTGTTCCTGATGCATCTGTGTCGCGTTCTCACGGTATTTGCGATAATCGTCCATCATGGTGCGTCTCTTGTCAACCAATTCCTGCACAAGTGTTGACAGTTATAACTGAAAAGCTATCCTTTTTGAGCTGCTGATAAAATCTAATCCAACAGCTATGGGATGCTACAAGGGCCATTACCTTGGATGCCTTGGACTGACTCAAACGATCCTTCTGCTCAAAGATCTTGGAATACTTCTTCAGATCCTTCTTGATAAGCTGTCGAAATAAATTTTTGAGTGTGTATTCATGCAAGGACAAAAGGAGCCATCATAGGCACAGATCCCCATGAAGTTTTAAGGCTGGTAAAAATTAGCCACGTTTAAATGGTCAGATAGCAGCACAGTTTCTCACCTTGATTTCCTCCTGACTGAGCAAAATGGCCGGACGTGGCCTCCACAGCAGCTGGCAGAACCGATCCTTGTTGTTCTTTTGGAGGAGGCGTCCTTGGAATGTCCAAAGCCAGAATGCATTGTCCACCTGATGAGGAACACAAACAAACCATTTCGACAAATCCTTTAATCTTTCAGCCGTACCATGCTTTCAAGGTTTGAGTTCATCGGTCTGTCTTGCCGCTGCGGGGGAAAAATGTGTCTACCTTGTGGCTCCACCAGGAGACGGAGGTGACCACAAATCGGCCTGTCGGGTCCCACTCAACATCTGAGGCCATGTAGTGCTCTGCAATGTTCATCAACGTACAGTCCGAGGTGTCAACAAAAGCCAGAGCACCGTTCATGCTGCGGAAGAGAAATGCAAGAATCAGCACATGCCATACTCAGTTAAACCGTTTTTTATGATTATATGAGATAAAAAGCTAACCGCACATATACAAGCACACATACCTTCTCAATCCAGCCAACACCAGGAACTGTCCTTGCGGACTCCAGAAAATGCTGTTTGCTTGTTGTTTGTCGAACATTTCTGGAAGAAAACAGCACAGGTCTCATCAGCCTCAATACGGTTGAATATTTAATAGGAGAACATGGGCTATTACTACAATAGCTTACAATGCTTTTAGGTTGACCAATTACTGTATTTTAATGCTAGATTACAAATGAATTCTCCTAAAATCAAATCAGTAAACATTTCAACAAATTCTATACATGAAATTTCATCAAAGGCTTTAATCACGACATACTTATCAGTTCTATTTTGCCGTTGTTCTTCACGTGGTAGAAAGATGCATTGATTCGTGGAGATTCTCCATGCAGCACAGCAAACTTGCTTCCGTTCGGCTCCCAGGCGAAAGCGATGATGCCCTCTGTCATGGTTAAACGCTTCATTAAACATCTATGCACCTGAACCAGGCACACAGTGCAGAGCTGAACATCACCATCATCAGGCCAGTCCCCACACGTCACTTACCCTTCATCTCCACCACATCTACAGGCACCTGCTTCTCCCTCATCCGGAAGATCTCAAAGTTGGTAACAACACCCTAGAATGCAGACAACCAACCTGAATTAAGGGCACGTCAAAACAACGTATGGACCAGGGGCGTCCAATCCTATTCTTGAATTTCAACATAAAGTCTAGTACCCAGAAATGTGTATTGGTAAGCACCCCTCAATACCACTGTCAGAAAACATACCGTACTACAAAAATAACTTAAGTTTAAAAAGAAATGTGAGCGAGAGAACAGAGGTACACTGTACCTGTGTGCCCTTGGGAGTCCTATCCACCTTCACACACAGGTAATCTCCCTGCTTCTGCCAGTGCAGCTTGCAGTCCACCACATTGAACAGGTTGCGCACTCTGATCTCTTGCCTGGATGGAAGCTGCATGAGAGTCACCCTTGCTGGAATATCTTTATCCTCTGGGACCCAAAATGCAATGATGTTGTCGCCCGGAGACCAAGAGAAATCCCTGCAGATGACATTTTAGCTTGCTTAATATGCTTACATTGCTGAAGGGCTGCACCTACTATTAATTAAGGACACGCGATATGGAAATTCTGGAGCCGATATAGAACCAATTATTATGCATCTAGAGAGCTACAGTGTCTCTGTACGGCTTTGCTTCTGAGTTTCGATTATATAAATGATAAAATAATTCATTATAAATAAGAGATGCAGATAAGTATGATTATGCTACTTTCTGCAAATGAAATTACTACTTCATCTATCAGCGGCTCAACAAATGCACTGTTAATCTGGCCATAATCTTAATATCCAGCTGATAGATATATTTGTTTTAAACCATTTTTGTCTGACACGGATATGACCGCTATCTAATCCCTACAAGAAATGTGAAGGCTAAGGCTGCACTCACTTTATCCCACTGATTTTCAAACTCTTCTTGTCCAAGAGTCCCATAGACTGCAAGAAAAAAAGTAATAATCACATTTCACATCGCATAATTCCAGCAAATTACAAGGAATTTGCTTAAATTACATTGTTCACAGAAATTCTAAGCAATTTAAAGCAAATACAAAGTTTTTACAGGGGTCTTACTGGTGTTTCATAGATACTGAGTGTGTCCTGGGTCATTCTAGCAAAGAACTTTCCATCGTGACTCCATCTGAAATGGGAAAATTAGGAATTTAGGATTATTAAGGTTATTTGTCATTGAAACAAATGCTACTTATCAAACATGGGCATGTTGTAGGAAGTACATTTTTCATCAGAAAAGTCAAACCAAGTATTGGATGAAAACTTCATTCTCAAACTAATCTCCATCATGTATGAATATTTGGTGAATTACAGAATTTCACTGCCCATCTAACCCTATATGTACAATGAAATGAAACCAGGGAAACAGCCTTTAGCACAAAGCTAAACTCACTTGAAGATTGGCCAGTGGGCAGAGCTTTCACAGTGGAACCCTCTCTTCTTCTGTCCAGTCAGGACATCCCAGATTATAATGGCCTGAGGGTCATCCTTCGTGTCCATCAGAGGGCTGAAAGTGACCATGTACCTGAGAACCGAAAAAACACACGGTAACAAATCTAACAGCAGAATGCATTTCAATAACAGTTAGTGATGCTGATATGCATTTGTTTAATTTGGCATCAGGAAAAAAAAAAAAAAAGTTTTCTGGCTACCTTTCACAAGGTGAAAAGTCAATGAGCTGGACCCCCTGGTGACTGAAGCGCTGGATCTGTTTGAATTTCTCTCCACCCCAGAGCGCAATGCCCCTCTGGTGGAATGTGGCCAGGTAGGTGCCTTTCGGAGACCAGCGCACGTATGTCTCAGTCCACCGCTGCAGATGAGAGGATCAAAGGAATTACATTACTGAACGGGTGACACATAACATAGTACAGTATGATAATCAAAACACCAGTCCATCCTGTTCCCACATGTACACAATCTGCAAAGCACTTAAGATCACTCACAGCTCTCTCCTCAGCTGTAATTGGCTCCTTGGCATCATTGGCATAGATTCCTGTCCTTTCCCCGGATTCATAAATGACACTGTAGTGGTCGCGACAGTCTGGGTCCTCCAACCAGTGCCGCAGGTTTCCCTATTGCCAAAAGGGTGAATACTCATGAGAAGGGAACAGACTCAAAAACTAGACCCATATTAAAAGCATGAACCAACACAGGTAAAATGTCCTACCTTAAAGCATTACATATTTTTACTCATTTTACAGACGAAACAAAGCTCTTGAAATATTTAGAACACACAGCCTACATATGCAACAAATGCATAACCTAACCAACACTGCCATCTAGCACGTTCACTGGATTAATGCATCCTACAAAAAAATTTATGAAAGTGGTCTGTAACCAAGAAGTAGATCCAATACAATTCCAAAACGTATTAAACCCATAAACATTTGCGACATGGACAGTTTAGCACTGATTAACATAACTCATATGGAGAGTCCTTTGTTATTGCCTTAGGGAAACACTCACAAAGTCCTTGAATGGCTGTTTCTCTGGTGTTTCCCACTCATCGCTGATAGTCATGTACCTTTAAAAATAACCAAAAGATATTCATACTTTTCATGCATAATCCCCTGTTTAGACCAACAGCACACAAGTATAATTTTAAAAATGTGTATGAAAAATAATGACAACTACATATTAGGTTTGGGGTTTAACTTAGTAAATATGAATCAAGCAAATAAAAGCTATAGTACAAAGGGGAGAGACCCTAATCTCCTCGCAGGGTCTGCAGGCATTTGCTTCAACCGTACGTTACACCACCTGATTTCACGAATTAGCTTATCTGAACTGAGCAGGTGAAATAATGAGTCAAATCAGGTGGCGTAGCGCACAGCATGTGTTGAAATATTAAAATACAGTGCCATGAAAAGGCATTTCACCCCTTGCTGATTTTTGTGTATCTTTCATATAGAATGGTTTCAGATCTTTAGACAAAATGTAATATTAGAAAAGGGAACCTTGAGTAAACACCAAAAAAATTATTTTCTATTATTTTTAATGAAGTTACCATATAAAAAAATAAGTGCTCCCTTAATCTTAAAAAACGGATTGCAACACCTTTAGCAGCAATGACTGCAATTGAACACTCCCTATAATTTCATATTCGTTTTTCACATTGCTGTGGAAGTATTTCAGCCCACTTTTCTTCGCAGAACAGCTTTCATAAAAGATCATAGATCAAAGAAATCTTCAGGAGAGATGGGGGGGGGATATCAGTCTGGAAAGGGTTACAAAACCATTTCTAAAGCACTGGGACTCAAACCACAGCAAATGCGGTTATCTCCAAATAACACTTGCAACAGTGGTGAATATTCCCAGGAGTGGCTGGCCTGCCAAAATTCCACCAAGGGCACAGTCATAACTAATCCAGGAAGTCACACTTGATCCCAGAAGAACAGCCAAAGACATGCAGCCATCTAGCCCCAGCTATATCAGTGTTCCCAGCTCTACAATAAGAAAGAGACTAGGCAAAGAGGGGATTCATGAGAGAGTAGCAAGGTGGAAACCAAGAGGAACATCAATGCTCACCTCACAATTGCAAAAAAGCATGTGGGTGATCCCCAAACCTTATGGTCCCATTACCGTTTACTGATTTTCCCTTAGTCCAAAATAAACTTTTTCTAAAGAGCTGAAACCATTCCGTGTGGAAAAAAACAAACAGCAATAATAGAGGAAATCGTGGCACTGCAGAGAACGTATATGAAATATATTGACTGGGCAAAGAGGGAATGTTCACTATATATCAAGATAACTTACTTGTCAAAGTCAGTGAAGACATTCACGCGAAATGTGTGTTGCTTGTCCAGCTTATAACCATCAGCATTTTTCACAGCTTCAGTGGCATGAATGGGTGATGCATACTCGAGAAAAATATATCTAAAATTAGAACAAAAAAGTTGTGAATAATTTATACATTATACTCAAAAACTGTATAAAAGCAAGACTACTATACCGCGCAATAATACGAACCCTTTTGTCTTGCCTTCAGCTTCAGGGTAGAACTCATTGGTAATTTTACCAAATTTTGAAAAAATCTTATGGATAACATTTTTCAGTTTCTCCAGACGTTCTGGTCCGACCTGGGGGACATTATCTACCACCACCACAGAGTCAATGCCATCAGTTTCCTGTGGCTTCTCCCTCAGGATATCGCCAAAAAGCTCTACAAAACAGATAAAACAGAAGCTGAAACAATGATAAACTTAAAGCACGCCTTGATAACACGGCAAGGGCAGGCCCATCTGTGACAGCTTTCAGCTAACGTTAACTGTAACAGGAAAAGCTTACATTTTCAACAATGTCCTTAATGTATGCATTTTTTAAATTATGTAGATTTAAGCTGTTGTTTCGATAGCCAATTAGTCGACAATAGCTAGATATATGTACTCCACTACTGTGTGGCCCAACATTACTGCAACTAGCAGCTTCCCAGCTTGGAACAATTAGCTAGCCAAGTGATCTACTATCAACTGCTAGCTAACATCAGGACACTGAATGGACGGTCCGCTAATTTACATTTGCTAGCTAGCTAGCTATACGTTACTTAACCATCATACAGTTACTTAATGTTACTGCATCGAAATATGTCCCGGTTTTAGGAAGTTTCCCCAGTTGAATAATTAGTGTGTTTGCAGCTGAATTTGGCTGGCACCGTTAGTTACGCAACATAACGTGAACCATATACCGTTCCAACACAAGTTCAGCTAACTGCAGCTGATGCAAACCAATTTTGCAACGACAGCTACGTTGTTCATGCGTTTGTGTAACGTTAGCTACCTACTGTATCGACGTGAAATCGACAAGCTAGCCAAGCCAACGTAGCTAAATCAACTCCAGCCAGTGGGCCTGAATTAGCTAGCTAGGCCATAGACTACGGCATAGCATGGAAGTGTAGACATTCTACGTTCTAATGCAAGTTGGTTAAAAGTTGATAAAAATCCTGGCCTAGCTAGCTAAATGATAACTACACGTGCAATAAAAACTGCTACACTCCCGCAACACCCTCTTGCTACAAAATGCAAACTACCGGTAGCTAAGTTAGCTTGTCGCCCGTGCAGTGGGACAGGCCGGCCTGTCTGGTGCTTTCTTTAGTTTGCTTAGCTACCCTCGTCATCGATGTCATCTTCGAAATCCTCCGTATCACTGAAAGAAGGCTCTTCGTCCTCTTCAAATTCGGCTTCAGCCGCTATATCCTCAGTATCCTGCATTTATGTGATGATTTTACTGCTTTTTGATGGTGAAATTGAATAGGACGCTTCTCACGTTAAGCCGGAAATTTTACTCAGCAAACCATGTGGTATTCACCCACCGGCGCCAACCATTCAATGACGATGAAAAGAGCGATACCTCTTTGAACGGGTGGATTCTAGTACACATTGCAACCGATTTGTGCACTGGTATGTTGAATGGAAGAGATCACGACAAGGAAGCAATTTCGAGTCTATATATAATAAAACAAGGAAAGGCATGGGTAGTAATACACAAATATGAAATCCTTTACGTTTGTATTTGACTACACCCTGTAGTGCAGGTGTCCCTGTCAGGGCGTTGGTTTGGTCCAAAAATGGACGTATGCGTTAGCAGTCTGTAGTTGTTTGCCCTGTAGCAGCAGAAAGTGCGAAAACATTTCGAGAAGCGGTAATAAAATAAAATGTTATTTAACCAATATGTGCTTACGTTTGTCTATTGTTACTCTGCTGTGAATATTTTGCAGTCAATTGTTCATTATGAGTTTTTACTGTTAAGCTTCCACAGCTAGCTAACGAATGAGCGCGTTTTAACTTGGCCATAAGTTACATTTACATTACATTTACAAGTTGGCATTTAAGTGGACATACATTTGTCTATATCGTTATCAGCAAGTTATATCAACAAGCATTGTTTGACTTATTTAGATGTGAATTCGCTAGCAATAGCAAATATGCACTAGCCACAGCTGCTAGGTTATTAGCTTTTTCATTATTTAAAAGTGGATTGCTTGGCCTGGTTTTGATGCCTTTTTACAGTCTACTATTAAAGCAGCAAATTCAATTATACAGCTCTTAATAATCGCAGACGTGAGCCACGTTTACTCCTAGAGCTTCTTATTTCTTCCAAATTGTACGTTTGCTTGTGCTTGCAATTGAATTAATTTTATGTAACCTTTCCTCAGATAAATGAAATGGACAGTAAATGTATGGAATTACTGCCCCTTGTATGTGCAGTTCTGGCTGACCCGAAACAAGCACTGTCAGATGACACGTGTTTAGAAAAATTCCTGGACTGGTTCGGTGCTTTAACAGGTAAGAATAAGATCAAAAAGTAATTTTACTGAGGGATGATGGATGTTCTCTGTTGCGCAGGCCGTTTTGATTTATTTTCCTTTTGTGGGTGAAACTATTTTCACTCCTTTTCATTCATGTAACTTATTGTTTTGTTTTGTTTCAGCACCCGGTTCTCCATTACTGGAGATACACCCCTGCCTGATCACATTCATATCGAGTGTGTGTCAATCAAAGACTGCAGACCCCACCATTCTCTCCTTTGCTCTCAAGTTGGCTGGGCTGCTAGCTGCCAGTGAAGAGGGTTTTTACATCTTAAAGGCAAGTAAACTAAAAAGATGCAATATTTGAGATTTGGCTCATCCTGCATAATGAATTAAAAAAAAACTCTGGATAATTCTGAATTCACATTTCAGCAAGAGAATATTTTGGAAAGTGCCTTTGAATATCAGGGGTGGAGCGGATCATGTCTATGGGAAGATGCAACAGTGCGGAGTGGGTGGGTCCATGGTTTGCGAAGCATGGTCCAGCACCGGGAGACTATGAGCTTCCTGTTTAAGAAAGGTGAGTGTTGACAGTTAAGTACCACAATACTACATTTAGGTTATGCTTATGGAATATGCAGTGAGAGCATCTACAGTAGGTTAGTCAATTACCTGTGCAATCACATGTTTTCTGCTTATGCTCGCTGCCATTTTTTTCACTCAGCTGTACATCATCTGATCGATGATATTATTGTATTACAGAACTGCACAGCCTCTTTTTCAGCCTGCTTAACCAGACAGCATTGGATGAATCAAGATTTGATTCCAGTCTATATGTGTACATCATTACCCTAAAGACTTGCATTTTAACAAGCCATGGAAATAACCCAAATTACATTTGTTGGCGTATCTTTAGTTCTCAGGGTATAAACGTGTGATTAAGAGTGTAAAAGATCATGGTGTTATTTCTCTGTGGTCCCTCGATAACCCCTAACAGAGATGAGAATCCAGGTTGGAAGCACGTCATACGAGACTGAAGACTGCAGTTAGATGTCAACTCTTTGGCACATCAATAAGAGTTAACAGCAGGCTATGTGATACATGATACTGCATGGGGCATGTCTTCAATTTCTGCACCAGAGCCAAAACCAGATAATGTAGAACATTACCAGCCATAGGTCCATAAGGTGGCAAAGTAGCATTAAATGCTCCGTGTTCTGTAGGGTCCATTAAAATTGCTCTCTGCTGGTACCACCATATGTATCTCATGTTTGTGTCTCCACAGGGCTGATTAAAGTGGTCCTGCATTTGCAGACAGACAAGAGTCTGTTTGTTGCCTCGGCAGCCAACCAGCTTTTGGCTCACATTTTAAACTTTAGTGAGCGAACAACCACATGCATATCTTTGGAGAATGGCAGCAAGTCTGACCCCAGTGAGATGCACAAGGACCAGGGCACAACAGAGTGCCCTGAGTGCCCTGAGTGGGCTGATGGGATCATGGAAATCATGAAGCATGTGGAGGAATCGCTGAGCTCAAGCGTCTCTTTCCGTGCCTGTCAGTCACTGAAGCTTGTGGCACGGAGTCTTGCCCATTGCCAGCCACACGTCAGGGAGATGCTGTGGCAGAGAACTGAGGGGGCTGTTGAGATGCTTTTGGGAAATGAGCAAAGCTCTTTGACACAGCTGTTCATGGAGGTTTTACAAGCTGCTGCCAGGTGTGTCTACGATTGCTAAGCACAAACACAACCATATTTTAAACAGTGTTTTTACCACATGCTTGAAATGTGATGTAGTTCAAAGAGGTTATTGTTACCTGTATTTTTTGTGTTCTCCATCACATCGGCTCACAGTGTATTCATATATAGAAATCTTTTTCCAGGACCCCTTTATTCAGCCAGACCAATTCCAGTATTGTAACATTGATGGAAACTATGCTGTGCACTCTAAAACCGACACAGGCAATTCCATTCGCCTCAGGGATTATCCATCTGGAAAATTGGTAAGTGTAGTGTATGTTCCCACTTATATTGGTACATTTATTCTATCCCAGCCTGTGACTGCTTGTCAAGTATCTGCATTGGACTGTGCCTGTATGCTTATTGTTCTTCAGTCCGCAAAGCTTAAAGAAGAAGGCTACTGGGGTCATTCTTCGACCGCTGGAGCTCGTAACTGCACCAGCTGATCTACAGCAACTGCACTCAGGTAACTTCTCTGACGGATTGAACAAACTGTTCGGTTATCATTTTTGATCAGTTTGAGGCTGTATGTTTATGTGTGATACACCATCACATTGAATCTCCCACAATAGATTTGGTCCAAGAAGGTGGCTGCCAGCATACTTCCCTAGAAGAGCACTTATCCCAGAAGAGTTCTTGTATCTCACTCCTTTGTCTTTCATTGTCCAGCATATCAGAGCTGGCAGGCATGGTATGACTGTGTAATATTACGATTATTTTGACTTCTACTGTTGAAGAGCTGTCTATTGTAGAAATATACAGTGGGCTCCAGAATTATTGGCACCCTTAATGAAAATTAAGGGTGGATAAAAAAAGGTTGCAGATTAAAAACAACATGGATAATGATTGAAATGTTATGTTCAAACATATTGGAAAACTAGATAGATAAAGACAATAGCTGTAATCTTTGCCAGGGGTGTTTGCACAAAGTATTAAACCAGAGGTGCTAATAATTGTGTAAACAGTTTTTTGGGGAAATACATTTTTTATTTGAAAAATGTAAGACTGTGATTCCATTGAATCATTAATAAAACACACTACGCATATTTGAAAATAAAGCTTATGTCAATAATTTTTTAAATAAGTTTTTCTACATGTTTCTACAAGTTTACAGCACTGTTTATGCATATTTATTAAGGGTGGCAACAATTCTGAAGCCTACTGTATATATCTTAAGAGTAACCACTCCATTTTTAGTGAAAATCGTGATGGTAATTTCTCTTCCTTAAATATCTCTTTTGTTAATAAGTTAATTGCCTGACTATGTTGATACTGTGAACGGACTAGTGAATTCTATCCATGTCTGAAGAAAGTGAGAATTCCACATCATCTTTCCCCAGGGCTCCCTCAATCTGGAAATGCCAGTGCAATCCGTGATCCTGTCAGTTATCAGTGTGCTGAAAGTCTGTGTGGGAATGCCAATCTCCTCCTCTCCTGTTATCAGTACCTTCAGAAACCTTATTGGTTGCTCAAAAGTTCAAAAGTGTGCCCTGGATAGCCTAGCTAGTCTTTGCCAGTCTCCAGGTAATTCATGCTTCGAAAAGATTACCAAGTACAAGAAATACAATAAATAAAATAAAGTGAACTTCACTGGTTTTATTGTTCTTACTCCGTCAGAGAACATTGTCAGGAGTGAGGTATTTTCTGTTCTTCTACAATATCTGGACAGTCCTGATACCAACTCAACTGTAAGTTTTCGTTTACTTCTTTCTTCTTTTTTAGTTTTTTCAAAAATGTCAGAATCGGTCATTGCATCTTTTTATCTCAGGTTCTGCAGAAAGCTTACCAAGTGACCTTGACGTGGTTGTGTATATGCTCTGAACCTCCTCCACAAGGTTTGTTTCTGAATGTCTCATAGTTGTCCAGACTGGTTAATACTTTTAAGTCTGAAAGAGCGCTCCAACACGAGGCTGCATTAGCTGTGATCCTCCCTGTCCCCAGCTCTCTTCTCCGTGCTGATGAAGAGGCTCTGTGACATGCGATGGGAAGTCAGAGATTCTTCTCTCGAGTTCCTCGCTCAGCTCAGCTCACACTTTCACGGTAAGATTTGTTCTCCTGGTTTTGAATTTATTTCTGGTTTGTTTTTGAAGGACCCATTAATTTCATTCCTCCTCTTTGTTTGACATAGAGAACCTTAGCTACTGTGAGGACCTGTTAAGCAGTGGAGTCCCTGGTCTCTCATTCACCCTGCTGACCGACCCGGAGAGCTACGTGCGGGCGAGCGCCATCTTTGCACTGGGACGCACTGTCCGCACGACCAACAAAGCAGGCGTCCCAGTATCTGGCCATGTACTGCTTGTGAGTCTCATTTCTAGGGTGCTGTTTCTTTTAAAATGTGATTGCCTCTTCTGCTTTCATTCTGTAACGTAATGTATTTATGCTCTCTCCAGGGAGAACTTGCCAGGCGATTTGTGGACATCTTAGCTCAGGACACAGAGGTGTTCGCCAGGAGAGCTGTGATTAAGGTCTTTACCTTGTGGCTCTCCTCTCCATGTCCTACAGAAGACTTGGAAGAACCTGTGAGAAGTGTGTTGACACTGGGCAGTGAAGACTTGGACTGGGAAGTGAAAGTCCATACTCTGGAGCTAGCTCAGATCCTGATCAGTCAAACCCTGGCACAGTCTGGTCACTCCACGAGTCCGTACGCAGTTAGCTGTGCCACGCGCCCCAGCGGGGACCACCTTACAGAATCGCTGCACAGGCTGCAGCACCTCAAAATCTTCTCCGTTCTCTTCAGGGGGTTGTTCGACTGTGACAGGCCTGTGGCTCAGAGTGCATGCTCTATCCTCCTCTCTCTGAAACTGGTGATCAACGAAAACACTCCTTTAATGGATAGGAAAGCAGTGTGCGATCTGCAAGGACAAAGTTGGGTTGAGGACTCTTTGAAGAAGCACCTTGAGAAACTCCATGTTGGTGCAGAGTCACAGAAATCGATGGGCGTTGTGGAGGTGTTGTTAGTTTTAGATCTGGAGGATATGCAGCAGACCTTAGGACAGAGCAGTGATCACCTGGAAAACAGTCCTTGCTCTCTAATGGAGGACATTCTTGCTGCAACTCGCATGTCAGAGGACAATGCTGTGGACTGCTACTAAAATTAAATTCAGTTTTGTATCACATTCTACATTTTACATCATTTTATACTAGAATTAAATAAATGCATTTGAAAAACTTATGCAACAGAATTGCGAGGTGTTCTTGTGTTTTTATGCTAGTGATTAAGGGTAGCATCTGTTTTCATGACTTGTCTAACAATTAGGTTGACCATTAATCTAGCTGTAAATCATAATACTTTCAAAGCCATACATACCATATGGCAAAAAAAAGGAACAGTAATCCATACCCATATTTCCCCACATGATGCATATCCATATTTCATGCCATGAACACACTTTTAAGCTTTCTGTCAAATAAGAAAGCTGAAGCTTACAAGCAAACAATGCAGTATATAAAATGACGAATGACAAGTGGGTTCAGAACTCAAAGCAAGTGGTAAGATGCACTGGAACAGCTATTACTTTTATTTTGGTCAGATTTGTTTGTTTTTAACAGATTTTAGGTTGCATAATATAGGTGGAGCTAACATTTGTTTATTGACTTCCATGATGTTTTGTTGTGGGGAGAAAGGTGTCATTGCAGCCATTAACAGTACTGGGTAGAAACCATCCATTTTGAGATTCATTAACCTTCTCAGCCAACAACATTTATCTTGTACAATAAATAATAAGGTAAACAGACCCAGTAGGTTATCATACATAAATCCACTTTTAGGGATCATCAGTATACGGGGGTTCTTTTTTTCTCATTGTGAAGGGAATTCATTACAGTAATATGCTATCCAAACAAAATGCTAATTTGAATATGCAAATAAATGATGTCTGTATTATATGGAAATTCTGTATGTGAAATTCGATCAAGCAGTATATATTACATGAATTGAGCAGTTAATTTTCCAATGGAATTCATGTCAGTACACAAACTCAATTCTCAAGGAAAGAAAAGCTAATTGAAACAAGAAACACGCACATAAGCTCCTCGGACAAGCAGTGCTCTGCTAAGACACATGGGTCCTTCTTCAGTTTACACATAGGATCCTATTGTGTGTGATAAAATCCTGTTTTACCGTTTTTGCTCAACTACAGGCATTCATTTGAAAGATTTTTGACAAAACATACCTTTGTATTAGACATTTAAAATGGTTGTAATTCATGTTGAACATGAATTCATACGATGTCACCTTGATTAAAAATGGCTTTTTGCTAAGAACTTCTCATATAGAACCAGTGGGGCTAGATCGGTGTATTGTTTTCTCCAAACAATGGTGGGACTCTCAGAAAGTCACGAGGTAACAGCGAGGACAATCTGAAATCTGAGTCACATTTATGAAGCGCTTGCCAAGTGTTTGAGTAATCTAAGGGATTTGACTGGACAATGTGACAAAAACATCCACACTAAACAAACCTCTCACTGGCTGCAGCATATCAGGAGCTGGTCCAATACGGACTAATGAAAACTCCAGGGAACAAAACTAGACATGCAGAATATTCCTCACAAGTCCACGAGGAACAACTGGAATTGAATTATGTTCCACAGATTTGATTTCTTGTGTTTATGATGCAAGTCTGCAGTAAGGAATTTATTTCTGGATTTTTCTCTGGTTGATATAAATTTCATGCTTGGCAAAGTGCAAGGTTTAGGTTGAGATGTGATCTTCACTGACCGCTGAGCATCATGCTGATGATCTAATGGGGAAGAATCGAGAGGCATTCTTCCTTCTGCCCTGAACCCCGGGAGAGATGCACACATGGACCTCAAACTGTTCTGGAACTTGAGCTGAAAGAGCAGCTTCATGGTATAAAGTTGGTGCTCTCCTATGAGATGACAAACTCCTGCATGTGTATACACTGAGGTGGCTGCTCCTGTGTTGACCTCAGGGAACGTGGCACAGCATGCTCCAGCACAGACATGTCCAGGAGTTCTGTGTTGGTCCTCACACTCTCAAAGAGGCCCTGATATCCAGCAACGCTTCCCTGAGGGATCTTTACACCTGCACATATTCCTGCGCTGAGAGGCACTTCTTTTCTGAGGCGTACAACCCCAACAGAGTGCTGTTTCAGACTCTGCTGATAAGGACACCGTTTGATTGGATTGTCAGCCGTCCCGAAGAGCCTCAGGACTTTGAGAGTTTCTACAACTCTACTCGACGGCACCAGTGTAACTCCCGTAGGAAGAAGATATATCTGCAGCCTATAGGTAAGAACAAAATAGGCATCCAGTCTAGTCACAGACTTCAACCCTCGCATATTTTAGAAGAGTCATTGAATATAATTCCAAGTAGTTATTGTCCTTAAAAAGATGCATGAACTTGAAACCAACTGTTTTAGAAATCAAAGCGAAAAAATATGTATTAAGTCACACAAAAAAAGGAAGACAAAATGTATCTTCTCTATATAGGGTTGAATCCTGTAGAATGTCGGTCATTCCAGTTTTACTTGTTTAATTGAAAATGTAATGAAAGCCATCAAAAATGATTGGTATCTTACTTGAATTACTTGGAAAAAAATTAGTTTATTTCCCCAAGGATAGCATATCTTCATATCTTCAAGGATCTTACCTCATAAAGAAAGTTATCTCATGGGCTTCTCTTTCAGATATGGATATACCAAAGCAGGGTGCTGGGATTTTATTCTTGGATGACCTTAAATCTTACCTTGAGGCCTTCTTTCTGGGCCTCCCTGTGATATCTCTTCCATGCATATCCACATCTTCCATGAAGTGCAACTTTCGACAGCAAGAACACTCCTGCAATGTTCAGCTTCACACAGGTAAGAGGACAGAAACATGGCCTGTTAAAGATATGTTATATCATCAATATGCTTTAGCTAAAGATCATTAACTTAGCTTGTGAGAACATTTATAAATCCTTGCTTGTGTACATACCAGATGCCATCCTGAGACACCTTCAGCGAGTAAAGCCCATTGATGCATTCTGCATCCTTGGGCTTACCTTCATTGACCTCTACGCTTGTGACACTTGGAACTATACATTTGGAAAATCAGCCAATAAACTAGGTAAATTACAATAACTACCTTCCTTCACTAGATGTCAATAAGACTACAAAACTACAAAAATTGTGTGAGTCATGTGCATAGCTAAACATAGGAAGGGCTACCAGTTCTTCTGAAGCAGTTTTCTCACCTGCATTTCAGTCATCCTTCAGTATTATACCTTCGAGTCATCAATGTTGATTAGTCCAATGGCCATTTAAAGGCATTCTATGAAGGATTTCTACCTTGAAAATATTATAAAATTTTATGAATCCATGCTCCTCTGTCTCTGATTTTTCTCCTAAGATAAGTTTGGGATATTTCTAGGCGTGGGACTCTTTTCTGTGTGGGGAGGGGTGGGTATGCAGAGATATAAAGAAAAGGAGATGAGTTGGTGGGGCTCAAGTACTATATGTACATAAGTACTACATTATGTATATTTTACAGCCTGTTTCATAGTACTTGCCTCTGAAATCGAAATAGTTATCTAGTAAGTACCTGGTATTTGCACAGTAAGTACTAGGTAATTAATGACCTGTAAAATAAAGCATTACTTAAAGTGTTAAGCTGACCTTGAGATATACTGCAGCCAACATTAGCGTGCATGTCAGTTTGGAGGATGTTGTCCCATTGTAATATTGTGCAATCAGCAACAAGGTTTCCTATAATTGTACTAAGGTTATTATAAATGGATTATTCTTGCTAAGAGCAGCAGACATATACCAGAACTACACAAGACAGGCTTTTAGATTAGTCTTTAGTGAATCTGACTGAAGACTTTGATTAGTCAGATATACAGTAGAACACAACTGCCACATGCCACAGTGTTCTGCTGTTGTTTATTTAGAGGGTTGGAGCTAGCTCACATTCCTTTGTTGGTTGCAGTTGAAATTGTACTTCCCTCTAGGGTCTTTCAGCTTACTTATCCCTGGTTATGGGTCTGCACTTTGTTGTATGTCGCTCTGGATAAGAGCGTCTGCCAAATGCCATTAATGTAATGTAATGTAATGTAATGGTCATTACAGTGATTATTGACAGGTGAAGGGGGTTGTTCTGCAGTTTCATCATGAAAATTGTTGATGGTCGTGGAGGCTCACCGATGATTTCCCTCTCTACCAGTAGGGTTGTCAGGAAAACTTTTTATTAGGATCATAATTAACTACTAATTGACCCTTTGTCAAGCCCCACCCAAATCCTGCTCTCCTTAGTCACTGTTGCTAATTCCATCAAGCTTTGCCTTCAAAAAACATGTTGATAGGACCAGTCAGATGTGTTTGTGCGTGCTGTATTAAATTGAACACACAGGGGACTCTCGGGCATGTTACAGTGACGACTATTTTAGTGTTGCTGGGAACTCCAAGAGGATATACATTTTACTCCCCCTGCTTTAGAAAAACTGCTGGCCCTAATGACTGGGTATATTTCAACAAATACTCTGGGGTGGTAAAGATAAAGTATAAAATTTCATTCATTGCTGTGTGTGGGGTCTACAGGAGTGGGGGTGTGCAGCTTCTCCCGGCTCTTAGGGAAGCTCTCAGCACAGGCTTCTGGGATGGCTGAGCAGGCTGAGTTGGGGATGGTGGGGGCTGGTGGCAGACATGACAGGCAGGCTTGGCCTGCACAGCCCCACACTTTCACTCTCACTACCACTGAACTGCTGCAGTGCTGCAAGGTAAACCACCTGTCTCCAGCACCACTGGGCACAACGCTCCACAGCCAGGAGGAAAACACTCCCGATCAATCCCGTTCCTCATCACGAAGCAGGACCTTTATTGTAATTGCTTTATTGAGTGAGGAACCCAAGAGCTTTACATATAACAGGTTAATTTGCCTGCACTTCCTCTAGCAATTATGCTAGGTCCAATATGTTAGACTTTCTGCAGCCAAGGAGGTTTGTTCTGTAGACACATTTTTTCCAACTGAATGCATGTTTCCAATATCGTCTGTGACATTTGGAGGCTCTCAGGTTTGACCATAGGATTTAATATGATAAGAATTCACAGTAGACCTGCTTTCTTATTTATATTAACTTTATTGTTTGTAAATAATCTCACTCAAACTGCTGTTTAGTGAAACATACTCCATGTACTGTACTCCAAAGTGTTATCATAAGCAGCAAGCACATTCGCATGGCAAATGGACGAGGCGGATAGTGTCAACCTAAAAGGATTGTGTGTTTGTCTTTCAAGGTTGCCAGTCACGAGGTATGTCACTTAGTGGGGCTGCAGAACTGCCGCTGGCTGAGCTGCGTCATGCAAGGAGTGAGCAGCCCTGAGGAGTCACTTCTCAGGCCCATGGACCTCTGCCCCATCTGCCTACGGAAGCTACACTACACACTGGGCTTCAGCCTGCTGCAGAGATACAGAGTACAACACACACACAAACACACACACATACACACACACACACACACACATACACACATACACACATAGCCACACACACTCTCATACATACACACATGCACACACACACACACACACACACACATACACACATGCACATAGACACACATAGGCACACACACACTCTCATACACACACACACATGCACCCAAACATACACACGCATACACACATAGACACACACATACTCTCATACACACACACAAACATACACATAGACACACATAGGCACACACACTCTCTCATACACACACACATGCACGCAAACATACACATACATACACACATAGACACACACACACTCTCATACACACACATGCACACAAACATACACACATACACACATAGACACACACGCAAGCACGCGCACAAACAGACATGCACACAAACACACACATGTACGCATGCACACACACACACACACACATACATATACAGACACACAAACATACACACAGACAGACATGCACACACACACACACACACATGTACGTACACACACACACATATGCATATATAGACACACACACACTCACACTCACACACACTCACAGACAGACACTCACACAAGCACACACACGTGCAAAAGGACACAAACATATGCATACTGCTGTGTGTGGTCCAGTGAAATGTACAAACAGTAGTTCCCTGTAGGAAAGAACATTCTCTACATTTAAATGATTAGTCAAAGCATGCATTTGTTATTAATTAAAAGTTAATTTAATTGGCAGTAACTGGCATCTGTTTTTCGGTTGCGTGGTTACTGCAGCTTTGAACGAAAAATAGACCATTTTTCAAAACACCATTTTTTTAAAAGTAGATTTTTCACCATGAGAGGGCGCTCTGGGACAATGTTTACACTTTCTCTTTTCCCACCCTCTTAACCGAATGACACAAGGACCTAGAACAGAATGGAAGGCAAATTACTTTTTCTTCCTTTTTTTGCTGAAGCAATTATTGCAGCCAGATGTTTTTAATGATCATTATTTTCACAAGATTTTTTTCAGGATTTCTTTTTCTTTTGTTGATTTGCGAAACATGGTAAAAGGCCTTTCACCAGCTTCCACAAATACAATACTGTACCTCTCTCCCCACCCATTTGAATTTCTATTTCTTCTCCAACAGAAACTCCAGGCATGGTGTCATCGTGTTGCCTTCACTTGGACCCCGAGAGAAAGGACCAGGCATGCTTCTACAGAGACTGACATCTGCCGTTTCAGCTCTGACACAGGAATAGCCTGTGAGGGGACATCCCAGCCTGCGTCAGCCACCCTGGGGCTTATCAGCCCAGAGGTGTCAGTCCCCCGTGACAGGCCTCATGGTGGAGGATCAGGCACTCCTGCTGTTCCTGTCAGGACCCAAGGCGAGGAGGGCCTGGCAGCCGTGTGCAGGGTGGAGCTCTGCGCTGACCTCCTGGGGGACTACGAGGCCTGGCTGGACTCCTGCACGAGAGCTCTACAGGTGGAGGTGACCGAGGACGAACTCTCTCATCTGGACTGTATGGTGGACGCCATTACGGCTCTAAGAGTGGATCCGGCCCGGGTGTCCTCGCCCAGGGTCTCTGTGCAGCTGCCCAGAGCGGAGCGGAACCTGAGGAGGGCTGTCGGACAGACGTTTGCCTGGCTGCTGAGGAAGCTGAGATTGAGACGACTGAGGATGGATCACTCGCGTGATGACAGCGAAGACTGACAGCCTGACGGATAGCCCTGACGGTAAGCTATCTTCAAAAATAACAGTCAATGCAGGACGTCAGAGCCCACAAAGTGAGGAAGGTGGGGAGCCGTGTGAGGAGTGAAACGGCACTGCAGGTTTAATCCACGCGCCAGCACGTTTCCCCGCCTTTACATTATTGACAGCGGCATTATGTGGCCTAGTCCGTAAGCTGTGCAGTCAAGCTCAGATTCAGAATTATTGTTCTCCGCATGCCAGCAATTTCACATTCAAATCCCTCTAGCGCTCTTCACCAGGTCAACAAATGCACTTTTAATGAGATTAACTCCAGCACGGTTTGCAGAGACAGTGTATGTTTGTCGCCAGTATTACAGAACCCTGTCTGTGAAAGATGTAAACCAATGTAACAATATGCGTACCAAAGTCATTTGAAATATGTTTTTTTTTTCTCAGCCATTTCCAATGGTCAGTGTATGAAATGTGATTGTAAATGACTGTTAGGACATATTGGCTCCACTACAACATTCTAGTGTTCTACAAGTTATCAAATCAGAAAAAATGTTTTGTCCATAATTAGTGGCATTTGAATGTGTACAGTAAGAATATACTTGTAAAGATTCCATGCAAGTGAACGCAAAACATTATTAAGTGGTATTTTTTGACACACTAATGTGTAAACATATTATTTAGTGGCGCTGACACAATAAATGTCTCTCATTCATCTCAAATTTGGTGACTATATTTTTATTAGCATAATAAAAATGATAATTGCCCAGAATTGATGTTTCACCTAATTTATCAAGAATGGCACAGCAGGTCGATATACACATCACTGTAGCAAGCTAGCAACTCAGACAACAGTGTAATAACTATGTATAATGTGAATCAGAACTGAATATCCCATTGTTTCATATTTTATCATTTTAATTAAAATTGCAATTTGAGCAGCTAGGCTAATACAGGAGAAGATGAACCAGAATTTAAACAGAAGAAGTCTGGCTACAGTCTGTAGATGTAAATACTGCATAAAGAGGCAAGTATAGATCACTGCAGCTGAAGCATTGCTCTCCTCTGATGCACATGAATCAATGAAGTTTAACTTTCCACACAACCATACATACCTCAGGTCACACTATAGAGGAAAACACTGATTGCCCAGTCAGGTACTAGCCTGTGATCTCTACACTGATGCACCTACTGTAGCCTGCAGCCCTGCTGGAGGTAATGTGATTATTGTAGACCAGGGGTGCACAACTCCGGTCTTGGAGGGCCGGTTTGCAAGCTGGTTTTTGTTCCAATTACCATCTTAATTTATTTTTCTGACAGCTCTAGAAATGATGCTGGTTCACTCCTGTCCTTCAGCACAGTACAATCTTTAGGATACACAAGCAATCTGCAGCTGGTCCCGATAGAAATGTCTGATCAAGATATTATTTTTAAATAATTAAGAGCACAAGTTGGCACAAAATCCTCAGCCTTTGCTGTGCACACCTGTTGTGCAATATCTTTAGGTTCCATATACATTTGAGAGGGTACATGTTCCTTGTTTGTCATTGGGGATATTGCTTTTGCTCATGTCATTCATTTCCGCCAGGACTGCAGGAATCAGTACCTGTGTGGTAAATGGTAAATGGTTGGCATTTATATAGCGCCTTTATCCAAAGCGCTGTACAATTGATGCTTCTCATTCACCCATTCATACACACACACCGACGGCAATTGGCTGCCATGCAAGGCACTGACCAGCTCGTCAGGAGCATTTGGGGGTTAGGTTTCTTGCTCAGGGACACTTCGACACAGCCCGGGCGGGGGATCGAACCGGCAACCCTCCGACTGCCAGACGACTGCTCTTGCTGCCTGAGCCATGTCGCCCCCGGTTCATGAAGAACATGGGGCATCTGTTTATCAGCCAAGGATCATAACAGCATTGTTCATAATCAGTGTCCCAGTGTTCTGTACAAACCTCTAAATTCCTGCCTCATTGGCCCTATTTCTGTTTCCTGATGAGTGGAATGGACATATGTAAGCTATGTAAGAACTCAACATGTGGGAGTAAGAAAAATGGTTGGATCTTTTCTTTAAGCAGCCCTATAAAGATATTTCCCTCAGTGGGGCTAACTGAGGGAGTTGGCAGCTTCTCTGAATCCCTTTAGTTTACCACTAGCTGGCAGAAACGTGTTATTAGGGGATCTACATGCATAGTCCTCATCAGCTCCTCCTCTAGCTTTGGCTTATTTTAATTTGTGCTTGTTTTAGTGGAGGGTCTGACTGAATCACTCTGGTGATGGAGTCTTTACTAAAACAGAGGAGCAGGCAGTCTCTATCACTGGCAGTAATATCCATCAGGCCAGTCTTACAGTTTGTGGGCCTGTGTGTGAGCTGCAGCTCATGTCTATAATAGATTATTAAATATCAGCTTCAGCTTTAGGTCCAGTTGAACACAGCCTGAAGGAAATAGTGGGATAACAGGAGTCATGAGATCTTACTCAGTTAACTCACGCTTAGCCAGCAGACAGAGGCCTTGTATATCTCCAGACGGCATCCTGAGGCTGCTGGTGAACTTTAAATACAGTATTTGGGAAATGTATTCCATGATAAATGTACTCCATGTAAGTATCATGTTTGACTGAGTAGTAGATGAAACATTTTAAAGGTATATAAGAGAGAAAAGTATGACTGATCAACATGACAATAGTTCCTAAAATAGACTCTGATGTCTGCCATTTTGTATTACCAACACAGGAATGGAGAATTTTGATGTCTGCTGAACCATTTAAGTTCCAACCAATTCTCAAATGACTAACCGGGGCTACCATGGGACCACACATGCTTACACACACTTCCATGGCTTACAAGGGAACTCTTTTTTGATCTAGTACGCTAGATGGGCGATCAGTGGCTACCTCTGGGTCAGAGCATTGCTTCAACAAAACTTCATACAGAATTCTTTCAGGTCTGGAAATCTCCGAATCAGTGAAGAAAAGACACCTGGAAAAGATCAAAAGGACTCACAGAAGGGCCAGTGGGGAGCTCACTCGGTGAAAATACCACTTGAGGAGCACAAGTGAACACTGCGGTTTCAGACTGAATCCGACCTGTGCCAGTGCTGACTGTGGCTGGTAGCACTGCAGTGGCGCCACACAATTGCCATTGCACTTATGCATATACTGGAGGGTTTCAGGCAGCTGGGATAGCAATGCTCATTGTTGTAGTGCGCCCTGCTGGCCGTTTTGGCACCTGTGGCTTGCGGTCTTTGCGAGTGTGTATGATCGGGTCTCCTCCGCCCCTGCTCTGCACTTACACAGCTTGTGGCTGTGGTGTGGAAGAAGCAGCTGACTAGCACCGTGTGTTTTAGAGGAGAACCCCGCAAGCTGACCTCACTCTGCTGAGCCAGCAGGATGGGTGTATATGAGCACATTTGTACAGTTTGAGAATTGGACATTCCATACTCAGGTGGGGTTGCAGATACCAAATTTATAAACAAAACAAAGCTGACAGATCTGTAACTCTGAAGTGCAAGAGTGGTCATGCTGCTGGGGCAACCACTTTAGGTATACAGATCGTACAGTCTTAGGCACCTGTATAACATTCTCTACAGATAAGATTCTTTCAAAATTATTGAATGAAAGGTCCTAAATAAACGTACTAAACGTACTATACATTTTACATTACATTTTAGTAATTTGGCAGAATAGCTCAAAACTGAATCAAATCAATATTTTTGTGACCACCCTTCGAGTTAAAACTGTATCACTTCTCTGAGATAGCCAACACTGTCCTGCAGTTCAGCAGGGAGGTTGTTCCAAGCATGCCACAGTTCTTCTGCAGACTTTGGTTGGCTCCTTGCTTCTGATCTCAGACAGCCTAGATCAAGTTTTTATGTAAAAAGTAGTCAATTGCTTACAGTAATGTTAACTTTTTTTAATTAAATACAAAAATGTCTCATTAAATATTTTAGAAAATGAATATTTGGAAATCTCAAATGTGTTCTTTTATACCAACACACACAAAAAAATAAACATATATATAATAAAGTCTAGGGTGCCAAAGAATTTTGCACAGAACTGTACATCCCTCCTATCACTTTGGATGCGTAGAGCAGGTCCTCAATCCTATCCAGAAAGGGCCAGTGTGGTTGCAGCCTTTTGTTCCAACCAGGCAGTAACACACCTGCTTCTACTAATTAAGGTGCTTAGTAAAGACTGTAGTGGTTGATTAGTAGAATCAGGGGCGTTACTAAAACGTGTCCTCTAAAGTGACAGGAGTGATGCACAATCTGTGTACCTAAAGTGGTCGCTTTAACTTTCACCTGAAATCAGTCTATTCCCCAGTCTCTCTCATGCCAACAGATGTTAATGTATCAGTATCCCATGTATACAGGCACTGGGAGTATCGCTGGGTAACATTTTATCTTCTGTATTTACCTCGCCTTGACTGCAATTACCTTACAACTATTTACAGAGCATCAGGGACTTCAAAAATGACACATTTTACTCAACATAAAGTACATTTAATGTATTTATACAATTCTTATATACAAAACAACTGCAATACAGTTGATCATTGAATATTTTACAAAAAAATGTGGTAGTTTTGGAGGAAGCAGGGCAGTGATTTGAGCAAGCCTGTATCACGCCCTGCAGTCTACTGGAAAGATTAACCTGGAACATGAGAGCGGATGTAACTGGGTATGAACATCACATGAAGAGAGATGGTTCACAACAAAACATCTGACGACTCAGCTAAGATGTGGAATATTGGTCAGGTTATAGTATTTATAACAGTCAAGTGACATGGACAATTATAACACTGGCATCTTCTATTCTTTTCTCATTCTTATTTTGATGAAACAACATCGCAGGTAGTTGCAATCCGAGGAATCCAATAATCTTTCGAAACAAAACTGTGCCTGTAAGCTATGGCAGTGGTTCAGGTTTTAAAGTTCAACAATATTTGTGGTGATTGTATAACGTTAGTCATTTAGCCCAGAGTAAAAATACAGACAAATTCCCACATCACAATATTCACAGAAAAAACTAATTAGTATCAACAACCCTTGTAAAAAATAAACTTGAAAAAGTTTCAAAGAACCCTGTGACTTGTTTCCTTGTTACAGAACAGCATGCATGATATCAACTACAATGAGTGACTGATTAGTAACATAACAATAATAGTACAAAGAACTCAGCTCAGAAAGGCCAATATTCAAAATGGAAGACCCCATTAGAATATACATTGTACATTGTATTTACAATACACCCTTGTTTAATCGAATCATATGCTTAAATAATTATTGTCACCTTTAATACCATTAAGCCATTTCAATAGTTTTCATATATGCATGGAAGAAGATTATGTTTGGAACCATGCATTTTAATTCTGATTCAGCAAGCAAAAGCCAGCAGGTATCTCCTACTGACATTAAAATGAACTCTTAAAAGCAAGATGCATTTTTGGAAAATAACTTGGGGAAAATATAACTGAGGAATGGTCAGTACAATGTGATGTGACATTTTGTGCCATTCCTTAAAATGGCATTCTATACAGCAAGTTAGCACAAATTCAATAGTCAATGATCGCCATTCATTCTGTAGGAAAAATGCCAAACAAACCAAGGTGCCTATTTAGAGTACATGAAGCAACTGCGTCTGACATCCTCTGAATACAAACTGTAGATTTTACCAGCTGCAGCAGCAAGCTGTATCCTTCCCATCTGCCAATCAGATACCTACTAGATCAAATAACACACATTCAGTACTACTAGACCCTCACACAATGAGTCATTCAGCCAACCACCCACGTTGAAACAAAAAACATCCCATGGATTTCTCTCTTGGATTCACTGTGTCTTGTAATTTAGATATATGATCTTTTGCATTTTATGACAGCAACGAGAATCTAAAACAAGGAAAAAAATAACATTTTCACAAACCAAGTGAACAGCAATGGATGAACAGAATCACGTAACTGTGACATAACCTTTATGCCATGTCCATCACATGCACAAATGATCACACTGAAGTTACTGGTCCATTCAGTGCATTGGAGGTTTGTTCAGTTGCCTGTTCATTCTGTGCATAGCGGTCAGTGTAATGCTGTAAATGCACTGATGTTTGGGACCAAACATATATCTGTGAATATCTACCAATATTCACAGTCCTACTTTATATTCTATTTAATGTGTATAAGCAAAGTTTCATAAAGGCCCACAGTGCATAACATTGTTATTCAAACCGTGTATCAAAGGTCGCTGTGTGAATGTTGGTCGGATTCATCAGGTCAGCAGTTAATTGGCAGGAATATGTAAAATGCACTTGCCCTCTAAGACAAGACACAGTAAATTTCCCACCAGCTTTCGCAGACCGTTTTTAAGCCAGTGGTACAAAAGGAAAACACCCTTGCTGATTCCAGATGATGAGCATTCCCTTCTATTCAAATTTAAATCAGAACAACTGAAATGTTAACTATTCCCCAAATGGCCTGAGCTTAACTTCCAGCAACTGCTCAAGGCCTATCCCACAGATCTTGTGAGGCAAATGTATGCACGATGTCAATGACTGCTGCAGGCTCCAATGATAAACAGATTACTCCAACTTTAGACAGTACACTTTCACAAACTTACAAAATGTGTGAGTACTTGTGTGCTCCCATCACATAAGCAAGCATATGACTATCTGTTATGAATGCAATGGACATTACAAGCTCAGACCAATCACTGAAGATAATGAACACAAGAGGATCAGTCTGTGTTACAAAGGCGTGGCACAGAGACTGGTCACTCTCCAACATGATGCTGCAGCTCTCCAGGACTTGTGTGGCTTATGGCCTACATGCCTTCCCTCTGTCGTAGAAATAGTTCATAAGGCACATCTACGGGCAGAGGAGCCCCAACCGAGAGCTCACTGCAGCATGATGTCTTTGAGGTTCTCCTGTAGGATGGTGTCCTTGACGGCGTGGAAAACGAAGCGGATGTTCTCAGTGTCGATGGCGGTGGTGAAGTGGTGGAAGAGGGGCTTGCTGCGGTTCCTCCTCTTGCGGTTGAAGCACTGCACCAGGTAGGCCTGCACGTCCTCCAGCCGATGGGGGTCGCCCTGGAAGTCAGAGAAGTGCTTGTGGATGTTGACCTGCTTCACCTTCTGCACCAGCAGGTCCATCTTGTTGAGGAAGAGGATGATGGAGACGTTGGAGAAGAGCTTGTTGTTGACGATGGTCTCGAAGATGTTCATGGACTCCACCAGGCGGTTGGTGCGCCGGTCCTCCATCAGGACCTGGTCGTACTCGCTGGACGACACCATGAAGAGGATGGAGGTGATGCCGTCGAAGCACTGGAACCACTTCTGCCGCTGGGATCGCTGGCCACCCACGTCCACCATCTTGAAGGGGATTTTTTTGATGATGAAGTCATGCTCCACAATCCCCTTTGTGGCCTTCCTGGCCAGCAGGATGTCCTGTCTGCTCGGCAGGTAGCTCTGAAAGACGAAGGGAAGTGGAAACAAATATAAGTCCTGGATCTCAAAGAGCTTCGGCTGAGATTTCCAACATTTCAGTTCAAGGATATTTCCTGCAAATCCATGGCTGCTGCAGTGGAACAATAAAACTAAAACACTGTTATGTTCATTTATGATTTATGTGCTGTCCTGCAAAGAAATAGTTATGATGAATGGCTAATTAGCTGGACCTTCAGGGGCCAGATTACATAGATAAAGGTGTCTACCAGATCTTCCAGATCAACTAAGAGGAGAAATTCTTAATTCCCCATGAAAAGGGTTGATTCATGAAGTTACCAATACTGATTGTGTAATACAATTTCACAGAACTATATTACATACAGGTTTAAATAAGCCAATAACAAGACAAGAAGAGTAATACATTGCCCTGTATAACTCACCAATTGCCCAATACGGTCCAGGTTGTCTAAGAAATACTTCACCGATTCACCCTGTGGGTATAAAAAAACATTACTTTGGAAGCAGTTAAAATGATTAACCGTGAGTCATACGTGTCCTTAACACTTGGGTCCTTGACATTTAAACAGGATGCAGGATTACTTTGTCTCATTAAGGGATGATGTTGTTTAAAAAATTGCACAACTGACAGAGCCTAGACTGTGCCCCGTGTATGAATAATGGTGCTTATGAAAATGCACTACTCAGTGCTAAAGAGTTGTTGGGTGGTGAATCCAGCTAAAGCACTCATTGTTAAGTGTAGTGTCAGTACTGTATGTGATGGGACACAGAATTTCACAGGGAGGTTTTCTATCGGTCCTACAGCGGTAGTAAAATGGCTGCAAAGCAAAGCTGGTGGAGTGCAGAGTGAAGAACTGCCAGGTGACATACATTTCAGAAGAGCCGCCACACTAGTTCTTTGCTCTCCCAATTTGTTTGAGGGTGTTGCCGCAGTTGGCCTACGAATTGGGGGACTGAAAGAATTAAATCACATTTCATAGTAAAAGATCCCTATATGGGAATTTACAAAAGATGTTGGAACTCTGATCAAGTTATTAAAAGCCTGGATAGGACACAGTGGTCCCATCTCAATAAAACCTTTTTGCATGATACACAAACAGAAATACACACAGACACAAACTGCTTTTTGCTGGCACAACCCTCATTCTCAGTGGCATTTCTCAGCTGGCGTTGCATGCAGTGTGGTAGTGTGTGGTCAGTGTGCCACAGGGGGGCGTTCAGCTCATGAGCCTGTTCTAACCTGTTGACCTACTGTTCTGCTTCAGCTCAGAATGATGAACTGTGTCAACAAACACAAGCGCAGAACTCAATCTGAAATGAATGAGAAGATCCCCCCCACGCGTCACACGGTTTGCAGCTAAAAACTAAACAAGGTTTGAAGAATAAGAGACAGGAAGCAATGCACAGACGCAGGCAGTGGAGTTATTTTTGGAGAATAACAGCATGTTCTAAAGGCGATAGGCATCAGCAAAGATCATTTCTGTGGACAGCATTGTAACCTTTTCAAAAATGAATTTATTCTTTATTTTTTTAATGGGGAACATCAGGTTCTGTTAGACCCTGCACTACAGATGACATTTTCATTTTCAAATACTGTCAGTGTGTAGCTGTACTGTCAGTCCCTTTCCTCCAAAAACAGATAAGGGTGTCTGGAGTAATACATTGAGTGTCTCATATAAATATATACAACAGCAAGATAAAATTATCATGCAATTAGGAGACTATTTCCAAGTAATTATTCAGTGGATTTCCCATAAACATGACCTTCTCCAGAGCCAAAAAAACGCATCCAAAACAGCATGAGTTGGAGAGAGGAAATATTTGGAGGGGGAATATTTTAGGAAATAGATTAATGATACTTCTAAATTTGTTCAGTCAAGCCTGGAGACTCAGCTTGTTCCCAAGTGGAGAAATCTACAGAGCTCTGCAAGTCCGGCCATGATTACAGGGAGACTGGAGCTCGAGTGTTGTAGCATGTTGCTGTAAACCCTGGCTTTACACTGCATTTTCAGTCCACAGTCAGCATACAAGTCTCCTCTATATTTATGAACTAACTTGATTGATTTATACCAACTTGATTTTAGTTTTTCCTTCCGCTTGGGGAAATGTTGTCTTGGACAGTTGTAACTACTGCATATACACAACATTACAACAGTGTCTCCTTGTATGCATTCCATTTTACCGCCAGATATTTCAATGGCTTGTATGGCCAAAACCTTCAATTTTGGTCTCATCTGACCATAGCACTCTTCCAATTCTCCAACCATCAATATGCTTGGTTTTGTTTTTTGTGCTCAGAAAGGGCTGTCTTCGTGCCACCCTTCCAAATAGTTTTTTGGTATGGAGGTGCCATTTTATGATTTTTTTTCTTAGATTTCGTGACCCCAAGACATAACCAATCTCTACAATTCTTAAACTGCAATCCTTGGGTTACTTATGGCCTCCCTCACCATCTGGGGATAATATGCATTTGTGTCCTCTTCTTGGCAAGTTCGCAGCCATTCTATATGTTTTACACCTTTTTATTATTTCCCTTGCAGTGCTAAGTGGAATGTTTAACCGTTTATGATTCCTTTTTACCCATTACCAGACTTGTGATGGTTAACTATCATCTGTGTCTTCTGAATTGACAGTTGTTTGGCTTTTCCCACGCTGATGGTTCACAAAGGGATTTTGCATACATGTTATTTCATTTTTATACTCCAGTGAAACAGGAAGAGATGGAAAGACACAATATAAAATAAAGTTCCTTTAGACTGAGATTAACAAAATTAAGTAAAATTCTATTGCCAATTTCACTTTATAAAAAACATTGAAACATGTAAATGCATTGACATAAAAGTATATCGTTTTCCCATATATTTTAACACCAAAAAAAAAAAATCCATGTTTTTATTATATGCAGCCTTTTTTCCCTATTTTTATTATTGCCAATAATTCTGCAGCCCACTGTATATACATGCACTTGCATACAGAGTAGAATATAAAACCATTCACATTCGAGGTGAGAACGGTTAAACACTTTAACATTTAACCAAAAAGGAGTTGGAAACATTTATAAAAAATTATTAACCAATAACAATAAAGTCTGCGTGCTTTATGGTCGGACAATTGAAAGAAAGATTATGTGTGGCTGTGTATTACTTCTTGTCAGGCTGTTTACATTCTAGGCTAGCAATCGACAAATACAGTAGTGATACCAATCAATCTTTGGCTATTTCAGCGGGTTAAGAATGCAAACACCACAGGGAATTGAATGCAGCATTGAATAGCTATCAAATAATGTCTGTGTGTTTTAAGTCTCTAGCTGTGGTTCACTTATGGCTTTATTGCACAACATTTCTTAAGGTTCACAAAGGACTATGTGTTTTGTTCAACCACCTTGGCAAGAGCGCGTATGTCAGAGCTCTGCAAATTCATGCACCTGACTTTACCATCCGACATAATAAGGTGTGCATGTTGACCTTTCCGGTGGGAAACTGTCATGTAGAAATGCAGACCGTAAAACTGACACCACGTGAAAGCAGGGTAGAACCTAACTACCAAATTCCTTGCCAAAAGACCGTGACAGCCCGGCTAAAGAAACTATGAACTTTCTGCTGGTCCATACCTTTAACTGACGACTGCTGGACATCTGTGAGTCAAGGTAAATGTTTCTTTAGATTTTCCAATTAGGCAGTTATCAATCAGACTGACAATGTTGAAATGGAAATATTAAAGATGGCCCAAAATAAAGTTTTAAAATGCTATTAAATTTGTCAGGACCCTGAACTGTCCACCTGAGGGGAGGAGCTGGTATTCATTGTGGAAGACGTAACTGGGACCTGAAGTCCAAATTTTTTGGGCCTGTTTAAGGACGGCTATCGCAAATATAAACTGGGGGGGGGGATGCTGCCTGATGTAATCTGGGCCCGCAGCAGAATGGAGAGATTACCAAACCAAACTGAAATGCCATAGCGCAGGCTGCTTTCAACAATGGCAGTGCAGATAATCACTTTTTAATAAAAAGATATACCCTCAGTCTCCGGAGGAAGAGCCTCTGTTCGACCTCTGAGCAGATAGTCTAGCTAGACCTAATCAATCCATTATCAAGATGAATGCCCAAGTAATTGTATGAGGTCACTTGGGCTATGTCCAGGTTGCGTATGACCACTGGTGAATTGCCCCCGATAGGACATGTCCAGTCTTTTGAACATTGGGGATAAAATGGTTTGGTTACAAACACTAGTATTTTTTGTGTTGAGTCTGTTCTCACAACAACGTGCAAGTTCTTGCTGGTGCATGTGACTGGTCAGACTATCACTTACACATGGAATGTAGATTACGCTAGGATGCGGAAAATATGAAAAGAGTACTGCGGTTCGGTGTTGCCTTTGAGCCGACAAAGTAGGCTTTGTGAGGGAAACCAATAAAAACAACGGTCAAGACAAAGCCTCGCCTTCTGGAAAGGCGGCTCTTCCCCTGCGCTTGATGTTCCGTCCCGCCGTGACCCTTTGACCCCTGCTCCCAGAACTTGGCGTGCCGTGGCGCGCCGGCGTTCCGCGGCCGCCGTTTGAAGCATTGTCTTCGCGGGGCTGCGAGGACCGGGCCGCGCTACGCGGTTCCTGTCTGTGGCGTGATGGGTCCGGGCCGCCCCGGCAACCCACGCTCCCGGCAGGAAGCAGCTGTGTGTGAGAACAGGAGGGATTAAGGAGGCTGATTTATGGGGCCGCGGCCCCCAGCCCTGTCCTCTTCGCTCACACAGCCCCTCACTGTTTCGCGGATCACGGTGTGGCAAATAAATTAGGCGGACATCTGAGCTCAGAGACACAATCTGAGGCCCCATCGAACCCTCCACGAAAAAAATACATGCCCTGCTGAAGCTGAAGTAGTACTCTTGACTTGCGCTGCGACAGTTGTCGTTGGTTCATTTGATGGGCACAATGTTTCAACCTCTTATACCTAAATGGTTTTATACCAGCGCTTCTTTCCTGACAATCAAGCACAGATCACTGCAAAAGAACCAGGAAATATGACCATTGCTGCCTGTGCCCTGAACTCAAAATTAACCTGCAGGCTTGTTACAAAAGTAAACAAAGGTGGAGCTATGACCAGCCAACCCTGGCTGATGGGCTGATTCCCAGGGGCTACACGCCACGAAAGAAAGAGCGTAACGCACTCTGCTCAAAGCCTTTTTTAATAACGTCCACACCGAAAGCTGATTAAAATCCCTTTCCTGATTATGTAATCCAGAGCTCCCCCTCCTTGGTCGCCACAGTAAGTAAGATTGCGGTCACTTCTCTGCTTCTTTTGCCTTTCTGATAATGCAGTCTGCAATGTGGCTGTGCAGGGGAACATGGAACACATCCTTCACACTTTAATGTGCTTCAGACCCTCCTGCTTTGTGTGAGGATTACTGCGTACAGTCTTGCTGGCTTGTAGAACCCAGCCCCCAGTCCCCATCCCCCACTATGTTTGCCTTTAACCGCTCTCCGAGAGTGTGGGAAAGAGCCGAGCAGAAACTTGCAGGCTTTTACCGAGAGCTCTCGCAGGCCGCAGACGTACTGAATGAAGTCAGTGCCCTTTCGCCGACAGACGCTAGCGCGCCCATGGGTATTCCTGCTCCGCAGGGAGGGCCCGGCATGATTAAGTGAGGTGCGCTGGAACACCGCGCTCGGTACGAGGCAGAAATCTGTCCTCCCCCTCGCTGCCCCGATCATTATCGCTCTAAACCCGGCTCCTCTAAATAAACACAAGAGGATCCAGATTACAGGCACTCCTTGCCACCAGCGTTGCTCGAGCTTCAGATAACGCATTTAGACACAAATCAAACACCAGAGAAAAAATGGCAAAACGGCATCAGCACGTCTCAGCACGGTCCTGTACGTCCCACCCCATGCCTCCAGTGAACACCAGACCTGCAGGTCCAGCCTGCCACTGCTTTATTTCTGTTGGTTCTATTTTCATGCAGGGACTTCACTGTTCCTTCCTGGAAGAGCCTGGCTATTTTCTAAATCCACAGGAGAGAGAAGGGGCATCCTGGCCTTGTCATGTGTCTCCCTCAGCTTTCCGCACAGGATCTAGACACACATTTCAGAGGGGAATAAAGCTCGACTACAGGACACAGACACATTCACCGCTGGAAGTTCAAGCCTTCCCTTTTGTCTGACTTGTCTAGGGTGAGAGCTCTACACAATTCTGCAAAACAATAAGCAGGATTCAGTCACGATTATGACTACACCAGAAAATTGTTGAGCCAGTATTGGCATGCAGTTCAGTGTTTGTACAGCATTTCAGCATGTGATAATCACATGCTAGAATTCAGAGGAGTGGGCGGCGTTTTGAGCCAAAACCTGAGAAAATAATATGGCTTGCTGAATGGCCCTTTCGACAGAGGCCTTTAGTCCCCGTAATATTATCAATCATTTTCAATGCATGTTCTAGTGATGTCAGTTTCAACAAAAATGACATTCCCTCTGCATTACATTATGTCAAGCTGCCTCACAGCTCTTTGTGTCTTAATGAGTCTGCATTAAAATCAAGCACTGCACATAAAACATGATGGCAAAGAATAGGGGAATAACTGTGAAGCTATCAGCTTTTAGTCTGAAACCTTAAAAATGTTAAACGACTCAAATGTTAGTGATTTAACATCAGAACACAGCTCCTTAAGGGACCCATTCATTAAGAGCCATATGCTTCCAAAACAACATGCTGATTTAGAGAAAAGTTAGTGCAAGATTCACAACCGTTGAGAACTGCTGTGAGTTGTGATGTTGAAGTCCTGGCTTTGTTAGCATCAGTCCCTGAAAAACATTGAGCCGTGTGTCAGAGAAGGCAAAAAAAAAAACAACATTATTGATTTGAGGTTTTTATTGACTTGAGGAATGTGTCCAAGACCTAAGCTGACCTGAGCAATATAGAAAGTAGTATGTGGTAGATACGTTTTTGCAGCATTTCTCCTTTCAGTAATGAAAAGGGCTCTTTTGCAGAGTCGTGTTCACATACTGTCTTGTACAACATTTCATAAAATAACCAAATACTTTTGGCTTCAGCCCAAAACAGCTTTTTTACCCTGCCAAAGGATTCTGTAGTGAATTGGACCCGGCCTTGTACAGCTTGGGAAAATAACTTTAATTAAACCCCCACTATGAGCTCTACCACACCCTGGCAGGAGATCCCCATGGCTTAAGTATGGTCCTACTGTGAAGATCTTACAGCTACTTTAATCTGTTCACATGCATTTCCTCCCAGGGTCTAGCAGACAGGACGCCCAATAGCTCCTGTTCTCATTTCCATTATGTCATTTTTATAACCTTCTATTTATTAGGCGCACTCTCATACCCACCCAAGGATATGCAGATATATAATTATAATTAATCGCTGCTTCTACATTTAAAGCCAGTTTAAACCCTGAACCCATTTCATTGACTAATGAGGATACATAATATTGTTTAATTGTAACATGGGGGTCTAAAACCTACAGGTTTTTCCCCATAAACATGCATCAGTAGATTTATCATGATTTTCAATCATATGTTTTAAGTTCATTTGTCAATAAATTCTTATTACCAGAACATTCTTCTGATCATCGTATCATCTCTTTCTGAACAATAAAGAGAGACCATACACATAATAAATATTTCAATATTTTTGTATTTTATGATAATAAAAAATGTTCAGAAGAAATGTTTACTCCAAGTGCCTTTTCAGTCTAAATCTAATCTTTCAATCAGTTGTTTAACTAAGAAACACACAAGCACAAACACAAAAATAATTAAACTTCAGACCAAAGGCTATGAAAGAGAATACTGAGCACTGATTGCTTTGAGAACCAGACCGTTTTCTCCAGAGCCAACCACAGATTAAAAAAAGAAAGTTTCCACATTCAGGAAAAGAGCCTACAGCGCTCTTGCAAAACTGTGGTTTATGTCAGAGAATTGACAAGATTTTTGGCTTCAATTAGGTATTTTTTTTATTTTAAAGAAGTGTATGCTAAACTTTGGTTTGCTTAACCTTTGAGGAAGCCTCGGTATCTGGGAAAGGAGAGCGTGCCACAGACTGGTCACCGTCATGGCTGCCTGGGCCCAGCCATCAGCATTCCTGAGCTGTTCATCTTCAGCCCTCAACTCTTCTTCACTGGTCTGTGTGGAGAGTGCACTACGCCAGCCCTGTGGAGCCTGGCTGCCTTCGGCCTCAGCAGGGGGGGGAAATCTGTCCACTCCCCTCCAAAAACAGCCACAAGGGTGGCGTGCAGCAGCAGTGTGTAACGGCGTAAACAGATCAGTCCACCGGCCAAGCAGCCCTCAGCGGAACGCCCCATCCCTTCTCTGCCGATTAGCAGCTGAATGGCCATTGCTTTGTATGAGTGAATCACCAAGCACAGAATGACTGAGGCATTTCTGAATGGTTTTCCATCCGGTGATTTCAACTAGCCGACCAGGGATAGCTGGGCGAGGACAGTGACTAGGCAAATTGAGAGGCCCTTTTCCTTTGTGAAGGCACTCGTGGCGTGGAACACTCTGCCGGCATGTTGCTCGTGACAGTTTCACCATTTGCAAAGTGCGCCACCGGCTTGGTATCTACCCTTAGGCCGGCTCACTTCGGTCTGACACTGGCCCAGACAGAGTGGAGCTGGAGAAGCTCCGGCTAGTTAGTGTCAGAGCCGGCCCCCGGGGCTCTTCTCACACGCTCCCGGCCATGTCCCCCCCCCACCCGCAGGGGAACTGGAGGCCACGTCACCTGAGCAGGAGAACAGGCTCTGCTCCAGCCCACTCTCCCCTGCAGTAATGACCCTTCTCCTGCACCCGATCCTGACGGCTACATTTACCGCCTGGCTGAGGATAAAGCCAGGATCTCATCCCTGGCCTCTCCCACACGGACGCCGCCTTTCACTTTCAACAAGCCCTGATTAGAGCCAGCTCCACTCTCTGCCTTTATCTTATCTTCCTGACAATCCTAATGGACCCTCCAGAGAGGACCGTGTCCGCAGAGATAGCTACAAATCAAATCCCGGGGTGGGAAAAGTAACATTAAAAAAGGAAGGAAAGGGGGTGTGTGACATTCTGCTAGAACAGCAAGATATGAAGGCAGCCTTTAAATATAGCCATTCCCCCAGTATGTTCCCATGGGTTCCAGGTTTAGCCGAGAAGATAAAACACTTGCCATCTGTTTCATGAGGCGTTTTATATGTAAGTATGAGCTGCTAATCCCCATACTTGCTTCCTTGCGAGTTTCTCATGGACATTAAAGGGAAATTAAGTAAGACAAGCTGCTGAAGGTAAGCAGGGGAAACCCAAGAAGGGTTGACATTAAACTCATTGAGCAGTTCTGCATTGAGTAATCCCAGCTTGTTTGATTACGAATTAAAGCTATTCTCCACACATTTCATCATGAAACAGTATTTGCATGACCAAGAAATACAGATTTTTTTTGTTCATGTGTTTTTAAAATAACTCAATAAGTCAATAAGTAACATTTGAAAATAATTCCCTTTCTGGACATTATTATGCAATAAAAGCAGTTTTATATATCATAGTTATCGCACAATTTTGGGCACGTTCCTTCTGTGGTCAATCTTAACTATGTCCTATGCTAGGTGCTATGGCGTGCTCTACCTGTGAATGAGTAGCTAGAGTGGATCCTTTCTCTGTGGAGTGCATCACACAGGCCTGTTAGCATTAGCCCAATGCAGAGAGACGAAGCAATGCAGTATCTGCTTCAGCAATGACAGCAGCACCAGAAGAAGCTGTCAGCCAGGGTCTTTCAACACCACTCGCTCTGTCAAACAAGCCCAACATCACTGTCCCTATCAGGAAAAGCAATATGCTGGGCAGCCCATTCCTGGAAACAACTTGAAGAGATTTTGGGGGCAATTCAATCCTGTCACTCCGTGGTTTGTTCTGAACTTTGACTAACAAATATATGCTGCAAGTTACTTTTTTAACCCCATTACTTACACAAGAAAAACAATGAAAACTGTGCAAATAATTAAAAGAAAACACTCAATTACATTTGCTAGTCAAATACAAAGGCCCAGAGCAGCAGTACAAGACTGTACAAGAGTGTTTTATCTACCATCAACATTGAAAAGATCACTATATTTATGCAAGAATCTCTTGTCTGGCAAGCATGAAGTTTGCCAATGAAATTTATTGCAATGCTATACACAACAAGTAATATTAATACTTACATTAAGGCATGATTAACTATTTAAATATTTAAACTTCCAGTCCTACAAACAGCACCTAAAAACCACATAGACCAAACTTCTTTCAACAAATAAAAATTGCTTTCAAGCACACAGCCTAACTAAAGACAAGTGAACCATCGCCAGCGGCATACTGCCGCTAAACAGGGAAAGGACAAAACCCAGAGTACAAGAAATCAAACCATGAGCTCATATTTTTCTCATGGACATGAACTCTACAAGCAATTAAAGGGTTGTTAAGACCATATAAGTGAAAAACTCTGAGGAGCTCCTCAGTGGGTTCTCACTCTGAGGGTCTTGAGTGCAGACCACAGGTCCAGAGCAGGGCAGTTGTCTGTGGTCCCTCAGCTGTGCCGATGCCACGGTCAAAATCCCAGAAAAACCGCAACAGCATTTTGAAGGGAAAGGCGTGGAGCGCTCAAATGCATCTCTGAGCCAAGTCGGCCTGGCATTTTCAATTTACATCAACATCCCCTCCCCTCAACGCCACCCACGCGTACATGGAGACGGTAGAGTTCGCCACATGATGCCTGACAGATTCACAATAAACCATGACCCCGGCCAGCGAGCCTGAGGTCTCTGGAATTCAGATAATGAAAAATAAAAATATCCCACAAAGGACACATGTCGATTTGCAGAGAGAAAAATAATAGTCAGCTGATGATACACAAGCCCACCCGAACCTCCCAGGTCTCTATCAACAACAGGGTAGCCGCAGAAACCATGTCAGTGGTTCAAAACTCAGGCATCTGCTTTCAAGCCTTTTGACTGGAAAGCATTTGACACAGAGTGAGGCTGTGCTGTATTCTGAGACTTGCGCCTGAGTGAACTGTCACTTCAAGTGATACATTCAGGGGGAGGCTGGATACATTATTCATGGTAGACCCAGCCTGTAGGTGGTAAATTATGAATGGTGGAGCTATGGGTGGCAGGGAACCAAGGGCAGTTTCCATGGTAACATTTAACTCTGTACACCGTCAGGTGAGTTATGTGCTTACAACCCAAGACCACCACAGCTGGCAGAGTAAGAGCTGGGCATCACGGTTTCAGGGAAACATTCAACTGCAGGACCTACAAGCAAAGCCAGCAAACTTTGGCCTCACCACATAGAATCTGATCTGGCAGAAGCGCTCCAGTGAGTGTGATCTGGACCGCAGCCTTGGACAGAGATCCCAAGACTACACAATAAATAAAAAGTAGACTTGACTACACCCCCATAAAGGGAAAGTAGAAAAGCATTGTCCAATCCAGGAAAAGTCTGCCCATAAAGGGACAAGCAGAGGGGTCCAAAAACAAATTAAAGTAACATAAACCGATTTGAGCGAATATTGCTGAATTGCCATTAACAACTACAGTGCAATTGCACAACCCCTTTGCCGAAGAAAAATGTGTCCACAGACTTTCGCCACCTTCACAAAACCTCCGTGGGAGGATGAAGAATGTGTGTGAAGTCCAGTGCCTCGGGGTTGGCTTTTCCTCACATTCCCAGCATCTTGGCAGAGGCAGGCCCATGTTGGTGAATGATGACACAAATTAATGAACAGCCACAATTGGCCTGAGCACCCAGCATTCAGAGCAATGCCTCCACTCCCACGCGCATACTGCCCATGGGTACTTTCAATTCAGGAGATCCTGGATGGGTCGTGCCTCACTCACAAGGGAAATAAGCTGACAGCTGAAGCACATAGTGAAAAAGTGGGGCAGTCAGTTACAGAAATATTATAATTAAGCACCAGCCCACAGCAGAAAATTACATGCCTAACATCAAAAAATAACACTAATATTCACCAGGGAACATGCTGTACAGAAATAAATATATGTCACCCCCCCCCCCCCCCCCCATCCCATTCTGAACAATTTTATTTAATAAATCATATTTCAGGGACTATTCAGGCATAGGCAGATGCAAATAAATCATCTCATTTAAAGCAAGCAATCAAAATAGCCCAGCCCAAAGCAAAAGTCCATCGAACCAAATGCATAATGGTATCTAATTCTAAAAACCTTGGAGAAATGTCGATAGAATGTCCATTGTTTACTTCTCTGGAGGAATTATCATTGTTGTTTGGTTCACTGTTGCAAACTTCTCCAAAGGTACTTGTACATAGGAATGCGAATATCTACGTTTTATATAGGCTCTCTTGCACACCGTGAGTTCATGTACGAGCGTCTCTGACCTGTAACTGTACTGCATTTGCTAAATGGGCATTCTCCCTATCTGTGCACAATCAATACTGCAAAGAACCGACTACGTGCTTGTTACTGAAATGCTACTGAAAAGCTAATGGCTTGCATAAAACAGCACAGCATTTTTTCAGCTGTGTAACGAATCCATAGCATTTTCAATATGCTTTGGCTATTGAGAATTTATGCCAAAAAATTACAACAAAACATATATTTTCAAATGCCTACATCTAAATAGAGGACTTCCTTCGGAGGACTTCCCAGGAATCTCTCGTCTGAGTGAATATTTCTGAGGAAGACAATAGAGGGCATTTTCAGTGACCTCATTTTGTATAGGGTGAGCATCTAAATACATTCTCAAAATATTTTAGTATTATTCAAGTTTATAAATCCTCAATGAATTATTACTATTCAAGATGTTATTACTGTACTTATTTTTATGATCTTCTCAACCTGTTGCTGTCTGAGGAGAGTACAAGGAGCGGAAGGTGGAGACAGAGATAGGGGGATGGTGACAGATTGGGGGGAAGTGCAAACTTTTTTTCCAGATAAAAAGTAGTTTAGTAGGCAAAATGCAGTATTTTACTCCTAAGATGCATAATATCATTTAGTTTCCATGTGTCCTTTTGGAGTCTCCAAATGTCCAGTGTTGTGCCTGTCCTCTATTGTGTTTCTAACTGCCTCAGCCACAGCCACAATAATTTGTATTCATTCAAATACAGAAAATCTTTTCTTTTTTTTCTTTTTTTTTAAACTTTTTTTTTTGTGGCCTTTTTCAGCTTTATTGGACAGTATAGTATAGAGAGACAGGAAGAATGGGGGCGAGAGATAGGGAAAGACATGCGACAAATTGTCGGACGGTCGGATTCGAACCGCCGACGTCGCGGCTCGCAATGAGCATGCGGTCAGTGCTCTACAGGCTGCGCCACCGAGACACCCAGAAAATCTTTTCAGTCACAATAAAAGCTTCCTCTTTCACTGTGTTTGGGCTTCTGTAACCAGGATTATGCCTGTAATCAAAATAATACAAAGGTTCAAGAATAGTAACCATCTTATTTTGGGTATGTCATTTTCAAGCTTATGTCAAGAAAAGGGGCGATACTTAAAGGGGTTAAAATGTCCATACTGAGAAAACAGGTAGCAGATGACAACAAAGATTTCTCTTCCAGCACCAGCATGTGTAATTGGAAAACCAGGTGTGCTCAGAATCATCTCAAGTATCAAGGTATCAAGTTCTTTCATTTATTAAAATGAATAAACATCACAAAATCCATCTACTGGGAGTCTGCCTCAGGCAGACAGTGTACAACTACTCTGTAGGAGGCCTCAGATCACTAATATGAATCACTGTGTATACTCCAATCTCAACCCAAGACATCCCACAGCCACTAGTGAAAGCATTCAGTTGGCCACAGACCTTAGAATATATAGTATTTCTGCTTTCACTGGTCCAGCATATGGGAAATTCGTATTACAGCATGGACAAAGGGGTTTGTTTGCATTTATGTTCCAGGAACAAGATATTCTAAAATGTAATAAAATTACCCACATGTCAGCACCATATAAAGTGCAGTTAATGGAGCAACCAAATGTACAAACTGAATACAAATACAAATTCCCCTCAGGAAAGCTGGGTCTTTGCTGGCTAGAATATCAACTACTAACTGCATGCTCTGACTACATAGAGACACCGCAAGCTCTGTCCTGACCTCTCCATTTCATACACTTTAATATCATGGTCATAAAAAACAGACCTGCTAAAGTCCTGCTAAAGGAAAGCAAACCCTGACTATTCCCCAAGCAGTTCACAAACAACAAAGATATTGTCAATCATTAAAATGCAAAATAGTAAGCACCACATGTAGACCTGAAATGTCATACACCAAATTGAATATTGATAAGGAAAATATACAAACTCAAAGATAATGGGCAGAATGAACAGTAAACTTTCTGTGGTTGCACTGCACAGGAATGCTCAGGGGGAAACAGTGTTTGATGAGATGGCTCTGTAACTATGAAACAGCCAAGTCTTGTGACTGCAGCCCTACTCTGTCAATAGGTCTGGCCTCTTTCCGGAACAGCGCATAATCACCCCTCTCTGGGCCCATGCTGACTGTGGAACTACATTGTGTCACAGTGTAGACTTCCTGTACAATGGAACATTGTGCATTTCATGTGCTGCAGAAAGACAGGGCCGTGAACAGCAGGAGGATTCTTAACAGTTCTTACAGGATACAAGCATGGAAGGGGGTTCTGCATTTGACGATAAATTGTAGTACAGTAAATACAGTGGCCATTGCAATACAGTTGGCTCTGCTTTGTGCTTAGAGTTAAACAAGGGACAAAAGCTATCCAAAATGATATTAATCTTATGAGTACATTTTCAAAAATGAATAAGCTCTTTTAAATAGATGCATGTATAAGCACTTACACTCACTGAGCACTTTATTAGGTATGCCTGTACACAGCTTGCAAATGCAAATATTTAATCAACAAATCATTTGGCAGCAACTATATGCATAAAAGCATGCAGACATAATGAAGAGGTTCAGTTGTTTTTCAGACCAAATGTCAGAATGGGGAAGAAATGTTATCTAAGTGACTTTGACCATGGAATGATTGTTGGTGCTAGACAGGGTGGGGTTTGACTATCTCAGAAACTGCTAATCTTCAGGGATTTTCACGCACAACAGTCTCTAGCGTTTGCAAAGAAAGGAGTGAAAAACCAAAAACATCCAGCAAATCTAGCAAGCAGCAATTCTGCAGGCAAATACGCATTATTGAGAAAGGTCCGTGGAGAAGGGCCAGACTGGTCAAAGCTGACAGGAAGGTGACAGTAACACAAATAACCACACATTACAACCATGGCATGCAGAAGAGCATCTCTCAACACTCAACACATGAAACCTCTAAGTGGATAGGCTACAGCAGCAGAAGACCAAAAAATACCTAATAAAGTGCTCACTGAATGTAGATAGATGCTTGCAAGCATGCATACATACATACACACATTCAGTATATGCATAAATACAAGCATTTACATGCTTATACATTTCCAGATAAATACATCATAGCTGTATGCATCTTCAGCCATCATCAGAATGTTCCTCACTTGCCTGCTTGTGTTTTACAGGGCTATAATGCAACAAAGTCCTTACACAAATACACCCTTCCTCCATAAGGGCCCAGATTATTTACTTTGGACGGCCCATCTAGGATTATGAAACAGATTCAACAGGCCCCAAGGCTGTATGAAAGGAAGATACAACCGATATCAGAGGGGCTTCCAAATACCTCACGGACCACAAGATTACAGCTTAAAAGCAGTCAGATAGCCAGCCCCTGTTGACTTAAATATTTCAGAGAAATATTGAGTTTACTTTCAGCAATGTTTTTCCTTACTGTGTATACAAAATCGTCCTTTCGTTAAACCAAGTGTTTGGTGAGCCTGCCTGTTCCTGGAACACGATCATAAGACAAGCAGTGCAAATAAGCTGCAGACCCACTGAGAAAAAAAGCTCCCACTTCTTTCAACTGCTCATTTCCCAATCAATTCACGTAATGAATCCAATTTAATCCTGAAAATACTGGTGATTTATTCTGTTTTTGTTTTCAAGGGAAGAACGGGCAACAAGTTTAAGCCCGCATCGAAATCCCACTGTCTGCGGAATAGCCAAGCCTCTAAACGATCCGAAGTCAGAGCCCAGAGCCACGAGAGCTCTGTTCTGACAATGCACCTTCAGATAAGAAAACTGCTCTCAGGAAATCCCTGTGGATTCAAATGAGATCACAGCACTCAGATGCCCTGACATGTTTGTTGCCTTGAGAGGCACAGTAAAGGAACAGCCCCATGCCACTCAACAAGACTGCACACAGACCTGTGGAGTCAGCCTGTTTACAGTTCCTTTCTCCCGACCTTTCTGCTGCGATTCATCAGAGGGTGGGAGAATTAGACTGAAGTTCTCTCACAAATGTGGAGAATGGATCAGTTTGGCCTATACTGTATGTCACTCCCTTCTATTTGATGCTGGGTTTGAGGGCTCAGGTGCTGGCCCAGTTTCTAGCCGCACCCCGGCAAGACTTTTCACAGCATCACAGAGGCTCCCGGCCAGGGTGGAGGTGCAGCTTCAGCTGCCTCAGATCAGAGGGTGAAAAACGTCAAGTTGAAAGAACTAAATCCAGAGGGACCTATCAAGAGCGTTTCCTGCAGTAGCAGGAGGGGTGGCGGGGAAGATGAGGTGAATAAGACCAAAAGAATGTCTCTGCCTTGGCGCCAACTCTCTGCTTGTGTACCAAGATTTGTTGGGTTGGGTGGGGGGTGGGCTTTACAAAAGGAATGTTTGAAAAGGTTTAACAAGTGGCCACAATGCATGAATAAGCAGGAAAATGCGGGGAGCGGTCACTGGCCAGCGATGCCGGGTGACCCGATTCTCTCGCCGGATTCTTCTCCTTGTTTTTGAAACCCGGCATCTGAAAGACTTCAAACCACACTCCCTCTGCACCCACCGTCGTAATTCGGCATAGCTTGGCCCGTTCGGATGCTTTCGTTGGCAAGGGCCCAGAGCCAAACAGCGTGATGTATCCCCGGCTGGGCGTCCAGGGTCGAGAGGAAGGAGCAACACAAACTGTTGGGCCCTTGCCTAGAGACCCGCATTGCCAAGCAAAGAGAACCGCACTCAGGATTAATTTTCTCCTCGTTTAGTCCTGTTCGATGTCCTGTACATCGTGACTAATTTGTAAAAATAGTTTGCCAAGCTAATAGGAAAACAAATCATTGTGATGGGGGGAATTCGGTCTGCGACTCCCATGCAGTCAGAGCACTAGAAATGTATTATTCAAATTTAAATTCTTTGACCTATATATGAATGTCAGAAAAAGAAGAACAATAAGCAGTGCAGATAGTAGAAATGAATACGTTTCGCAGATTATTTCTATGTGTAATGTGTACACCCATGGAAAACAGTTTAGTCTAGATTCTGCTGGGAGTCTCTCCCATTTCCTTTCTCCAGGTCTCTGAGAGGCCTGTGGGATGGGAAAGGGGGAATGGGGTGGTGCAGTTAATCATAGTTCAGCTCTAATGAGCCACTGTGCGCTGAGACAAACAGGAGCACAGCCACAAACAGAGTCAGTCACTGTACGCCGCAACCTGTGTCTGTTCTGTACACACGTACGTGCCACGAATATACACATACACACACAGTACAGTACATAGCACCAAGGGCACCCCGCACACATAGAAACTATGCTGAGTAAATACACACAAACGGTGTGACTTGTTTCTCACAGAGGAGATACACAAAAAATTGGGAATTCAATTCTACTCAACAGCTTCAGAAGGGAATTAAATTTCATGAGTTTGAATCTCAAAATTTGTTTTGTTTGGTGAACCATAGAAGAATTAGGGATCTCTGGCATGAAAATAAGTGTGCTTAAACCTAGTCAATAATAAAGAATTCAGAGAGCTCAGATCTCTAGAGTTACTGTATATCGCCAGCCTTCAACCAATGCTTCAGATCATGTGCATATTAAATCCTGGTTTTGTTCACTTCAGATCAGAGCCTTGATAAATATTTCCTTTGCCTAGAATTCTGGGTTAAGTCTGGGTCTTGCCTAGAATTCTGAGTGCCCCACAGTATGTGGCCAAACCGGGCATGAGTTGAGCTATAATACCCCACAGAGAAACATTCATTCAGTGGTAAATGCACTGTTCATGTAGGAAGAAAGCCAAAGGGACACACAAACAGTGAAGCCATTTGATTTGTATTCATGTTACAACCACCCTTCACACAGCACTGTGTTAATATTACAAGAATCAATACCTTGTCAGCCGTAACCTGTGTTCAGCAAAGTAATCCACATCGTAATGAAATGTGACACCCCTGACATCACAGCACATACTTTTCAAACGTATCTGCTTTCCCTTCCAATCCAATATATGAATATAGGATTCACTTATCGTTAAAAATTGAATGAAAAGGAATTGCCAAATAACCGCTGTTTTTTTCATAGCTGTGGGAAGAGGGATTTTTTCACAACAGCGAGGCATCCAAGTTAAGGAGCACTTGGGACGACAAAAGAGAAGTCCCTTGTAGTGATCCGCAGGAAGCAACAGGATCTGATACTGATGGGAAATAAATCAGCCCTTTCCATTCCCAGAGCAAGGCCTCCTACCTCCCACAAGCCCTCACTCTACTGTCTCCAACAGGACTGATGCATTTTAAACACTTAATAAAGAAAACAGTACAATCCCATTGACTTCCATTTTGAAAAACAAAATTCACAAAGAATTCACACTTACAATACAAGGTCGCACAGGAGGCAACTTCAAAAGCTCTTCAACACCAAAGTTTAGGGCGGTTTCAGTGATGGTGTTTGGTGTTCCCCGTAAGGAGGAACTTATTGTTACAGCTGTTTCGAATTTAACTAACTTTGAAATGGGGGGAAGGGCAGGGTTGATTTGATGCAAACGTTTTGATCTCACATTTTAAAGTTAACTTGCCCTTACTAAAATCTTTCTATTTGGCCCATAACCAGATCAAAGCCACTTAATGAAATTCCACATGTCTTGTTTATCAGACCTAGCGACTATAGTGGATGGTGAAATGTGTCACAGTTAGTATCTTATGGCAGCCCTAGCTTTCTTAATAATGACCTGAAACCCACACTTTAACCCTTGCCATCTAAATTACAACCATATCTACCCGAGAAAACTATAATATAAACCTTACTCCCAGCCTGACCTGAATGTCAGCACAGGGTAGAAACCCCTTTAACGCAAATTCCCCAGTGAAGTGAGAAAGTAGGATGGTCTTCCACTTATATGAACCTGGGTTTATAAGCAATATAAACAAAGAATGGGCAAACCAAAACAAAATTAAATTGACATTTTTTACCTTTAGCTAAAGCAAGTGCATTTTGTATGTTAAACAAACACAAGATTTAGAAATTAGTTACAATTGTAGTTGCAGTTACAATCATATAATCATCAGTGTGCATGCCTCAAGAACTGCAAGATACAGACAGACAAGGTTCATTTTTGGTGTCTTTTTTTTTTTTTTTCTTTACTAAATCATTTTCTAAAATGAGGAAAAAGCAGCCAAGACCATTATCATATTTTAAACCTGAAGAAACCCCTGGACTGGACTTGCCTTGAGTAATATTTCCTCCTCCGCTGTTATAACAACAGACAGGAGAAGCCATGCTGGTTCCTTTTGTTTCTTCGCTGCAGGTATGACAGGCTCCGTACTTATACCCAGAAAACAAACAAAAGGTTGCCGGTCTCTTGAGTTGTGCCTATTGGGTTGCTGTGGATTTCAGAACAGTTATGTTAACCTTCAACACAGCTGCATTACTGACTTCCTGCCTGCTGAATCCCTAAAGCCTCCCAGCAGAGCAGTATTTATGCCCAGTCACACAGAGACTACAATTCACTTCCTGGTTGTGTTGTTAGTGATCATTTGGTTTGCTGAAAGTGAATAAATAAGCCTGTCCTTTGACCAATATCCAATGCTAAAATACTGCATATCATAGTCATGGCCCTGAAGTCCAAATAAAGTCTAAGACAATTTAACGAGTATTCCATGTTTTAAGAAGCAAATAAATGGGGTTAAATCCTCTGGGTTTTTCCCCCAAGCTTAACACTGTAGAAGTGCTTCTTAACACTGTAGAAGAGTTTCTTAGAAATGTTCTGCTCTTGGTGAGAACTGATCGGCAGATGGTATATGGGCAATTCCCTGGTTTTGTGAGGGGTCGGTGGAGTTGTCAGAAGATGCAGGTACCATGTCACAGTTTGGAGGGTCACGGGAGGAGCAGAGCAGGGTAGCTTCTGCGTTGCGCTGCGTGGGTCTCCTGCTTTTTCTCATGCCCTCCGTCAGCGCTTCCTGGAGGGAATTCTGGGATAAATTGCAGCTGCGCTTAGCCTGTGCAGAGGGCTCCGAGACCTCAGGGAATCCTCCAAGGACAGCGCTATCAGGGAAGGGGAAGGCCAGAGAGAGGCTTGTTTTGTTTTTCAAGCGCAAGGCTGTTTTTCCTCATCTCCTCCCAGTTACCATCTGTGCCGTTTGCCGGTATTTACATAGGAAAAGCCGGTGACGTGGAAACGGCATCATACAGCACCTCAGAGGAAAATGGGAGACTTTCACTTCAATTGCACATCTGTAGGGCCTGGACAGCACTGGCAAAGGAGGGCATAACTCACTGAAGGCCGACCTGTCACCGCGGCCGGCTATCAGTAGAAAAGCAACAGCGAGGAAGGAAGTGGCGTTTAACACCCCCTCTCCACTCTCCCCCCCACCCCTCTAACACCAGGGCTACCATCCTCCTCCCTCTGCCTAATCTAAGCCCAGTGCCTCATCCACACCACCCTGACGTCTCCATAAAATATTTGAGCAGCAGGTCAGGGCCAGGCGGCACATATCAGTGGGGTTTGGAGCAGGCCCAGCCAGCCCTGCTAGAGCCTAGCGCTGATAAAAAAAACAAATGCACTTTGTGTCAAACGCTGCATTGTTCAGGCCCATATGTGGACGCAAAGGGCAGTTGGAGAAGGATTCCCTCTGAACAGGAAAAGCAGACCCGGCTTTCCTTTTTCCTTTTTCGCTGCAGGTTGGAGACTCATTACGTGTTTCTCACAGCCAATTTACAGCCATCCCTGCTCATTCTCCTCATGGTACTAATCGCTTAGTTTCCAGAGTCCCATTTCACAGCAATCAACCCAAGAAAATGGCTTTCGCTATCACTCAGTGCTAATGGCTGTCCAGCCAAGGCCCCCCGGTAACTGCCCGGCAACAGGCAACTGGTGCCAGACTAAAGTAACCAATCATTTTCACATCTGAATAACCAGTCTAATGACCAACCATGTACTGAGTAGCAGGCTGCAGGAGGAGGTCTACTGTAGATTGACCACATTCAAATGGCATTAAAATAAATAAATTAATTAAAACAAATATTTAACAATTTCAATTTATTTAGAAAAACATGAAAGCAATAAGACATAATGCAACACAAATTCCTTGATAGGCACACGTGACCAATATGCCTTCAACATCTACAGTAACAGTACTCAGTACACAGTTCACTCAAAATGAGCGTGTAAAAGCATGGTTAAAAAACTCTATAAAACTACAGAATCTAAACCATTGCAACACATCACTACCTAAAAGAGGAACAGATGGGCAAGAGCAAATTGATTTACAACAAAAGATTTACAGCTCATTTGCCTTTTTATTTGACAAAGCAGCATTCAATACGATACAAATCTAAGCTACAAACAAGAGGAAGCAAAGTTACACAATAATATTACACATAGCGATGCTGAACAATGAAACTATAACCGGCACAATCTTTTACAGATGTTAAGTCACACTTATTAATCTCCAGATGTGGTAAGACCAGGGAGATGTGCTTTAGGAAAAGACCACACACGGGAGACGTGTCCAAGTGCCCGTAAGCACGTACATGTGCACGGCTTGCGCTTGTGAGGTCAACGGGTCCGGACACTGAAATCCAACTGGGTGACAACACGGGTCTGGACTAGTGGCACCTCCGGGGAGAAGATAACTGCAGATTAGTGTCGAGCAGCGGGAGCCTGGTGTTTCTGACGGAGCGCTGAATTAATGAGCGAGCAGATGTGGGCCTACCGCGATGCTACACGCTCGTTTACAGCGGGGTGGGAGGCTCCCATATGCTAGGCTGTTTCCAAACTCTGGCCCTTCACAATTCAACTGAAAACTTCCAAGGTAGGGGACCCTCCATAATATAGGCCTATACGCTGACTCTGTCAAAGACAGACACCGCAAAAATGATGAACACCTACACAAATGTAGTGGAGTCTGTATTCTCTGAGGGGGGGGGGGGGGGGGCATTGTGTCTGGCGCGGACCACAAAAAACCGAGCAACTGCTAATGAAACGGATTAGAGCGGCAGACACAGACAGATTGAAGCAGGCGCAGATAATGCTATCATTGTAGAATGCTCCCACATGTCCAGTGCTGTACGGACACAGTCTGAAATAGACAACCACAGCAATGCGAGTCAGCCCAGGGAATGTAAAAGCCCTGGCATTTACTGGTACAGAATGTCACTGTCTGTACAGAACAGACTTGCATTATTCCTTTTTAAAATAAATGCCACCTCATGAGCTCTACATTGTGGTCAGATATCAAATTAAAGTGGCTTGAATGCAGGGCAAAAAGATCATTTCAATACTGAAATAAAAGGGCAGGAGCCTGGCATGTGAGAATATTTTAAGCCCTGGCAAAGCACTGATATTTACTCATGAAAATGTGTTCTCTGCCATAATTCAGTCGGTTGTGCATGGGCAAGTTTTGAAACAATCGTATTCTATATGGGTCTCAGAATTATGAGAGACTTTTTATTTGTTTAATAAACCACGCCTCATGCCAGGCCAGCTTTGGGTGAATCATCCTGAAACCTTTACACATCAGAGATTAAGAAATAAATATAAATGAAATGCGCTTTCTTTATCGCTGAACAAACTGGAGCATTGTGTTGGGCTCATCTGACTCGGGCGTGTCTGCAATCTGCGTCACTGGGCACGGTGTGAGCCAGAGCAACCTGGAGCTCAGTGCCGACCAGCCCCAAAAAACCACCCACGGCGGACAACCCGGATCCTCAAAGCAGTTATTAAGTAGGATTATTGCTCCACTGTTTAATTCCTGGCATAACTGCATGCTGTACCATGACAACGTAAGCCATTCAGTAGGTTACATCAAGCACACTCTTGTTTCATTGACCTACCTTGAGGCAGTCTTGTGAGTATAGTCATGAAGCTTGTTGTGTGGCTGACTTCTACAGTCCAGGATGAGCAAAAAGATATGAGCTGATAAGGATAAGATATAGGCCTATTACAAGGGCACTTCAGGAAAAAAAACTACAATGAAAATACTCTTCCTGCAGTGTGACCTCTAGTTCATGGATTTGAGGCTTCCAGCAATGATAACAAACCCTCCCCTCCACTCTCAGGAAATAGAGTGCAAATGTATTCATGAGAATATCTGAAATAAATAGCAGAAAGGAGGAGAAGGGGGAAAGCATGCCAGTCACAAAGAGATTTCTTTTTTCTTTGTATGGTAATTTCTTTTCCTAATGTCCCATTTCGCAGAGTAGGTCGGTTACAAAGTCAACATCCTCTGGCTGGCTGCTGCCAAGCCTGAAGGCTCCTTGTTCAAACATTCAAACAGGATGTGCATGTGCTGCCCTGCAATCCCCTTGATGGTTATGCTGGAGGAAAACACAGCTGAAGCAGCTCTTTAAGCCCATGAATATCAAAGGAACTGCCTGCATTTTGAGGGCTTGTCCTGACCATGCATGACTGCACTGGATGTTCCATTATCATCACACACCAGTGACACCGTGCGATAGGAGCCATGCAAGCTCCTCCTTTCTGAGTGTCACAGGTAGAATGGGCCAATAGAATGAGATTCTCAAATGGCTCGTGATTCAGGGTAAAAGCCTGATGTTTCTTTCACCATTCTGTTTAGTTATGGCAAATGGAATGGGGGCTATAGTACACACAATTCATACTTAAATTATCATATAAGTTTCATATGCTAAAATAACTGGCAATCAATTGCAATGTCTTATTACAACTAATACTACCAAAATGAATTATAATAACACAATCATCATCTGTGATGCATGTCTTGGGGAACTGTGTTATGTTGATAGCAATTATGTAATTACCAGACTGAGCTATTTGGTTCATTGACAACAGAGCAGAAAATCATATGTAATATCACTCCTATTAAGAACAGATACAGAAAAGGGCAGCACAAGACACTTCCATCTGACTGCCTCTCCACATAACTCCACTTTTTGACTGTGACTTTTTCTTCTTTCATAAAACAACATTCCTGTAATACTTAACACATTTTATGCAAAGTAGAACAAATTAAGATAATTATTGTGTACACACTCAGTGTACACATACAGTACCACACAAGGATGATTTATCTGTTCGATGTTCTGAGGCGCTACCTCTAATGGCCCTCCATCAAAGCTAGTGCCCTCAGTCTAGCTGCAAATGTCTAGTCAGAAAACAGGCAATGGTTTTAACTGAGTCCTGCCCCTGTGCTTATTAGGTTTCTTAATTTCTCCCCTTGTTAAGCAAATGCTAGGCCAAAGCTTTAGAATCTCAGCCGCAAGACAGGCAAAATCAGTGCAAGATGAAGTGAAATATTTTGATTCCTCAACAATTCCAGAAGCGCTGACTACTGAGTAACAAGAAATCAATAAGGGATGAATCTCTCAAAGTGCACGTTTACTATACTGCCATTTTCTTCTGTGCTACTAACCCAGATCTGGAGAAGGGATGTCTCACAGCTGGTTAATAATTGAAGAGAAAGATGTGGAACCAACGGTACAGCAATTTACATGTTTCTGTAGTTCCTCTACACAGCAGACAGCCATTAAACATTAAGTAGACAGCTCCACGTAGACACTCCTCACTGTATCTCATCAACGCCATGTAGAAACCCCAGCAACCTTCAGCCCGACACACCTGTGCTTGACTTTCGTATTTACTTTCTGTCATCTTGACCTTGTTTCTGTCTGAGTATTTCAATATCTTTCACTTGAGATGGAAATTTAACAGAAACACTATTTATGTCCGCCCAGAATTTCTATAATAGCCTGTCTTCTCCCCTTTCTCTGCCCATTCATATACATCAACACTCCTCACAGCAAGTTTCACCATCAGGGAGAACGCACAGAAGCCCATGCCATCCTCCGAGGCACAACAATCCCATTGCTGCTCGTCATCACACCAGTACCCCAGTCACGCTCACACTGACAAGAGGTGGAGGAAGACACTTCAAGCGCCGAACAACCAGCAGGGGTCACTGATGAGGTTCCATCATACTGGTCAACTGTGGGGCCCACCTATGTACTACAAGAGTCCCTTAGCAGGATCAGCCACCCAGGCCAGAAGCCCATAATATTGAGTTCTAAATGTCATCAATGGATATAAAGAACAATTAAATGCTGCTAATAATAAATTATTCATGACAATAATATAAACAGAAATACCAGGATAATTACAAAATTCATTAAATATTCATCATCACATCGGACAGGAAGATCTGGAAAACCAATGAAACACAACAAAGTGACGGACACTTTCTTCTTTATTATTGCATTGGTTTGTGGCACTGAAGTAAAGGCTAAACCGACAACAGCATTACTTTTGTCATCCATAAATAATTGAGACTGTGTTCAAAATATAGAGAACACATCCAAGCCTTTGGTGAAGGGACTCTCGTGTAGCATTGGACAGGAGTCAAACGTCTAAAAGGACCTCCGGGCAGTGTGAATGTGGTTTTGGTGTGTGATGGTTTCTGGGCACACTCACCAGCTGGAACTCGCTCCTGCGGCCGTAGGCCTCCTGGATGCCGGCGTCCTGCCACAGCGCCCGCAGGGCGAGCACATACAGCTGGAAGGTGCAGGGCTCCACGGGCACGCCCGCCTTGTTCTCGAACGACATCACGAACATGCCGTGCTTCTCGTTCTCCGAGTTCTGCCAGGTGATGCCCAGCTTGTCCCGAGCGTCCACCAGCACCCGCATGCCCTGAGATGAGAGGGGGGAGGGGGCACAACAACGCATCAGAACAGCCCAGCGCTTACAGCCAATGCTTTCCAGCTGTGAGATCACACCACACAAAGCACAAATGAGCTTCCGACTGAACATGGGGAAGTATGAACTACTTCAAACAGACACTTAACTGACACTATCTGAGAGAATCGTTTTACCGTCAAGGGCTATCCCATTAAATCAGGCCATGTTTAAATGACTGCGAGGCTATAGGAGTTGTCATACTCAATCAAGCCTGGCCGCGTAATTACAGCAGGCGTAATAGGACACATGCGTTTGACTTGCGTCAGCAGCAGCCGGGGCTCCGAGGAGAGCTGGCGCTGGTTCAGCTGCACGGGAGGTTTCTACTGATGTGTGAACACGTCATTAGGCCTGTGTCTCCCAAACAGCTTTACAAGATGACAATTTAATTGAAAATTCTGTGTAAAAAAAAATAAAAGAAAACAAAAATAAATCAAATGGACTTGTTTAGTTTGTAGTTTAATGGAAAAGTTTATTGACTTCTCTCCAGCACCACCAAAGATGCCGAAGGGGAAAGTACACAATTGGAGAAACGGAATAAGGCCTTCCATTGTCTGCTGAATTTGAGTTATTGCATTTTTGTAATAAACCGCTTTTCAGTACAGTACATCCCAGGCTCCCTATCCTATTGGAGTGAACAGCTTAAGCAGAAATGCTGTACTGCATTATGCTGATCGGTCAGTAAAAAGGGTCTGCTACTTGTTAAGACTGACAGTTCAGAAAGTTCTCCTTCTGATGGAAGTCGTTCCTCTCGTTGGTGGGTCAGACAGCCGACCGGCAGGGCTTTTGCGAGGACTGTGCTCCCTGTCATAAACAACCGCGTCACCGTGAGATCAGAGAGGGCTTATCTGTGTCTTAACGAGGGGATGATTTGCAAACACAACCGAACGCCAAGACGAGGAGCTAAATAAATACATGAGTCAACAGCTCTCTGGAAAAGAACTGAATGAGATCACATTTCCCAGCTGAGGTCCTGCATTTCAAAGTCCAGTGACACCCTGGAGGGCATCCAAGTTATTAGAAGAACCTAAGGACATGGATAAGAGCGTTCCCTACGTCACCCCATAGGAGACAAATCTGAAGTGTTCACACCGCTAACTACTCACTGTCTGTGGATTGCAGTGAGAAATAATGAATATTGATTTCCCGGAGTGACTAAGCATTCTGGTAAACAATGCCCTTAGCATGGTGTCCTGTCTTTTCACAGAAGCACTCCAAAGCAAAACCTTTCCTCAGGGCTAGCACTGCAGCAGTATTCCCAAACCGCACACAGACCCCCAGGCTTCAACTGTGCATGACATGAAGCTGAAGGGTTTCACGAAAATTCAAACGCCTGGAAAACGGGCAGAGAGTTCTTTCACGGATTTAGAAAGAAAAAATAAACCGTCAAAAGTTGTCCGTGGCCTGAATCTGGTTTACCGACAACCGCCAAATAAAACACAAAACACAAAACAATCTGTGAAGAGCAGCAACCATGTTGCGGGGTGCTTTCAGTGTTTCTTGGCTGGAGATGAATCTTGCAGGGCCCCGTGTTTCTGTTCCCGCTGCTACGTCCCTGCGGGGCCCCTCGAGGTGTGTTCCTGGGGGCCTGCGGCCAACTCTGCCTTTAAGTCAGAGCCCCAAAATAACATACCCATCATGACTGCAACCAAGGCAAGTGCAGCAACTGAGATTTAACGGTGGCCTTGCTGCCACTCTTCTCATCTGGAGCCCAGCACACACTAGCCACCGCAGTCAGAACAGGCTGCTGAGGGGTACTGGGGAACGGGATATGGCGGCCAAGCGTAGGGGCGAGATGAGCAGGTTTGGCTTTAAAAAAACACCTCAGGAATGAGCCGTAGGAGACACTGTCCGCATATCATGCAGAGAAAACCAGGGCAAGCTAGGTTTTGAAACAGCTGGTAGCTGCTCAACCAGCTACCACCTCAGATAAGCTACCAGCACTAGCTGGTTGACCAGCTCATACCCAGCTTAAGGTAGATTTTACATCAGGGTATAGTAAACCAAGATGACCAGAGAAGAAAAGAAAAAGGCATGCAAGTGCACAAGCCTATATGCCGGTATTTCACTAAATTTCACTAATCTCCTCGCTCTAACGCAAAGGTAAACAGTGGTTGGAGTCTGAAGCGTTCCCCCTCTGATGCTGTTGAGTCATCACCCCAGAGCCTGCTCTCAGAGCTTCCTGTGGGCCACCCCCCTCTCCCTTTCCCTCTCCCTCCTCCCCGGGAGCTTTGTTTGGTCTCCAGCGGGCCGCCCACCGCTGACCTTTCGCCCACTTCCTCAAGCCGCCATCTCGGAGCGGGCCGGATCCCATACTACTCAGCCTGGCAAGGCGACACGGCTTGGGGGCGGGGTGGGGGGTTGGAGCCTGGCGAGGCGACACAGCGTGGGGGCGGGGTGGGGGGTTGGAGCCTGGCGAGGCGACATGGCGTGTGGGCGAGGTGGGGTGGGGGTCGGCATTATCGCCGGACTGGATGTCACCGCTGGAGGTCAGCCGCAGGGTCCGCTCTCCGCTGGGTCCATCGCTGAGCGCTCCTCCACCCGCCACCTCCACCCCGCCCAGCACCGCACAGCGGGAGTCCAATCACCATCTGCACCGCTGCCCTGCCAGCCAGAGAGGGGGGAACCCACAGCCCTGTCCCTCCTCTGCATTTTAACCCTTTGCATTTTATTTTCCTCCACCGAAATTCAGTGTTCTATAACTCTATTGCACGGAGTTACCGTTTCTGATGGTGACATCGGCATTAAAATCAAGGACATTCAAATCAAGTTGTTATCTTACACCTTAACGGGTTAAGGGGAACAAGTGAATGTTTTGCAACACGTTAGCCAGGATGCAATTTACCGGTAATTAAACGCGCCAGCAGTGAATGGAACAGGGCGGCATGTTGATACAGCACACGTCTGTTGTCATCTTAAGAAGTGCCTTTAACAAAATAAACACTTGGAGAGGACTGCATTTCATTCAGAATCCCCCATTAGAAAAACGGCTGAATGGTATCACTGCTGCAGAGATTACAACGAAATGATATAAACTGAATACAAGCAAATGGCCAACTTGGCAATGAAAGCAAACACAGTACATCAGTGAGCCTGCCCAACCAGGGGAGGTGCGCCAAGTAAACACAGCTAATCAACAGCACCTCAACAGTAAACAAGTTAGCTCGGCAGAGCTCTGGGGTTACATACACCTTTACCCCCCTCCAAACTCCCTGTCCCATCAGACCTGGGTGAAGTTAGGTTACCCCAGCTCCAGAATGCTGAAAACACTTTTAAATAAGGCTCATTTTTTATCTGTGTTAACTGTGAGTGTGCGCACTGCAGATTTACCCGATATGATTAAATATATTAGATGAATTCACACTGTAGAGGCTGTTACTGTGACAGCAATGAAATAACATAGCAATTTTCAGCAAATAGAAGTAAGGAAGAAATTAATCAAACCACATTTGGAGACAATTGTTGTTGAGAATGGTACATGATTGTGTCTGACCGGGGCCAATGTTGAAAATTGTTTTCCAGCAAAGCCTTGAAGCTAATGACTGTTTCTTTCCGGTGGAGTAACATCAAGGTTGTCACTAGGCAATGGGTGAAGGCAGTATGACTTTGCACAAGTAACATCTGTGATACTGTAAACAAGGCAAGTTCCATGACAATTCATTTAAATGGTATTTGACTAGAAAGATAAGTGTGCAGATTAGGCTTTGATTTGTCACGCAGGAAGTGGGCCAAAACAGCTGGTAATATTGTGTGACTCTTTTCAACGTGTCCTATAGCCAACCCCCACCGCATTCTCAGAGCTAAGGACAATGTTACAGAGTCCGTTGACAATGAACGGAGGAATTTAGCCTGTTAACCAGCCACAATGTTCCACCTCCATGTTAATTATAAACACACCTCCTGCCCATTAACAGACATTCCCGACCACTGAATAATTCTGCAAAACTCTCAGCTTAACGCCATAGTGAACAAACTTAAAAATATGGATTGTTCTTAATCACTCAACAATTTCCTTGACAACGAGATTCTTGGCTGTGTTGGAGGACAAGCAGCCGTAGCAACCAGCAGCAACTAGTTCATTTCAATGGTCAAACACAGGTCTCAAACTAGGACTAGATGAGATGGCATCCATTAAAAAATATTATGATGGTGCACAGTCAATATCAGTTTTCATATAAAGGTTAGATGGTTGACCTGTAACAGAAGAAAACAAAGATCGATGGGGGGAACTACACTACTGCAGCAAACCCTCTGCCTGCCCTCTGTAGGACTGGGTTGCACCTGCTGTAGGCTACTTCAGTTCAAACATAGCCTAGTTATAACTTAAATTCCCACTAATACTCTAATTTATGTATTCCTAACATAAAAGCAGTGACACCACAGTACTAAGCTACAACGTAACTAACAACTCCCTCAGCAGGTGTAATCACATAGTCACTAATGTTAAAACATAATTTATTTTTTGCACACAGCATAATTGTTTGGTAACACCATGGCATTTTGCAACTCGGTAATCAAGGATAGGCTTAATTTATGGATATGGATTTTCAGTAGCGATCTAGCCAGCTACGATGCCAAGTGGGAGTCAATAACCATGGGGAGATAACGTTGTAATCGCAGATTTCGTAGGCTAATGGCTTTATGCCCAAACCAGTTAGGATATAAGTAATCATGGTGCCAGAACATTTATTAGCTGATTTTGTTGTAAAGTACCTCATAGCTAGTTACTAAGCCTCTAGTTTGGACTTTAAACTGGCACTAGGGATTTCTCAGTTCACTGGCTCATGCTAGCTTGAATATGAAGAAGTTATATGATAGAATGCAGTGCCAAAGTGATCCGAACAAACTTGTATACATGACATTTATTTCTGGTGTAAGTTCTTGCCTACTTATATTGCACATCCACCTTGCTATCCCTTCTGTTGACAACCTTTGTGTTTCCCTGATGCCAGATAATAATTTTTGGCAAACAAGTACATTACTGGTCCCTCTCCTGATCAGCAACCATGAACTGCGCAGAAATTAACCATAATGAATCTGTATTATCGCTGTATTTATGTGCTGTAGCTGACCTGCACATTTTCTTGGCAGAAAAACGCATGCAGTTGTAAAGACTGGTAGTCCTCCAGCTTAGCAGATGAGTCAAGGTCACATGATTTGTGACGTGTATTAAGAACTATCCATAGGCTATTCTGAAGGATGTTTTTGATATTTTCTGTGTCAGTGCTGACTGAGTCCCACAAAACAAAACATAATTCGTTTTTTTTGGTATTCCCCATCTTACTGCTCCATAGCAACTAACTTCGCTGCTTGATAGGATGACTGCTGCCTGTATTCTGCCTGGTCATGTAAGCCCTGGTCAGTCTATCTGTGCCGTCCTGATTTTGATAGGCTGTACCCTCCAAAATTGACAGACATCGCAGCAATATTACAGAGGTGGTGATACTTTCCAAATTGGGGGATATTAAAGATGTTTACAGTACAAATACATTTCTTCCAATATAGTCATGTGTAACATGAAAACCCTACTGGGTCAAATAGATGATTGCCCAACTTGTGCACTTCTGACGAGAGAAAGAAAGGAATGGGCAATAGGGGTCCCATGATGAAGTCCCTCACGCTTACATGCTGCATTACTCTTCTCCCATTTATGGTCTTTTCACTGCTATTTAATACAGAGGCTTTGCCGCTAATAAACACAAAATAAGGCAGAGGGCTCTAGGGGCTCCTCATAGCAAATGCTGCTCTTGATAGCAATAGTCATGCGGAGATTTGCTGTTACAGCAGATGAAGTTACGTGTTTTACTCGTGGAGGAATGAAAGCAGGAATCATTATCTCAGGGTCTCCATAGTTATCCAGACTCAAATCTCAGCCAGGAAGGTAAAGGAAGTCAGGCTTTTCTATCTTAATAGGGCAGCAGGATATTAGCACAATTATCGCCATTCAGATGAATTCACCGGGTCAACAGTCTGGTCGGACATCCTTGGCACACTGCAGGACAGGACACACCCGTCTGACCATACTTAGACCTCCACCCCCATCTCAGAAACCTTTTTCCTAGTCTTTTCAGGAACCACAGAATGAAGATGGACAATAAACCAACACATAATATATTCAGTCTGTCACTTGACAAAGATTCACCCTGCCTCTAGATGGTGTACACCCAAACCCTTCACAACTCATGTTCAGGTCCCGATATTTATGCATTTGGCTCCCAGTCTCACCTCATTAGCAGTCACTTTTCTCTCAGCTTCAGCTCTCTTCAGTCCAGGAATAACTGTTGGGCCACGCTATCCCCCAGGACCAGAGGCCTCCACATCCCCTATGAAGTGGTTCTAAATGGTGCTGAGCCTGACACCCCAGGGAGGGAGTAGACACCAGTGTATGTGTGTGTGTCAGAGTTACTAAAACTGGGTTAGGGCAGGGATGCTGTGACCACATGATGGTGGCAAACAGCCATGTAAATAACTGGAGCCACTTGGTTATGACAGCAATAAGTGGACTTGGTACATCAGTCTGTTCAAACCCTATGTTTTTAATCACACATGGCCCAATGGCTCCCCTGACCCAGTGCTGTCCTCTTCTAGATCGCTGTATTCCCCCATGGTTACCTCCACTTCACTGGCAGCCATTAGAGGAAATCTGAAACCCAAACCCCCACCAAACTTCCCCCTCTTCCCCCGGGCATTTAAACATGCTGTAAGCCACCACTGGCCCTCCCATCTGTTGCATACCTTCATCTTCCAAAAGTAAAGCTTCCCCAACCAATTCTCACAAGAGACTGAAGGCAACAGTAGCAGTATGTCAGTGTAACAGCTTGCAATGACATTTCTGATAGACAGCGCCCAACATCGTGTAATCCAATACTGACGTCTGCTCTTAAGACTAGTCACTCCACCTCCTTTTCTATCACACACAGTACAACTGGTTTTCTCATTACACCAAAGCAAATAATAGCCACTGACTCTACAGGCCCAAAGGCATCATTGGCGGATATAGCTGAGTTTTGAGAAGCCATAAAAAGTTTTCTGTTTTATTTTTGGGAGAGGGGGAGGCGGGGCTTGTGAAGCGTGACTCTTAATGGAATCCCCCGCACTGCCAAAGCATCAGCACTCTGAGACGACACAAGTGGGGGAGAACTGATTAGACCCATGTGTGTCGCAGCAGTGGATATAATCAGGGTAATACGTTTCATCTGAAGCTCGGGTTTACTTTAGTGTTCATATCCGACAGAAAGACCAAAACTGAAACAATAGCAGACAGACGAACGCATAAATCCCTTAAGGTCCACACATCTCTACTGCCACCTCACCTGCTCATAAGTACTCCACCATTTAGATGAAAAAGAGTAATATCCAGCATTTCCAGAACAGTTGCTTTTCCCTAAATTAAGTCTTTTCTGTATCAATATGGCAACATTGCGCAGATTCCCATTTCCTGATGGCAGGTCACCCTATGCTGCTTATGATATAAAGCATATTTCATAGCCTGATGCAGGCCAATGTGTCATGTTCATACTGAAGTAAGCCTGAGAATCCTCAGGCCTGAACTTCCTGACTGAGCCCACACAGCTTTCTGTTCAGCTACGGGCCCAGGACTGCTCAACTACACAAACTGTGCAAACACAGGGAAGCAGGCAGTCTTGTGTACTGCAACCATAAAATTCAGAGCTGGTAAAACATCAATAAACATCTTTCAAAGAAAACAGCACCCAGCAGAGATATTTAAAGCGAGGTGTTCAGGAGTGTGGCAAAAGCACAGCACATGCTTTACAGTATATTGAAAATTCAATCGCTGTCATCGAGACATTTTCTATGCACAAAATACAAAGATAGCGGCATATGAGAACAATTGCTTCAGAGCCCTCTCAATGAAATGATATTGTTCAATTGAATTCAGAAATGCAACCATGTTTGAAAAGGTTTTTGAGTATAGAGAAGTAATATGAGCACCACTAAAAGAAATACATTGCTTGCGTTTTTCTGCCTGAAAACATGTTGACCTCGAAATTGCAGAGCTTTCTCAGGCGAGGGGTGCACCATTACACACACATTCATCCTTTTTGTAGCCTTCATTCAAACATATTTTCACTGCAACACACTGAAACGGGTCACACTGGAGTTCATCTATGCAAAATCCCTTAAATACCGACAAGAATTTAATATAATCCATGAGTATAATTGCCTCAAATGTATTTTTCACAGACCCTACTTTTTTCAACCAAATCATTCCCACAAGACGGCCATGTTTCTTTTTAAAGTCATTAACTCAAGCACAGTGATCCTGCTGCTGACCTGTAATGTAAAAAAACATGGTTATCATAACTACTCCACGTATGTCACAGACAACCCTTAGTTTGAGTGCCAATGAGAAGTCAGTAAGGAGGGAACCTCTGGTTTCATCATCCCAAACACCACCTGACAGGGTCAAAGGGTCATACTGAACCCCTGCCTGCCTCTGTCAACACAATACAGGCTTACTTTAATCCAGCCCCTTCCTCATCCACATCCACAACTCACCTCACCCACAGAGCCCTACAGAGCCCTCTTTCCCATCACTCTCCGCTAAAGAACACATTTTACTGTATTTACTGTGCTGTGAATCTTCTGTCCTCAGGCCTCAGGTGAGGTCTGTTTCAGCCCCACACAGACACAGCATGAAAATGGGCATGCCTCAGAAGGTCAAAGTAAGCAGAACATTCTCTGTGGAAAAACTAGTGGTGTGGTAGTTTCAGGCAAACAAGAGCCTGTCAAATTGAGTGCACAGTTCAGTAAATTTAGCAAATAAAACCAAATATGCAGACAATAGTACAGAGAAATATATATCTGAAGAACAGAACGATCACCATAAAAAGTAGTTCAATATAAATATGAAATATAAAATGTATGGAACAACAACCCCATCTGACTGGTTAGAGTTAAAAATAGGCTAACTTTTAATACTACTGTTTCGAAGACCACCTTGCGGTGTCAAAATCAGGTTAATGAACACTGAAGACAGTTGATTCATGAGCAGCGTGTGAAGATGTTCAGTTGGGGTGACATTCACCTGCATGACTTAAGGCGTGTCACCGGGCAGTAGGAGACACCGAGAGGGCAGAGGAACCTGTGGCAGGGGAGTGAGGTAAATGGAGAAAAATAGCCCTAGCAGAAATCCTCCCATGCAATGGGGCTGTCGAACAACACCAGACCCAGGAGTACAGCAGCATTCTCACACGTGCCATGTTGGCCTAATGGATGTGCTTCCCATGGAAAAGGCAGCAGAGCCCCAGCACTGTATTCCCTCCCCGTTCTTAGCACTACTTCATTACTCACTCCACAGAACAATGCCATCGCCAAACAATCGGCCATTACACTAGCCCCAGCAGAGGCCCTACTATGGCTGTGCTCACGAGGGGAGTGTGAATCCAAGAACAGGACTAGCTCTTGCTCCAGTGTTTCCATAATGACAGAAGATCTACTGCCACCTACACTGGGCAGCACACACAGCACTGCCCCTGACCTGAGCTCTGGAGGAGCCAAAATCATATTTGGGCCCCTCCTGATTTTCTTGTACTGTATGTTGCTATCATCCCAGGGATCCATAGCATTGCAGACCAGGAGGAGGGATTGTTTAAACACACACACACACACACACACACACACACACACACACATACACACTACACCTCGCCAATTCTGCTTTGCATCGAATCCAGTAACAGGGCCCCAGAAAGATTTCCCATAACAACACCAACCAATCTGTCTCTGGCTGCACACACAAATGCACAGGCAGAGAATAAGACACAATCAGTACTGCAAGTCACAGGGTGAAACACAAAGGATTTTCCCCAATGAAAAAAAAGCATACCTGTCTGCCTAGGAGCTGGTCATAAAGGCAGACAATACAAAAAACAAACCAAACTAACAACTGCCCACAAACTGTTGAGGAGGCAGAAGTCAAAAGTAGGCATGTGAATGGGCCATTTTGTTGATTCAAAAACTTTAAATTTTTGATTAGTTAATAGAATGGACTTGAGCCAAATCAATTTGGCTCAAATATTACTATGGGGTCCAGAGCACATCACACCTCAGCCAAAAATGGTTATGGCTACCAGACATTCCTCATCTCTGAGGTCCATTCTCCCATTCTCTGTGGTATTATATAGCACATAAAAAGAGTTTCACTTCCTTTCATAAGTAATATGAGCAAATATGAAAGCTACATTAAACACTACCACTGCTCACCTCTTCCCAGCATATCTGAAACATATTGTAGCCATAAATTCTCTTTAATCAAACAGACATTTATATAGCCAAAGGAGCTGAAATAGTATGGGACTGCTAAAAGCAAGCTGTTCGCATTAAGCTTCAGGTCTTTTACAGTCACTGGATGGCATGTCTTGCTAAGCACTCTCATAATGGTAAGCAATATAAATTCTAAGCTCAGAATAACTGAGGTCAAAGCAATTATAATTACTTGCATTAGCCCTATCACCAAAGAAAATGCTAGTTTGTTCTCATCATGTATCCTGGTCCAATTTTCATATTTCTTCCTAATTTCAAACATTACATAAGTGTACTCAGTTTGAAGGCATCAGTACACAACTATTGTTCCATCTCTTCCAAACAATATCACTGGAGTTATTGTGTTTGTTTCAGTGCTGTTCAGAACAGTTCAGCCCATGGTGGGCAGTCTAGGTTGAATTCAAGCTACACACACAGGCAAATTATTGAACGTCTTTCCCTCTAAACAAGTCGGCCATGCTGATTAATACAAAATTGATGTCAATATTTAGAGCTAATTGCATTCAAGATATCGAACATTCAAAGCCTGGCATAGGTCTACATTCTCACTGATTTGTGTTAGAAATAACTGACCCACACAATAATTCCAGTGGTAGTGGTGTCTTTCAGCAACCCAATGGGCAGTTCAATAAAGGCCGAACTTTTCATCTCGGTCACATTGCAGGATCTCGCTTTCAGATCCCCAGCACTTTTTCAGTCAATTTCAGTGGAAGGACTATTCAGCAAATTAATGGGTAGCTACTTGTTAGTTTTTGTTTACAAAACCATGACCATTATCTACAGAAAACAAAAACATTTGCCACGTTCTCTAAGCAAAGCAGTCAAATAATGTTAGTATGGTCAAGTTACAGTAGGCCAAGTTACAGCATTTAAGGGTCCAGGCTTTCGTCACTACAGTTGACTTTACATCACTTATCCAAATGTGTGAGCTATTCACCATCTAAAAGGCATTACCTTTATAATGTTCTCGAAGATGGTATCTCGAAAATCCACTAATGCTTTCTGGTCAAACTCTTGCCCATGTATAATCCTCATTTGCTTTAAAAATGTTGATTTGCCACTTTCACCCGCCCCAAGTAGTAGTATTTTAACCAAGCGGCAGATAGAGCGTCTCTCACGGGCGAGCATTGCATCGATTTCTCTACTTCGGCGCCTTGCCTCTCGCTCCTGGTTCACATCTCGATCCCGGCTTCTGTCCTTGCTGTTACTTCGCTCACGACTCGCCTCGGCGGGGAGCAGACACCGGCTAAGTGTGCGCACCACGCCAGACATTGCTGCTAATTAGGCAAAATCTTGTATTTGCTTCAGTGATTTGTTTGCATTTGAATGTAATAACAATTTCCAGTTGGTTTTCATTTAAAACTTCGGCGATGTCCAAATCAAAGCGATGACTTCCAAAACTTGCGTAGCCTCCTTTTGGAAAAATATCGATGAGTGTTATCCTCGCAATAATTATTCTCACAATGAACATGAATCTCAGGCAGTAAGGTCTTCCGAAGTCACTTTCATAGTTTTGAATATCGTCTTTTACAAATCTTGAATCGTTTAACAGCACAGTAAAACTTTACGAAATACAGAAGTATACAAAGTTCAAGAACTGCTGTCCTTGCGCAGCAGTAAGCTAATTTAAAGAAACAACCTAAAGTCGAAAGCTAGTTGGTAAGTCTATATGTTGCGTAATTTCCATTTAAGATACGCCATTACACTTTTAACAAAAGAGGTGCTTTAAGGTTATCCTGTTAACTGTACTTTAGTAAACCTTGAATAAAAATGCTCTGTTATGAATAACTTCTGTTCCACTGCCTCTCACTCTCCCCCTCCCAACACGCCTGAGTTTAGGAGAACGAAGCACTGCAACACGGCTGGGAGGCACCAGCAGGGGGCGATAGGGAGCATGCCGTGGGTGGTGCATGAGCTAGTGCATTGGACTTTGCGCTTTGATTTTGCGTCAGTCAAACAGTCATTTCTGAGTCATGTTCCTCATTTAAGTGCTTCTGAGCTACTCCGTTTGATAGAGTCCAGCCTTATGCATTTCATCGGTATTTATTAGGATTACGTGGAATTTGGGGGTTATGTGTTACCTAATCTATTTCTTTCAACAGGGTATGCCAATAACAATAGTATTAATGACATATTTCTGCCATTTCTCAAATATTCTAAACACTTGTTTGCAGGACCATGTCTTTATTAATTAAGTTAAGAACATTGTCTGTGTTAATTATTTTAATTTATTATTTCCATGCTTGCATTGCCTGGTATATAGCAGGTGCCCATGACATACTGCCATAAACTATAGCAATGAAAAAGCTGGCTCTTGCAGCTGCTTTGGTCCTCTTGCAGTGTGAACCATATTGACTCAGACTAATAAACTACAAACGGCATTGTAAATAAGAATAGATTTGGCAGTGTCCCAAAGAGTAGCCTATGTACTGTTTAATGCAAGAGGAAAATCACTGCAATCCCTTGGCAATTGGTAGGCTATTGCTTTATTATTTTAGTTTCTGTTCAGCAGCCCAGCCCTGAAAGCTAAGGCTAGTGAAGTACTAGTTGTTCAGAGTAAAGAAATGCATGATGCAGTTGTAATGAAAGACAGGTTCACAATGTCAGACAGAGCAGCAACGTTTAGAGATTATATTCTCATAGGGAGTGTTCCTTCTGCAGGGGGCACTGTAACTCTACATTTAGAATTATTGATAAAGAGTTGTTTGTCTGGCACTGCGCCAGAATTTCTTATCAATTTCTGTTTGTATTGATGCACACTGTAAAGAAGGGCTTAGATTATCATCAACAGGAACACTTGTTTTATGAGCCAATCACAGAAACAAGAATTTGACATGACAGAGGGCTATTGTTTTGAATGATACCCAGTTGTTTCCTGTCTGATCTGGCAGCTTTGCAATTGGAAACGTACACCCACTGACCGCTTTATAAGGTAGACCTGTACACCAACTTGATAATGCAAATATTTAATCAGCCAATCATGTGGCAGCAACTAAATGCAACTAAATTTCATGTTAATGAAAGAGAATGAGGAGAATGGCCAGACTGGTCGAAGCTGACAGGAAGGTGATTGTAGCGCTAATAACAGTGCATCTCTGAACACACATCAAATCTTTAAGTGGATAGGCTACAGCAGCAGAAGACTTAATAAGTCTAAAAAATAAAGTAGTGAGTGTACATGCTCTATGATAATAAGTAATAACTGTTACAATACTTTAGCCCTACATCATATCTTCTTAAACATAGAATTACTCAAGGTGTAAGGTTTTGTCTGGTCTTTTTTATCTGTCATATATAGAGGTCTAAATGATACATACCCATATACTGTATAGTATATTTTTTCACTTACAGCTATGCCAAACCCTCCACTTTACCTTTCAAAATACATTAGGATATGAATTCCATGATGCCCACCTCAGTTAAATGGCAAGTCATTTCATATTACAAAGGGCCAATGTACTCTTTTAAGATTATAAACGATGTGGGACAGGATTAATGAAAAAGGTTTCATGTTGATTATCCATCATGACAGACATTATTTTTGGTCCTCAGGACAGTCAGCTCATATACTTTAATACTGAAAATAATGTAAATTAGGAAGCACATGAAGCTTAATAATCGCAGTGTTCTTAGTAACATTTGTAATAACAAGCACCCCCTCCCCCCAGGATTCGAGACTCATTTAATGTTTCTTTTTGTGCATGACTGAAATCTTCTGTTTCCTGTTTTAGAATGCTGCTGCTGCCAACTCAACTTTGTTGTTTTGTGAGTTCTTCCACCACTCTCTGCAAGGTAACAACATAAAATCTGCTCTTATTTCTATTTTCTTTCTCTCACTGGTTATTTTTCGATGATTCTTTCTGAGTTTCTGGGTCGGCCAGCATTAAGCTCATTGGGCGAAAGCCAATGCTTCAGGGAGGGACAGGCTGCAAATGAAAACAAGGTGAAGTCACAACAAACAGCAATGTGTTACTTTCTGCTCAGAACTAGATGCAGCGCTGCACACTACAGTGAGAATGTGTTTTCTGTGTGGCCCTATTGCTGATATGCCTCTGAATTCCATTATGCCCCAGTCTGAAATCTTAACCAGGGAACACTGTCTGGGGGCATCCAGAGTGATTTCCCTTGTTCCCAAAGATTTCCCAGAGGAGAGTGCTGATCAAGATAGCTGGGTATGCGAGATGTGATCCTGCTCTCAGCACACACAGCTGACAAGTCAGTGGGCATTGCCCCCTTTTTAGTAGTCATCCACCCCAGCATCAAGCATAGATTTTTGAAAAAGATCAGAGAGGCATTCATGTGAAATTGATTAAGTGCCAGTATTTATTACAAGTCTGTCCCTCTGTAGGCCTATGCCTAATGGTCTGAGGAGAAACATAGCAGGTTATGGAGAGCTCTTGTTTGTGTACTAAATCAAAAGAAAGTGGTAAAAAAAAAGAACCGTTTTTTGCTGCAAGGATATGCACATTTGATGTAGTGAAGTCTATTCTGTGAAATGTACATTGTAAGCTTCGTGAAACAGAAAGGGCAGGTGGGTGACCAGCAGCACAGCAACTGTAATGACATTTTTATTTGTAGTAAAAATGTTTAAACACAACTGTTCTGCAATTCTGCAGTTCGTACCTTCAGACGGGTTTCGTTCCATATTTGAAACACATAGAATATTCCGACTAGATGCAAATGACACTTTGACGTGAATTGACTTTAATAATTTCCATTTATCACAATCATTTTCGTGCATGAAGGAACACATAACATCTTGTTGTAACAGCTTGCTGCTCTGGTGTGTTTTCAATTAACAGACCAAAGTGTTGGGAGATGAGCTAGCTTGGGAATGAAGAAGCATGTCCATGTGTTGATAAAAATAATTGTCCATGGTCCTTACTTTTTTTTCCCTTTAAACTCTTAAAAACAATAATTTACCCATTATCATTAATTTTACCTTGTTTGAGCAGTAAGCCCATCAGTGTTCAAACACTTTCCACAGAGATGCAAAAAATACCAGTGTGCACTCTGTTGTAATACTAATTTCTTAATTTGAATGGGCATATATTTTAATTTAAAAAATATTCTGGGAATATTAGACTTAGCAAAACAGGGCAATGGGAGGAATAATGCAGTCCAGGCCTATAGAGCGAGGATGTTCTGTAAATCCTGATGATTGATACTCAGTTCAGCTGCTGCCCTGGTCATTGTAGACAGGCTGGAGCTATGGACAAAGCAGATTGATGAACCTGCCATACAAGCTTGGGGAACTCTGTTAGTTTCTGCATGCCCACCTGCTGTTTTCAGTTTAACATGGGAGCCAGCATCTTCAGAGTCCTGCCGTTTTTTGGCAGGGACTCCAAGGCGCTGGGAGAAAAAAAACGGATGAGTTCAGGATTGTTTGTCAATTTCAAAACGGGATTTATGATCATCTGTTCTTGCTCACCAAAATAAAAGATTTCATCATGTATTCAGTCTCATTCTGTTAAATGAATGAAACTTTTGTTTTAAACAAAAGCCATTTTGGTTAGCCAACACTGAATTCAGAATTTGTAAATAGTGAGTTTCTGCATGTCTTCCATCCTTGTATTTATTTCACCTAAATGCTTTAATACAGTATCTTTCAAGGAACTTTAGTTATGTCCATTCATTATCAAGACTGTTTCGCTAATGTTAGCATGACATCTGTGGCTTAGAAAAAAGCCCCTGAAAATGTACACACTTGAAAATGACAGCTGGGTGGCCCATCCAGTCTCATCTAGTGCATAGACGAGCCCCATGCTTCAGGGTTAAAGCCCACGGCAGTGTCGCCTGAGGCTGACTGTGGCCTCCAGCCCCACAAGACTATGCATAATTAACATTGGCTGGGATCCACCCATGTCGCGCAGGGTTAAAGAGGATTCTGTCGACAGGGATCCACATCTCATCATTCTCTAGTGACCCCTGCTGGACGATCAAACACCTGCAAAGTCCCCTGATTAATCTGCACATGAATTGCCTTTCTCCAACTCTTCTTAGTGCAAACCTGTCTTGCAGCTGCGGTTTCATAAGAAGCGGCCCCTGATGTGCTTCAAAGCAGAGTACATGTTTTAATGCATTCTCCCCATAGGTAACCAGGGCCCAGGGATCCAGTTGATATAAATGTTGATATACAACAATATATATTGTGATTTGCGAGAAAAGGGGATAAAAAGTCAGTCAGTAAAACAATTAATAAAACTGAGAATTCACAGTCACTGATTCTTATTTTTCAATGTACAGTACGATGCTTCGTTTCCTGATGCATTTATTTACACACCTCAAGGATAAATATTTTCAGAGGCTTTCCTATCATTCTGCTTCTCAAAGTCACTCTTGCATGAGTGAAGCATGTTGTTAATGGAAATACCGTGAACCAGGTTATGGTGGTATAAGGCCACTACATTCCAGTAATACACCAGTTGTCAAAACAGGTGAAATGCGTAGTAAAACCTCCAATTGTGCTTAAAATAGCATGCTACTACCAACAACAGAGCAGTTTCAGCAGCAGAATGAAGGGACTGGAAGTAAGAGATTGTGGGCTACACTACAGATAGTGCCCCCCCACCCACCCCCCCACCCCTCAAGAAAAAAAGGGTTTCATAAGAAACCTGTCCAATGTGAGAGAGTGATGAGACTCTTAGTGTCGCACTGCATGGAGACCGACAGGAGATGGAAACTCATCATCATTGTGAGACTCATTGAAAAGCAAGCACTGCTATTCAAACTGTAGTTTCACTGGAACATCCTGCTCTAGCCTTGCATTAGCAAACATATCCTTGTAAATAATTGCGTGGAAACATGTTTTATTTTTTTGCTGTCAGTCACACGATGACAATTGGCTGCCTGGGAAAGAAAAAAAGAACACGATTTCTCAGAAGGCATTGTTGATGATGCGTATGATCCCCAGCTTTTCTGTTGTTATTGGGTTTTTTATATCGTACTGCACATTAACAGTTATCTCACTTACTCAAATGGGTGTGAACTGAACGCAGCGGGGAAGTGTGGGAGGATGTTTGCTAGTGAGTGAGTGGGTGGCAGGTGGGCGGAAAGTTCTCTGTACTCGTTGCGCTTGCATTCACACCGAGCTGAAATGTGGTTTCAAATAGAGAATTAAAGAGCAGAGAGTGCTAGCAGCACGAAACCTGGAGCATCCTAGCGCGCTTTACACTCAAAATGTGTAGGGCGCCTCGCAGTCAAGAGGGCCGCGTCGTGGTCAAGAAATAGACACGTGCAGTTTAGACAGGTTGCCTAATTGGTTTTGAGACACCCTTGATTTGGCACCACTGCCACACGCTCCTGGTGTAGTGTAAGCTGCAGAATCACTTGCTCCCACTAACTGTGCTCGCACTTTCCTGAAGCAGTGACATGAGTCGTCGCTAGGCTGTGTGCCGTGTTTCCATACAGAGAGAAGAGAAACCCTGAAGTTGCCGAAGGTTGGGCTTGATGTCTTGCTTCTATAAGAGCGTATTACACGGCTGATGAAATGAATGTTTCAGGCATAAGCAGGGCTTCACGCACCATTCGCCTTGCATTGAGTTGATACATCACGGCCACAAAGACTGCCTGAGCATTGCTCTTTCACACCAGTATTCACTCTCTGCCTGCACTACAATACTGCCTTTTGAAGACCTACGTAGCCATCAATGATATATGCATAACGTGTCAAGTTTAACAACAAATAGTAAAACTTAACAAGAAAGGTTAAACTCTTAATTTCCAATGCAGTTATTTGATTGCAGCTGCCGAAACATTGGCAATTAAATAACTGCATTGTCATGAAGAGTGTGCAACCTTTCTTTTAAAGTTTTGCTTTCAATATTCAGTAATAACAAATAGTACCATGTTGGATATGACTTTAGATGCATGAGTGATGTCTTTTTCTTGAACTCTCTTCTTCCTTTATGAGATTATGAGATTTATTACATTCACACATTCCTCCAAGTAAGCAACACACAATCAAGCACACATTCTTATTAGTTGTAATACACATTTTAGACCTGCACAGTAATAATATTTTTAAATGATACATTACATTACATTATTGGCATTTGGCAGACACTCTTATCCAGAGCAACGTACAGTTGATCAGGCTAAGCAGGAGACAATCCTCCCCTGGAGCAATGCAGGGTTAAGGGCCTTGCTCATGGGCCCAATGGCTGCGTGGATCTTATTGTGGGTACACCGGGATTAGAACCACCGACCTTGCATGTCCCAGTCATGTACCTTAAGCACTACGCTACAGGACGCCCCATACATACTTCATTCATGGGACGGCCCAATTAAATGGTCTTTTCCACTTTCTATATGAGCAGAGCCATTTCAGGTTGTAATATCACAAAAAATGTTTGTACTCTGCTGCATGAGATACAAAATATTCATTACTAATAGTAGCTTGTTTAGAATCAGGTATGTTATAGCTCCAGATACCATATCACAGACTGCCCCTTTAATAAGAGATGCTCTTATTCTAGGTACAAATCATTGTCTTATGATTCTGTCAAATGTGATGTACACATACTGCAGTCATGTTTTAGAACTATTTTAATAAAAACTTTGGCCCTCTCTTCCTCTGTTTTTGTTTTCTTTTTATTACCAGTGGAGACCCACAATCTTCTGTGGCAAGAATATTGCTCACTTCCTAATTTACATTTCAGTTTACTCGGTCTTCAAGAGTATACAAATTATGAAAATTACACTCAAAAAGAAAAGAAAAGAAAATCCTGTGGCAGCATATTGTAAATATTCAACAGATAAAAAGTAGTGCCATGCCTTAATGCATAAAAAAGAAGTTAGTATAAGATAGCTGTTAATTTTTAAAAATTTGTTTGTTGAATTAAAATGGTTTTTACAATATCTACAATGTAAATGTTTTTCTACCTTTGAGCAATGATGCTTTTGAATTATGTTTAGAATAATTTTCCCAAGTGTTACTATTGTAGTACAAAGGTTTCTGTTTACATGTAGATATGTACATTCATGTGGTATATAATGTATGCGTGTGGGAAGAAAAAAACATAAAAAATAAATATCACTAAATAACATAACTGAAAGATAAATGCAAGGTGAAGGTAATTATTCAGAGAGACGACATAAATGCAAAAATAATGTTAGCAATTAATGGCGGCTTCAGGCTAGGTATATTTACCTACAGAATGAAATGCCTTTTTTGATGGTATTATCCAGAGCTTCATTTAATTACTGGAGCTCCCTGCAAATTCTTTTCCATTTTATCTTTATAATTTATTAGGTGCCATTAAAGTGTTCTCAATATACTGCTGACATGCTCATCTTTCAGCTGAAATTCTGAAAATAGCTGGGACAACATTTCCTCTGCTAGGCCACAGAAATCACATTGAGTGTACTGACCTGCGCCTTACTGGCCGGTACAGATACAGCAGTATGGGCAGATTCATATTTCACTGTAATTGCTGCTGCAGGAAGGCACAGTGGATACACACCGCAGGCACAAGATTCCACACTGTTCCTTAGCTGCTCCATTATTCATCTGAGGCCTTCAGTATAACTGGGTCTGCTCTCCAGACAAAGACATCTTTTCCCATAGCCTTCACCGACTGCACATATCTTCAAGAACAACATGCATATGTCACTTCTGTTCACTGCTCGTACTCCGTTATAGATGACAACAAATCTGGGAGCAGCGATAAGTTGCATTTCAGTCATTATATTTGACTGTTCCATTTCACCAGTGGGACGCCACCATGGCAACGATCCCAGCATGCCCTACAGGAGGTCCTGCTCAACCCAAACTGTCTTCTTCTGTTCCTCAAGGACTTTATCCTTGATGACCTTCAGCAGGTCCTCCACTCCACTCCAGGAATCCGGTTCCACGGAAGTGTAGAGACAGGGAAGAGTGTCTAACTCTTTCTCCTTCAACCGGCATGTCCTTAGGAAGTCATCTTCTAAGTCCACCAGCTGCAGCCTCCTACAGTAAACAATATAACCATTAATACTAAGAGTAATTATCTTCTTCTGCCATCATCACAAACATAATTATGACATTATCATAAAACTGAGAAAAGAATTGCTTGTATTTTTACTAATAAAGGACACTATATATGTTGCAAACATACAGCTATTATTTAGTGTAGGGATGTAAACCTGAGGCCTCACTGCTATAGGATATGATTTTGATTCTTGAGGAAATGGTTAGATATTTGGCAATACTGCAAATTTTGCTGTCATACAATATAAGAAAACACACAATACACACTACAAAATGTGACAAAATGTGACAATACACACAAACCCAAACTACAAAAGTTAAAAAAAAAGTATTTTTCTACTTTTTCTGATTTAATCATTTCTTTTCTCTGTTTGTAACATAATGTCAAATAAAAAAGTGTTTTGTATTTGTTTCCATATGATTTGCATGCCATGACTTCCTTGTGTCTGTGACCCATCAACATCATCAGTGTCTGGATGTCTTGTTTTCAGATTGTCCTCCAAGCGATACTAAAACCCTTGGCATTTGTAGTATCTACTGCATATCTGACAGCAGCATGATGGTTTGAGGCTCATTTGATACCTTGATGACGTGAAGCCATTTAGCCAACAAATGTGCTCCATACTGTATCAGCAT